>NW_022196913.1:12076670-12119716 GCF_008632895.1 Mastomys coucha | reverse complement strand
AAAATAAAAAAAAAAAAAGAATTTAACCAAGCTGTCATTTTAACAATACACATTTTACATCAGTTTGTATCATCCTTAATTTTATTATAACTCTTTGTCTGGGAGATGGCTTAACAGGTAAAAAAGCCTCTTACCAACACAGATCACATGATGTCCCAGGACACGTGGTGGTGGAAAGATAAAATCAACTCTCAAAACTTGTGGTGGTGGACACGGGTGTCACACATAGATACACATACACCCACACAAATACAATAAATGTTATTAGGCTAAATATAAGATTTTAGATGAGGCTAGTGAGAAGACAAATTCAAGCAACTCTAGTAAAACTAAGTTGTACTCAACAAACATCTCTTAGCCTAGAAGCCCACTGATATGGTGGCTAGAAGCCCACCGATATGGTGGCCAGTAGATGCTGATGCCTTGCTCTCTGAAGGGCTGTTGGCACTGCACATTCTTCTTGTTGAATCTAGCTTTAACCTACATGCACTGATTATAATCACTGGCTCCTGAAGCTACCTGTTCACCAGTTTGCGTTTCACACTGTGACGTGATTAGTTTTCAGTAATAAACAAGTTAAGAAGGCACTTAACTTCATAAATGGATTGAAGACAGGGAAAAGGCGGACATGTCCAAGTTTTAGTTGGGAACGCTTTGTAAACTCACAGTAAGGCTTCTACTCTATTGTCCTTCATAGTTCCACTCTCCCAGCCATCATACCTGATTAACCATGGGGCCTGATTGAGTCAAAATTTTCAACAGAAGTTGATCAAGAATAGGAGTGGGAATAGAGCTCAGTTTATAGAGTATTTGCCAGGCATGCATGAAGCTATCCACACCCACTGTATAAACTGGCCAAGGTTAAGTACACAGTATTACCATAACTTTGGTACTAGAGGCAGGAGGATCAGAAGTTCAAGATCATCCTCACTCACATTGTGACTTCAAGACCAGCCTGAACTCAGAATTAATTATGATTGCAGAAAATAAGTTTTGTGTGTATGTGTGTGTGTGTATGTGTGTGTGTGTGTGTGTGTGTGTGTAAATGTTGTGAAGGGTAATCTTAATTTCAAGTTCCACTCCTTCCTCAGTGCACATTTTTCTTGGAGGATGTATTCTTTAATAAAGCTACGTGTATCTGGTTATGAAAGTTAAGGCTATTTCATCTAATAGGAAAGAATGGAAGCCAGGCAGTGGTGGTGCACCCCTTTAATCCTAGCACTTGGGAGGCAGAGGCAGCCGGTTTCTGAGTTTGAGGCCAGCCTGGTCTACAGAGCTAGTTCTAAGACAGCCAGAGCTACACAGAGAAACCCTATCTCGAAAAAAAAATGGAAAACTTGAGTCATTTACTTACTCCAAACACAACAAAAGAGAATTTAAGAATAACTTGATTTTCTGAAGGATGGGTTTATAAATTATTCAAAAGTATGTACTATTTTATGGAATACAAAACTATAGGAAACATTTTACCATTGTTTTAATAAAGTAAATGTACAAGTTCCTAGAAATCTTCCAAAGATTAGACTAATAAAAAGTTTCACTACAGTAGAGTAAATACAGGATTATTGGCAGACTAAAATCTTATTAAATATGGGAACATGAGAGTTATCAAGTAGCTTTAATAAAGCATTTTGATTTTTTTGTACTTTTAATCAAAGTTAATAATACGTACCTTAATTATTTTAGGGGTTCCTGTTTTCCATTTTTTTACCTAACCCTTATGATTGCATGCCACTACATCTTGAAATACATATATGCTCATATAAACACACAAAAATATGGATAAATATTCAGAGATGCTTTCTAATAGACTCTTGTTCAGTCTTCAAAGCAATAAAAAATATTAGGAATTTGTGAGCAATAAAAACTAGATTGTAAATAGAAAAAATGTATATATGTGTGTCCTGTCATCTTTCCATCTTTTATTTTATTTATTCCTTGACTTGTTCTCAAACTAAATGAACTATATGGTATTATATATGCCCAGGGTTCTGAGGAAGACCTTGAGTGTCTTCTATCTCCACCTTATATTCCCTTATGACAGGGTCTCTCACCCTGTAACTGGGCTGGCTATGATCAAGCCCCAGCAACCTTCATATTTCTATCCACAGCACTGGCATTACGAACCTAATCATGGCTAGGTCAAACTTTTATGTGTGTGCTAGGGATTTGAACTCAGATCTTCATTCTTGCATAGCAAGTACTCTTACCTACTGAGCTGTTTTCGAGCCCCTAGGATTGTTCTTATGTATAGAATAAAATAAATATTTTCTATGGTCATTTGTAATATGTCTCAAAGAGTCCATTTTGATTAGGAAAAAATCATAATTATTATTAACTTTTATTATAATAGTTAATTACTGTGTGTTATAATGATTCAACTCTTATGTTGCAGAATATAAATCAATTAATTGCTCTGAAGAAGAAAATATTTCTAGACACCACACAGTATAGGCAGGCAGAAGACACTCAGAGGCAGGCCAGCTCACCACCATGCCATGCATTGCTCGGAAGCACCCAGAGGCCTGCCAGATGTGTGGGCCACTCACAACAGGAGCCACAACGACATGCAAGTATGTGGTGGAGAAATGGGAGAGAGAGAAAAACAGATAATATGAATACTATGAGGAAAGGCAGAACTGGAGACTCGACGATGACAAGAAACAGCTTGCCGTGCCACCTGAGGCTGTGGTGAAGTACTATCCTGTGTTTACACTGAATACCATGACTGGGTCTGTGGCCATGAAGGAGCAGGGGTCTTTGTCAATGTGTGTGGTTCATATTACCATTAAAGGCCATGTGGACATCCCTGGTCTGGGCTACTGCTTAACACCATGTTTATGTCGAAGGGCTGTGCAGAACTGGCCATATCTCACTGCCTCTGTAGAGGTAACATCACCCCTGACTGTTTTAGCACTCAGAGAGTATGCCCTGCATCTCACCTAGGCAGCAAGCACACTAGACATGGTGGCTGTGGCATGAGAGAGTGGAGGATGGCCCTCTTCCATCTGTAGCAGTTGAGAGAGCTGGTCCCTGAGTCATGAGAGCAGCAGAGCAGGCCCTGTCTTTTGCTGGGGCAGTACTCTAGAAAGTGTACCCTGTGACTTGCCTGGGCAGCAAAGTTGGCCCTGGTGGTGTGAGTGCTGGTGAGTCAGCCTTAAGAGCATGAGAGTGAAAGAGCTAGCCTTGCCCCTTGATAGCCATGGCATTGTGTGAGCTAACTAGGGTAGTGCTGGAGAGCTCACACTGGTGGTGTATGTACAGAAGAGGTGGCAGGCTGACCAACTTAGGTACCACCCAGGCCCAGATTCAGGACTTTGAATTGGCCCACCCCAACATATACCTCATCTATGAAGTGCTGAGCCAGTAGAGGAGCTGGTCCTTCAGGTCCAGAGCTGCAAGAACTCCATGACACAGTGCAATATCAATATCAAGATAACCAAGAAGAGTCCCCTTGGTGATCTAGTGTTAGTAGTGTAGCAGAAGCCAGAGGCTTCGAATCATACCAATGACTCCTTTCAAGGGATGTTTGCAAGTAAAGATGTGTGGACAAAAGAGTATACTGTGGAAAACACTATTGCACAGTGACAGGCTACAGCCTTCCACGATAAGATTTTGTTTTGTTTTGTATTTTTAATTTAATTTTATTTTTTGTTCTTATTTTCTTTTGGAGAGAAGGTTATAAGGGTAGTGGGCAGATGTGAAGGGACAAGGAGATGAGTGGGTTTGGGATGCATGTTGTGAAATTCACAAAAGTAAATAAAATGTTTTAAAAAATATTTTTAATTAGTTAAGTAAATGGACTGACCTAGGTACCTGCTGTACATGACTTACAAAATTTTGAGTACATCTTTGTACATATGTAGCCATGCATTTTTCTGGGAAAAATTTTAAATTAAATAAAATGCTCAACATTTGATTCAACACCAACCATAGTTTGTATAGCATTGGGGGATTGTGGAATATAGAAAGTATCACATAATTTGTACATGGCAAAGACTATACAGATTCTATGGTAAGTTGAAATAAAAATGATTATATTAGTAAATTGTCATGAGTTTTGGAAACAACTCAAAAACTGGTTCCCTGCCTCATTCAGGTCAAAAAGTGAGACTTTCCACCTTATTTCAGACTCATACATTTTTCTCAAGTATCCTCCAAGACTCCTTGTCTGGGGATGAGCAACCACTGCCAACTCCATAGCAGAGAGGAAAGACTTGAAAAACAATCCTAGTCAAAACACTGCATCCTTAAAGACAGCTATAAGATGAGCCATTTCAACAGCTGTCACTAGTGCTTACCCTGTGACATGATCATACCTGCTGTTAAAGGAGAACATTCAGTCTTGGAAGCTCAACCATGAAAAGAAATCTTAACTGAAATTTCAGCCAACTGTCTCTGTCTCTCCAGCAGGTTTCTACTGAATGCTATGAGCTCTAGAATTCATAGTTATCTCTATCTGTTGTATGTCCTTTAACACAGAGTGTCCCCTAAGGGGCACTTATCAGCCTGGGACACTCAGGAGTACTCAAGCTAGCTGACTTACTAGAGCTTCCTCAATCCACTTTTGGACGTTTATAAGCTCTGGATTTAATGATGTCATTTTTCTGTATTTGTTTGTTCTTTTAATTGGAAAACTCATGAAATAGTATATTCTGGCTGCCTATGACTTTCTATGTTTGGACCGCATTGAATGGGCTTCCCAGTTAATTTCTGCTGAATGTTGTGAATGCCCAATTTGATAATTCTTCACTCTCTAGCTATCTATTAGCTAGCTACTAGCTATCATCTGCCTATCAGCTACCTATCATCTAACATTCTCTGTCATACACATTTTTATCATCAATCAACCTGTCATTTGCTAGTTATTCTTTGACTTGCTGTATGCTTAATAAACTCAACAATCATAAAACAAAAATATGAACTATTTATGATTTGTAATTTATTTTAAAAATGCAGTGATCGCTTATGCAAAGAACACCTATGAATAAAAAATGAAAAGGATATTTAAGTACCAGTAATGCAAAGTACATGTGACAATATAGGGAAAAACAGTGTAGTAAATTGACAAATAATTTACCCAAAATCAACTTAAGCAATAATACAGAAATTTTCTTACCTAAATTGTCAACAGAGCACTGTGAATCTCATTGAGTCTATATGCAATGTAACTGCATGTAACTTGATACTCTGGTGCACCAATTTATACTCTCAGCTGTAGATT
The DNA here is from genome assembly GCF_008632895.1 of Mastomys coucha. Taxonomy (NCBI): domain Eukaryota; kingdom Metazoa; phylum Chordata; class Mammalia; order Rodentia; family Muridae; genus Mastomys; species Mastomys coucha. Next base: position 12,114,492 of record NW_022196913.1, on the reverse strand, counting down.
AATATATCTTATGACACTACATGTATACTTACAAACTGGAAATTAAGTAGATGAAAGATGATAGCAGGGATTTTTATCAATTGATTTTAATTGACAGAAATTGTATATATTATACTTATCACATATAGTACAATGTTTTAAAATATGCACATAATTTAGAAGAATAAAATGAAAGAACATATAGACTATCTTTCATAGTTATTATTTTCCTTGTATTAATAATGCTTAAAAATCTTGTTTGCCTTGTCATATAATGAGAACCAATGAAAAGGACTGAAAAGCATCACAGGCAAAAGGCTGACGAAATTGTCTCATACACTGATAGACATGAATTGTTAAGTGATATATATGAATTAGTAGCATTAGGAAGAACTTGGAAGATCTCATGTTTATCTCACATAGATATGGTTACAAGTGGAAATTTATTATGTATGTATATGTATGTGTATGTGAGACAGAGACAGGTAGACATACACATAAACGCACATACACACACACACACACACACACACAGAGAGAGAGAGAGAGAGAGAGAGAGAGAGAGAGAGAGAGAGAGATCATATATGTGAATTTCTATGCCCTGTTAGCTCAGAGGACCTGAAAGATACATTACTCTAAAGCAACAAACCAGCTCAAAAACCATACAGTGTTTTCTAATATTATTTTCCAAGATAAGGGACTGGACGCCTTGAAAGTATGGTCAATTCTGGCATTGAAACAAGAAATACACATAGGTAGGTAGAACATTGTGTAGACTCAGAAAATAAGGTGTGTTCAAACTAAAAGCACCAACTCCCTTATTGACACACACAATATCAAAGGAGGAAAGTTAAAATGGTTCTCAATAGACAAAGCTGAATAATTTAAATAAAAAAATAAACAGCAAGGAGGTAGCGATTGTAGCTCCAAAACAAACTAAATATCGGTATTGATATAAACAAAAAGTTATCCAAGCAAGGTATGAGAAACTGCCAGAGACATTCTGACTGAAAATCGGGAGGACCTCTAGATGCATTTCCAGAAAATGGAAAAGATATCAAGAAGAGACTAGAGGCATCTGAATACACCAAGTTTTTTATTAGACAAATGAAAACTGTGTACTGTCCAAAACAAGTTTACTAATAACATAAGAGAAGGCACCATGGGAAGTTACTTGAGAACTCTCCATGCTAATTTCTCAATTATTCTTGAAGTCACAGACTGCCATAAAATTAAATGAGTAAAGAAACTATATATATATATATATATATATATATATATATATATATATGTGTGTGTGTGTGTGTGTGTGTGTGTGTGTGTGTGTGTGTGTGTGTACACACATATACATATACATACATATATGAATTTATATATACATATATGTGCATATATATGTGTGAATATATTATATATATAAATGCAGACAAAGGCATAGCAAACATCTCAAATTCCAGCCTGTTACAGGACAAAGTTCAAAAATGCACTCCTTTTCTTCCTACCAAAAGCAGTGCTATAATAGTTGGTGTGTGTTTCCACAATTGTAAGGATATACAGACTTCCTCAGCATATATCTTCACAGAAAGCCCTCTACTGGTAACAGAAACACTCCTGGAGAGGTATGTAGAAGCCTGCCCAGCCCAGCATGGCTTGTTAGTAGTAAGATTATAACAAGATCTCATTCATCAACAATAAAAACTTACACAAACTGGGTTGCTCCTATTATGCCAGACATAAGAAAAAGTTCAGCTCTTTTAAAACTTCCTTTTAATGAAGTGACTTCTGAAAGTCATCAAGGAAGATTTCAAGAAGGTCCCAGTCTTCAGCACACAACAGCAGCAAAGTGTCGATTAAGAATAATGACAATAAGATGTCTCTGGGAAAATCACCTCCCTGTGGATTCTTCATCCTGATTTCAATGGGGTGAGTGAGAGTCCTGTGTTCTACCTCCACGGGAATGAGAAAAAGAAGAAGGTTAATGAGGATAAGAATGCTAGTAGTCAATGAAATCTTTTGGGCTCCTGCTATAGGCTTAACTCATGAGAAGCAGAATTAGAGTTCAAGGTCTGATCCTGTAATGAGGTTACATTCTCCTTGTCTGAGAGTTTTCTTAACATGTGCATGTATGTATGAATATGCTCTACTATCTTAGAAATGCATGCTTTACACTTGATCTTACCCAAAAGGAGGACGAACTACAACCTGAACTAACTAGTACCCTCAGAGCTCCCAGGGACTCAACCACCAACCAAGGACTATACATGGTGGGACTGATTGTTCTGGCAGCATGTGTATAGTAGAGGATTGCAAAGTCAATCGTCAATGGGAGGAGAGGCCGTTGGCCCTGTGAAGGTTCTGTGCCCCACTGTAGGGGAATACCAGGGCCAATAAGTGAAAGAGGGTGGGGTGGCAAGCATGGGGAGGGCAGAGGCAACAGGGGTTTGTTTTTGATGTTTTTGTTTGTTTGTTTGTTTGTTTGTTGGAGGGGAAACTGGGAAAGGAGAAATCATATGACATGTAAATAAAGAAAATATCTAATAGAAAAAAAAGAAAAAAAAAGAAATGCATGCTCTTATTGACATGTTTGTTTGTCACATGTTCTCACATGCATGTATTCATATGTTTTTTTCAAGCATGTGCATGTATAAAGAAGGGCATGTGTGTGATATTTCATGGGTGTATAAGAATATGCGTATATGGCAGTAGTCTCAGAAGAGGAAGGAAAGGAAAGAAGAGGATGCTTTGTATTTGTGAAGCTGGAATTCTGGTTACAGCCTTGTACATCCTCTTGTATGTGGAGGTCAGCAGTGGCAATTTTCATCTTGATTTGGGCATGGAGAGATTGAAAGAGACCGGAAAACCCCATAAATCTGGACCTGTGCCCAAGGATATTACAACAAAGCATCATTTCAATTTCTTTGGTTTGCTAAATATTCCCAGACTAATATTAAGTATCTTTTAATGATACTTAAACAAAAAGTATGTCTTTGCAAATTTGAATAAATGACATTTTCCAAAACAAGTTAGTGCAAATGAACAGTTCTAAAGCTGCTCATTAGAGAAGCAGAGGTGGACAATGGTCACTTATGAAATTTTACCTCTTGGTTTTAGCTCAACAGCCTTCTGCCTCTTCATAGAAGTTTGAAGGACTACAAAGATCAAGGAAATCATTTAAACTCAACTCATTCTTTTTTATTGTTTAAAATGATCTATTCGTTTTTCATTCTTTAAATGATCAACTCCTTCATTTAAATGACTTGCTAGAAACACAGCTTCTAATGAAAACCCCATTATAGTTTTTCATAACTTTTGACTTGAGTGAGTTCAGCTCTGGGCTCAGAAAGATATTAATTTAAAAAGAGAAGAAAAAAGATAGGATGTAATGAGCTGTGAAAAGACTGTACGCCTGGAAAGAATAACACTGAAAGATACTTAATATAGAGCCAATTATTTGACTGGCATTTGGAACTTGCCTTTTATAATAACTTCTAGAGAGGGAAATTTTCAACAGAGAGATTTTTCTCAACCATATACACAGTGCACAGGAGGATTGGAGGCAGTGGTGCACAATCTAGGATATCGCCAAACACTCACATAAGTTGCAGAATCGTTAGATAAGTTTCCATGACTCTTTGTCCTCTTTATGTCTCATACTAAGAGTGGAAAGGGGGTTAACTGCACTTATATATACATAACTTACACACACTAAACAAGTAAATGTAAAACTCTGACATAAATAAGTATTAATTACTAGTAATGATGCATTAATGTTACTATTATGGTTCCATTATATTTCAGGAAACACTTTAATACATTATAAATAATAGCCAGAAAAATAAATTATAACAATACCCATAATTAATTTATTGGTGGAAGTTATTTCATGTAAAGGTATAGACAAAAGTATTATGTGTAAATTAATCAAAGGTAACCCTTTTCCAAGGCTATTCTCTCAATACAATGAAAGAAAAGGAGAAATGGCTGGAGGATCTGCAATGACAAAATTGAAACTTTTCTTCCTAGAAGTGCTTGAAAAGAGAAAGTTTCTCTCCTATATTTGAGTGAAGCTGAAAGGTACCATTAGTGACAGAAAGCATAAATTCTTGCAATAAAAGATTAAAGAATATAGTATAGCATTTAACAGCTAGAAGCCAGGTGAGTAAAATTATTATGATGGCAAAGCCAGGGAGGACAGGTAGCTAATCCACTAGAGGGCACGAGCCTAGTTATGTCAATAAGGTGCTAGTAGGGACAAAACTTAGGGGCATCCACCAAGGGTGACATAGGGCTATCCACCAAGGGTGACATACAGTTCTAACAACAATAACAATAAAAACAACAAAATGACAACAAACAATTTAGCAAGCAGACTCCCTAATAATGCAGTCTTGATTCCTGACCCAAGAGTTCATAGATACAAGAAAGTCGTACCTCTGCAGAAATCACATTGATCTTGGAAAGAGACAATAGAATGTTAAACAATCAATCTCATCAGCAGTTAGAATGCCAAAAGGATCATTTCTGCTAGAGTTACTTACCACAGGTCCTGTTAGGTCTTTTGGCTGCTGCTCAACTGAAAAATCTTGTTTTTCATTTCTGTTCTATACAAGGGTCTGAAACAATGACATGTAACCATCCCACATTGTACTATAGAATGTTATATAATTTTGTCTTACATAATATCCTTTACCATATGTGTACCCCTCATCATATCACATCCAGCCACTACAATAACATTGTAATAATTGGACAGTGTATCTAGGAAGTAATTGACATTACTAATCCCTTTCAATGAACACATGAGCTTCAGAGGGAGACAACTAAACCCTATAAAGACTGACCAGTCTGCCAAATCAGCAAGTTGTTTTTACTTCCTATCTGAATAAAACAATAAACCATTGGAAATTGCACTTTACATTGTAATAGAAGAGGCAAATGACTTGCTAGACCTCTTTGAACTGGGAATCACCATATTCCATACCTGGACTGAATATGCAAAATTCATATTAGGGGACTTTAGAGGTTATATTCACTTTAGGGATAGGTCTCAGAACACAAAATGATACTGTAGGCTGTCATGAAATCAACCCTTCCTCTTGTTCTATATTATCCAGAGCACCTATAGCATTAGAATGTTAGGAAAGATACAGAGTCTGTAGCACATTCTGGAACAAAATCAAGATATCTTGATCAAAGAATCATATAGCTTCAGCCAAAGAGATGGATCAGCAGGTGAAAGTGTGCGAGCGGTGCAAGGCTGACAACCCAAGTCTGATCCCTGGAGCTCTCATCAAAAGCTAGATGCAGTGCCAGGCGTCTATAATATCAGTCTCCCTACTGTGAGATGGGAGAGGAGAGAAAAGTCGCCTGGAAGCTTTCAGCTGTCTCAGTTAGGCTTTTACTGCTATGAACAGACACTGTGACCAAGGCACCTCTAATAAAGAGCAACATTTAATTAGGGCTAGCTTTTGGGTTCAGAAGTTGGGTATCATCAAGGCAGGATCTAGGCAGATGTGGTGCTGGAGGAGTTGAGAAGACTGACTTCCAGGCAGCTAGGACAAGGGTCTTAAAGCCCACCCCCACAATGACACACTTCCTCAACAAGGCCACACCTCCAAATAATGCCACTCTCTGGGCCAAGCATAGTCAAACTACTACATGAGCCAATTAGTCTGAAGTGTAAAGAACAACAAAAAGAAAGACAGAGAAAGAAAGAGAGAGAGGGGGAGAGGGAGAGGAAAAGGGAGAAGGGAGGGAAAAGGGAGGGAGAAAGGGAGGGAAAAAGGAAGAAAAGGAAGGAAGGAAGGGAGGAATGAAGGAAGGGAGGTAGGGAAGAAGGAAGGAAGGAAGGAAGGAAGGAAGGAAGGAAGGAAGGAAGGAAGGAAGGAAGAAAAGAAAGAAAGAAAACCCACCCTGTTTCAACAAGTGTTAGCTGGGAAAAACTCCCAAAAGTCATCCGCTAACCTTCATACATATACTAGCATGTGTGATAACACACACACACACACACAGACACACACACACTTGAATATGATAGTTAAGATAAATAAATGAATGAATAAACAAATGTCTTAAAAAGTGAATCGCATAATAGCATATGTTACACATGCTCACACAATACATGTCCCTAGATCTGTGTAAAGAAAGTATATAATCACACTGAGATACAATTGCCCATGTGAACAGTATTCCATTAGCCTAAGTGATAGAATTGAATGTAACCAGAGACAAGTGCTCCTACATAGAAATAGTCTACTAGGACTCAAGCAAGCCATAAAGAGATAAACTACTACGTCATGTGCGGAAGGCCATGCAGGAAGAAACACAAAGAGCTTCAGAACTCATGGAATGTGGCCCACTGGTGAGCAGAGCCACAATGGGTGAGGCATGGGCCTGAGGACTCCATGTCCTGAGGACTTTATGCTGTTGTGGAGTTCTGCTCAGCTTGTTGCTCTCATATAAACTCTAAGTGAGCTCCCAACCCCTCTCTGGGCAGGATCACTGGTACTCACAATAATAGTGTTTGATGTATTTCAGGTGTTGCTGTTGGAGCAGATTAATGATTCAGTTATCACCCTAGGAAAAATTTAAAACTCTTAATTGTCAGCAATGACCACCAACTTTAGAAAGCATTTGGAAAAATAAAATTGTTAGTGAAGGTAGGTTAAGATATTTTTGCTACTGTCTCTGATGTAGAAAATCTTAGGAAACAATTTGAAGTTCAGAAAGGCACACTCTTATTAGTTAACTATGGATTCTTTATGGTCAGGGAACAAGAACAATGGCAACACTGGCTGGTATGACTCTCACTGAAACTGGACTGATGATGACTGACTTCTTGTACTCATTGTTGCCCTCAACTTCTTGATATGATTTTAATAAGAATTGCTGATGAGCAGATATCCACTCTGAGGATTTAAAATAGATATGATTGCTTTTATGTAAAAGTTTAGACTTGAGATTCTTTGAAGATTCTTATAAGATGACTTTTTAAGATAAATAATAAAATAATTGATTCTTTCTTTGTAACCACAAATTGCTACCTGTCAGTAATACAGAAACTGGCATAGAAAACTACCTTGCTTGCTCACACTTTGTCAGTCTATTAACAAAGTTGCTTAGTTGCAAATATATATAGGTTCTTGGGAAAAACTTGTTTTCTTTACCTGTACTATGTGATATTAATTTTTGTAAAGATATTGGGGAACACAATGTTTTTTCAGAGTCATTCACTAGAAGAAAAAAATAGAAATGTAATCACATTGTGGTGATTTTCTACTGCTTGAAAGATTTGCAGGGATATATAAGCTATGAAAGAAAAAAATAAAGTGATGTTAGAGCTTGCTCAATCTACCAGTTTTGTGTTTATGTGTGCATATATGTATATGTATATATGTGTATGTGTGAAATGTTTGGAGCCTGCTTTTTGGAACTTTCTTCTATCCATTTAATGTGTGAATTTGTACATGTCTATCCATCTGTTTTTCTGTGTGTATGTATATATGTATGTTTGCCTATATGTATGTGTATGTATGAAGTTATTTGAGCCTGCTATGTTTCATCCACTCTGTGTGTGTGTGTGTGTGTGTGTGTGTGTGTGTGTGTGTGTGTGTGTGTGTGAGACTTTTCTCTCTTTTCTTTTCTTTCTCCCTGGTCCCTAAAGAGCTAGAAGAGCTCAGTTTTTCACTGGCCATAGGGAGTGCCAGCCCCAGTGCATCAAGGTTTGTTCTCTCAGAGAGAAGTCTACTGAGTAATTTTTCTAATCACTGGCTGCCCTCAGCAGCAGCCCCGGTTGGGTGCTGTCAGCACAACCCTTGTCAGCTCTTCTAGTGCTGACCCTGTCAGCTGCTATCAGCATTTATCCCTATCTCCACTGATGCTGCAACTTGCTGTCTGCCTTTGCTTACCTTGCAGTGTCAACACTGGTCTTCAATGTACCACACCATGCTCTAATCTGTAGCATCCCAATGGCTCTTCTCCATCCGCTCACACCTTGAACTTTTAGGAAGGCTTTACAAAACTGGTAGACAGTTAACATGTTTAAACTGGTCCATAATTATTAAATCTCTGAAACTACAAATTCAACATATCCCATTGTGATTGCTAATGCTAATTGTCAGCTAAGCAGAGTCTAGAGTCACTGTGTGCATGTCTTTGGAAGACTATCTTTATTACAATAATTGATGAGGGAAGCATTGCATACTATTAGTGGCGTAGAGACTTAGTAGGAACACTCATTCATTTTTCACTTCTTGATTGTGGATAGCATGTGACTAGCTGTTCCAAGGTATTGCTGCTTTGACATCCCCTCCATGAGAGACAGTATTCTCTAACTGGGATTCACAATGAGCTCTTCACCATTAGGTTGCTTTTGTCATGGTACTTTATGAAAGCAATAGAAAAATAATTAAGACACTCAGTTTTGGTCTCATTCCTACTTCCTACAAGACTTTTGTCTATTCAGCTTTCCAAAGATCCTTGAATGTCAATCTTCATGAATGCAAAAAGGCACAGGATTGGTTCCTGAAAATAGGAGCACAAAAAAGTCAGAAGGGATTGTAGGTTGCTTGTTGAAAAGCAAATATTCCTATAAGAACATTAAATGGTCGCTAAGAAAATCATCACCTATACCTACAAATCTTTTAACAAGCGTTTAACACTGTAGGCCTGTCAAGATGACAGGAACTGTGGAAAAAAAATCTCAGTGAGGAGCTCTTGATTTAGAGACTTCCCTGTCACTTTAAAATGATCTCCAGTTGGCCTCCAACATTACAGTATTTTTTTTAAAGTAAAAGTCATGTCCAGAATCATCTAGAGATTATTTTAAATGTGAATAAATTTCTGTCTCGACAGCCTTTCTTTTTAAAATGTCAGCAAACATCAATGTTCAGAAGACCAATTTCCAGTCATCTTCCATGGCGGAGGGAATGGTGATCACAAATTAAACTCAGTTCAGAAGAAAAAAGAGCAGAATCTCACATTCTCTTTGCATCAGCATGAATTGGGGAGAAAAATCTCTCACCACATTGTCAAAAGAAGAATTGGAGACAAAATGTCTATGAACGGTAGCCAAGACGAGCACACATTTGTCAGGATTTTTTTCTCCTGCAATGTCTCCAGGAAGATAAAAGGTGTAGTAAGTATTCATAGGGAAGCATGGATGATTTATCTACTCAATTATACTTGATGTCAAGAGCAACCAAAGCAGAGGAGGGTCTCACAGAACAGCTATGCTGTTGAACATTCTAGTTCAAAGATGAACATTTCACAGACCAACATGGTTCCAAAGAAAAATGTTTCCCTATCCTGAGATTAGAGATGTGAAAATTTTAAACTAAATGAAGCATGGGGTAGAATTATCAGCTCTACTCAGAAAATTAATAAATGTTAAAGAATCCTGGAAGCTGTGAAGTATGTGTTTAGGGTAGGTGGAATTGTTTACTGTGAGCCCATGAGTAACAGTAACGACATCTTCCCTACTCCTCCTTAGGGGATCTAGCAACTGGGAAATTTGTCACAATCAAACTGGAATGCTTTCTGTCAAAAACTAAGAAAAATATCCAGGGCTGGTGTGATGGCTCAGCAGGTAAGAGCACTGACTACTCTACTGAAGGTCCTGAGTTCGGATCCCAGTAACCACATGGTGGCTCACAACCACCCATAATGAGATCTGACGCCCTCTTCTGGTGTGTCTGAAGACAGATACAGTGAATTACACCGGAGCGAGCAGGGCAGACGTGAGCGGGGCTGGCAGAGGTCCTGAGTCCAATTCCCAGCAGCCACACACATGATGGCTCACAGCCATCTGTACAGCTACAGTGTACACATAAATAAATAAAATAAAAATAAATCTTTAAAAAAAAAGAAAAATATCCAATAATTAAAGATAGGAGATTATAAACATGGGAATCTCATGCTTTTTAACCTAGGGTGGCAACTCTGGGCACCTGGTTAGAAGGCAATCTCCAAAACAACACCTTGAGCAGAAAATACTCATACCCATGCCAGGTCATATGCCCAGAAAAAGAGTTCTGCCCTAGCCTAAGACTGTCCTTGTAGTCACGAATTATCATTCCAAAAGAACTCAAGTAGTCTTTCTCATTTCAGTTTGTAAAGCTCTCTTCTTTTGCTTCCTCGAATGTACAATTAGCAGCAGCGCTCATCTTTTTATTCAAATGCCCACCCATTATTATAGTCATTATCTTTTAAAAATCTCTATTCAGTTTTTAGTTGATGCAATAATCCATGGCAGAAAACCCTTTGGTTATCCTAGATTCTAGAAAAATGGTTCTCAGACTATGGGTTGAGAAGCTTTTGAAGATCAAATGACCCATTCATAGAAGTCACATATCAGATATCCTGCACATTAGATATTTGCATTATATTTGCTGAATAGCAGCAGCAAAAAATATAGTTACTTTATGAAATAATTTTAGATTCTAGACCCTAGAAGGCCATCTTCCAGAACAGTGGTTCTCAACCTTCCTAATGCTGCTACACTTTAACACAGTTCCTCAGGTTGTAGTGACTCCCAGTTATAATCCTTGCCAAGGTTATTCTAGGCTGTGTCAAGCAGATAATTTAAAGCAACCCTCCTGTATATGATTTTTTTTTTAAAATAAGAAGATCTGATTTCTGTCTGCTTTTATGGCCGTAGTTCCCACGCCCTTTAGACTTGTCAATATTTAAAAGTTCACTACTTTAAATATTTTTCACTACCTGTTAATGGGATTCATATTTTAAACAAAAGTTAGCTAATTTGTCTAATCATTCAATGACAGTAGGTCAATATGGCAAGAGAAACAGAAGACTGTAAGCTAGTTGGATCCTATAGAGATGCATAAAAGGGAAAAATATGCAGGGAATAAACAGTGAGGACATGATATCTGCTTCTTAATGTTCTAGAGCTCTGGATGTAGAGTGTGTGTACTTTGCATTCTTTTGAATATTTCTAGATGTGGCTTAATGGAAACAGTAATGTAGCCAGCAGACATCATATATTTTCCACGTATATTTCTTTTTATCAGCTTGTCATATCTTTTTCAAAAGGCAAACCTGAAGTCTGAGCCTCTAAATCATATTAACCTGTTTGGATCACTCTGAAAGCTTTCAGACCACTTTAAAGGCGTAGTGATTTTATTTTACTTTAAAAAATATTTTTGTATCAAAAGTACTTTTATGTGGATTTTTTTCAGACTTTTATTATTTTTTGAACATCTAACACCTGCACACAATGTATTTTGAGCATACACTCCCCATATTTTCTCCAGTTCCATCCAGAGCCTGAACACACACACACACACACACACACACACACACACACACTTCTCTCTTCCTCAGTTTCATGTGCTTTTCTTTTTATAACACACTGAGTCCTATTTGTGCTCAACTACATGACCAAATGTGACTATAACTCAGGAGAGTAGATATATAATATTCCTGCTCCTCTCCATGCCAGAATCAGGAGTTGATGTCTCAAATCCAAAGACTGGAATTCAAACTCCAAACACAACACTCATCTTGTTGAACAAGTTGCAATGTCTCAGGCACATCCTTGAACACAGCTTACATCCTCTACCATGCTGTGAAGTACTTCCAGGTATGCCTGGCATACATACCCAGAAACAGGAGTAGTTGCCTAGTAACTAAGAAAGAACTTAGATAGAAACAAGGTTTATGTCAGGACAATAAATACACACAACAATACATGATTTATTTGCTTTAAAAAAACAATGGCTATGTAAAAGAAGTATTGGCATTGGTATAAGAGCATGAACTTAGTCTTACTACTTCACTAGGTTGCCTAGTGAGAACAAACTTTCCTGTCTCCTGAAAACCTTATACCTATTCAAAAGAGGATTAAGGCAAAATGTGATGCTTGAGTTAAAAGCGAATAAATTGGAATGTAATGTGCACAATCAGCATGTTCAGATAATCACATTTTATTTACCTGTTTGGGTTCTATTGCAGACTCACTTGATTCTAATAAGCATTGAGTTGAAAAAATTTCTTCTTGTTATAATCTATTTTTGGAAATCCTGAAGAGTATGATCAGAATGCAAAGCTCCCACTCTAAGCCCTCACAGCTCCCTTTAGACAGAGATGTCATTGCCCACTGAACATGGTGTAATTAATCCCTCCACACTTCCCCTGTCTACAAGCTACCATATAAATACCAGTTGTCCATCACCTCCTAACTTCTACAGGTAATTATTAAGATAATTAGTAGTAATGGAAATTAGCAGGAGAAACCAACACTTCATTTCAGATGGGGAAATTATTGCTTAGAGGAGCCTTAAGTTTGGCATGTGCACATGTGTGCATGTACCTGTGTTCATACCTGCCACTACGCCTGCATGAACTTCATATTAGGGAAACAGATGAGCTGATTTCTTCTGACGCTGAGCTCCTCAGAGGCTTGCATCTTCAGAGAGAGGATTGCATCTGTCTGAATGTCTGTTAAATAAACAAATATTTAAATGTAAGCAATATTAGAAAGATTGCTTTAAGCACTAAAGCATAACAAAGCATTTAAGAGTAAAAACAATTGGGCTGGCACCAATATGACAGACTCCAAATTACTGGAGCAGAAGGCTCGTTAGAGATCATGAAGCAAGTGTACCCATGAGGCTTCCGTAGACTGTGACTCATTTGCTTTCAGAACACAATTTTAAAATAACTAGGTAGAGGCAATTTCACCAAATCACCCCAGAGCTCAGGTGTGGTCGATGCTGAAATCTGGACACTTTGCCCATGTACAGCTCTGACTCTCATTGTGACTTCTTTTCTCCATGACTTACTTTTTTGATAACATGGGCTTGTTGGTTTTTTATTTAAACATTCTAGATTATAAGTTTTGTACATTAATAATGCTACCCTATTTATTTTCAGACCCAGCAACTCAAATATGAGATGGATACTTAACAGAAAAAATAACAAAGTCAAACTTTAAATTTTGTTCTCAAAAACCTAAAAACCCAAGCCTCAAGGCAGATGGATAGGAAATTGCCTGCATTGTCATTCAGAATTTTTTTTTCAGATACAATATGAGTCACTGGAAACCTGTTTCCTGTAAAACAGTCTTAGGGATTGCTGTTAGTACTTCATTCTTAGAAAGACTTGCGAGACATCCCTACCTTTTCTTTCCATCCCATACAACATCCCCCTGGATGTCAGTAGAGTCACATATCACATTCTGCATCCTGCACTTGCTGCTGAACTTCTGCTGTGAAGGCAAGCCTTCCTTGGGACTCTGGTTCAATAAATTTCGCTCAGACAACTCATATCATTTTGTTTTCTTGATTTCAATTAAAATTTATAGCATCAAGGATTAAGTTTGGGTCTAATAGATGGCAGAGAAGTACTCACTACTATGAAATTGCCCATCCCCAAATGATTTTTTTATGTGTTTACATTTGTATCTGCATGAGTGAGTAAGTATATGTATGGTATGTACACACTTGTATCTAAGTGCCTGAAAAGGCCAGAGAGGGATCCCTGGAACTGGAGTCACTTGAGGTTGGAGCTGCCTAACATGAGAGTTCTTTGTCACAATCTACACAGCTTTGGAACCAACCTGATTGAGGTGATGAGAAATAGAGGAGCTACAGACACATATAAAGATAACTGAGACTGGGTAGGCAGTGCACTCTGATGGAGAGGTGCTAATAAGAACTTGAAAACTTAGAACTTTTATTTGTTATTTATTTATTTATTTATCTATTTACTTGCAAGAAGGAAGGGGAAGCAAATTAGCTACGGGAGCATTCTCAGGTTGCCATTATCCAAAAGAAGCTGGCTTTGATAAATTCTATATACAGTGGTTTTAGTTAAAGATCAATTGGTTGTACTTATCAGTACTTAGACCCAGGGAAGGCTTTGTCATTCCCTTGGATCTGAGGCTTTAGATCCTTGAAATGTTAGTACTGCTGTCAACAATACAAATACACTCAGAACTTTACCTGTTCTCTACAGATCTTAACTGCTGAATCATTTTTTCAGACACTCCAAAGTGTTGCAGAATATTTTGTCACACTGTGAACCATGAGATTTTGTTTCTTACTGGAAAAACTTGCTTCTGGTTGTGATGTGGCTCAGCCTTAGCAGTAATCTTTAATCCCTCTGGCTGGAATTACAGACACACCCTTAACAGCACATACCTGTAATCCCAAACAATGAAGATAAAGTTAAATACTTTTACAGAAGAAAGTACTCATGTTTGAAAGCAATGTGTAATTTAGTAGCAGACAAAGAGATGAATCAGAGAAAGATTTGATAGAATAGGCTATGTCCAACTCTCACGAGAATAGAGAAGCAAAAGATGTGGCTTATGAGAGAACAGTACAGAGAAAAAAAGGGCAGTTTTATAGGGACAGTTGAGTAGAGATGGGTTGCAGAGAGAGAACAAGCTAGACACAGATGAAAACAGAAAAAGTCAGAAAATGAGAAGAAGCCAGAAGATTGGGACAGATTGACAGAGTTAGTTTTTGGCCAAGAAGAGCATTTCAGGACAAGCCAAGAGAAGCCAGATTGGATCATTAAGCTTGAACGGGAGTTTGACTCAGAACAGCTGAGTGAAATCAGCTAGTCAGAGATCAAATAGAACCAGGTAAAGATGAGGAAATCTCAGAGGCTGAAAACATTCTAGGCCTAGATAAGATTGGATAGAGACTAGAAGATTCCAGGACTTGCCATAGGTTAGCAAACAGAGAAAGAAAACCTCTGAGGTAAAAGTTACATCGGGTGAATAAAAGTTGCTATTACACCAACGTACTTTTGAATTCACCAACACATTCTGTTTATTGTCTCTTCACATGGGCTAGTCTGGCATCAAGGGAGTTATCTCTGTATAAAACACAGAACTGTCATCTTCTCTGACTTCCCTTTTACATCAACCCCTCTTTCCTCTAACTTAGTTATATTAATTTATAGATTCATTAAATGCATTCCAGTTGAGCTGTAAGGAAAAGAGATGGTGGTATAACGTACTCAATAGATCATTGTCATTCTGTGGTCACTGGATTCTACTCTTTCTTTTGGTATCAGTTTGACACTTTATTTAACCTTTCAGACTATCTACTTCCATAGATATAAACTAGAATAATAGTAGTTTCTGCTTGACAAACTTTGTACAGTTATTACACAAAAAAGCAGGTAACCTTATTAGCCATATATATGGCTTAGAATAAGAGCTCATAGAGCTTCCATTTTTAATGATATAAGGTTTCTATTTTCATAAGTTTCCAGAACCATACACTGTATACATTAACCTAACAAGCAAAAGTATAATGAATGTTTTAAGAAAGATTAACTAGGTTGTGCCATCAGGATCATTATAGAATGCAAAGTATCCTCAATTGACTACTTTCTGTTCACATTCAGTGATCAGGGTCCAATAAGAGAATTAGAAGATGAGTTCAATTCTAGTAGAACTAATATAGAAATGGTATCTCTTCTACTGAGGGACATCTGTGTTGTTTCCAGCTTCTGGATATTACATATAAGGCTGCTATGATGTAATGAAGCATGTGTACTTGTTATATGTTGGAGCATCTTTTGGGTATATACCATGCCCAGTAGTGGTATAGTCGGGTCTTCAGGTAGAACTATTTTCAATTTTCTGAGAAACTGACAGATTGATTTCCAGAGTGGTTGTACCATCTCATCTTGCCAGCCCACCAGCAATGGAGGAGTGTTCCTCTTTTTCCGCATCCTTGCCAGCATCTGCTGTCACCTGAGTTTTTGATCTTAGCCATTCTGACTGATGTGAGGTGAGATCTCAGGGTTGTTTTTATTTGCATTTCTTTAGGTGTTTCTCAGCCATTCTGTATTCCTCAGTTGAGAATTCTTTGATTAGCTCTGTATGTTTAATAGGGGTATTTGGTTCTCCTGAGTCTAACTTCTTGAGTTGTTTGTATATACTGGATATTAGCTCTCTACTGGATATAGGATTGTTAAAGATCTTTTCCCAAATTGTTGGTTGTTGTTTTGTCCTATTGAGGGTGTCCTTTGCCTTACAGAATCTTTGCAAGTTTATGAGGTCCCATTTGTCAAATCTTGATCTTAGAGCATAAGCTATTGATGTTCTGTTCGGGAAATTTTCCCTTGTGCCCATGTGCCCATATTTTTTTTTTCTAGACAGGGTTTCTCTGTATAGCCCTTGATGTCCTGAAACTCACTCTGTAGACCAGGCTGGCCTCAAACTCAGAAATCCACCCACCTCTGCCTCCCAAGTGCTGGAATTAAAGGCATGCAACACCACTGTGCAGCTTCTTCCCTAATTTCTTTTCTATTAGTTTCAGTGTATCTAGTTTTATGTGGAGGTCCTTGATCCCCTTTGACTTGCTTTGTACAAGGAGATAGGAATACATCGATTTGTATTCTTTTACATGCTAACCACCAGTTAAGCCAGCACCATTTGTTGAAAATGTTGTCTTTTTTCCACTGGATGTTTTTAGCTCCTTTGTCAACGATCAAGTGACCATAGATATGTAGGTTCATTTCTGGGTCTTCAATTTTATTCCATTGATCCACCTGCCTGTCACTGTACAAATACCATGCAGTTTTTTATCACAATTGCTCTGGAGTACAGCTTAAGTTCAGGGATGCTGATTCCACCAGAAGTTCTCTTATTGTTCAGAATAGTTTTCGATATCCTAGGTTTTTTGTTATTCCAGATGAATTTGCAAATTGCTCTTTCCAAGTCTGTGATGAATTGAGTTGGAATTTTGATGGGGATTGCATTGAATCTGTAGATAGTTTTTGGCAAGATGACCATTGTTACTATATTAATCCTGCCAATCCATGAGCATGGGAGATCGTTCCATCTTCTGAGATCTTCGATTTCTTTCTTCAGAGACCTGAAGTTCTTATCATACAGAGCTTTCACTTGTTTAGTTAGAGTCAACTCCAAGGTATTTTATATTACTTTTGACTATTGTGAAGGGTGTTGTTTCCATAATTTCCTACTCAGCCTGTTTATCCTTTGTGTAGAGGAAGGACACTGGTTTATTTGAGTTAATTTTATATCCAGCTCCTTTGCTGAAGTTGTTTATCAGATTTAAGAGTTTGCTGGTGGAATTTTTGGGATCACTTAAGTGTACTATCATATCATCTGCAAATAGTGATAATTTGACTTCTTCCTTTCCAATTTGTATCCCTTTGATCTCCTTATGTTGTTTAATGGCTCTGGCTAGGACTTCAAGTACAATACTGAATAGGTAAAGAGAGAGTGGGCAGCCTTGTCTAGTCCCAGATTTTAGTGGGATTGCTTCAATTTTCTCTCCATTTAGTTTCATGTTGGCTACTAGTTTGTTGTATATGACTTTTACTATGTTTAGGTATGGGCCTTGAATTCCTGATCTTTCCAAGACTTTTATCATGAAGGGATGTTGGATTTTGTCAAATGCTTTCTCGGCATCTAGTGAGATGATCATATGGTTTTTGTCCTTGAGTTTATTTATGTGGTGAATTACGTTGATGGATTTCCGTATATTGAACCATCCCTGCATCCCTGGGATGAAACCTACTTGATCATGGTGGATGATTGTTTTGATGTGTTCTTTGATTCGGTTTGCAAGAATTTTATTGAGTATTTTTGCATCGAAATTCATAAGGGAGATTGGTCTGAAGTTTTCTTTCTTCATTGGGTCTTTGTGTGGTTTAGGTATAAGAGTAATTGTGGCTTCATAGAACGGATTGAGTAGAGTGCCTTCAGTTTCTATTTTGTTGAATAGTTTGAAGAGTATTGGTATTAGGTCTTCTTTGAAGGTTTGATAAAACTCTGCACTAAACCCATCAGGTCCTGTGCTTTTTTTGGTTGGGAGACTATTAATGACTGTTTCTATTTCCTTAGCAGATATGGGACTGTTTAGGTCATTGGTCTGATCTTGATTTAACTTTGGTACCTGGAATCTGTCTAAAAAATTGTCCGTTTCATCCATGTATTCCAGTTTTGTTGAGTATAGGCTTTTGTAGTAGGATCTCATGATTTTTTGGATTTCCTCAGTTTTCGTTGTTATGTCTCCCTTTTCATTTCTGATTTTGTTAACTAGAATACAGTCTCTGTGCCCTCTAGTTAGTCTGGCTAAGGGTTTACCTATTTTATTGATTTTCTCAAGAACCAGCTTGTTGCAGGAATATGTAAAAAACGAATCTACCCCGCAAATTCTCTTTCCCTCCCTCTGGATCACATTCTTGAGCTGGTACCGTCAGCAGGCAACACCATGTCCTGGCAGGCTCTTGTTATTTTCTCCCAGCTAGCAGCAACATCTTGCTCACATGCAACTCCTTACACACCCCATAACCATTTGTCTAATGCCTAGAACCTGATAAAGCATGACTCTTAAAGCTTAATTATCTAATCAGTTTATATAATAATAAGATCACAATTACAAGATGCCAATAAAATAATTTCAATGCCAAATGATAAAGACAAATTTTGACCCTATTAATTTAACCTTGTAAAAACTGTAGCCTGGTTATAATCACAAAGGTCTGACTAGTCATCTTTCTCTGACTCCATGATCCAGCCGCCCTCTCCTGCTCTCTCTGACCTTTCTCCTCCTCCACTTCTAGCTCTGCCTCGATATTCCACTCCTGTTACTGCCCTAATGGGATTGGACAGAGAAAATTGCTCCAATGCCAGCTCCTGGTTTGGTTGATTCTTTGTATAGTTCTTTTTCTTTCCACTTGGTTGATTTCAGCCCTGAGTTTGATTATTTCTTGCTGTCTACTACTGTTGGGTGAATTTGCTTCTTTTTGTTCTAGAGCTTTTGGGTGTGCTGTCAAGCTGCTAGTATATGTTCTCTCCAGTTTCTTTTTGGAGGCAATTAGAGCTATGAGTTTTCCTCTTAGGACTGCTTT
Organism: Mastomys coucha; assembly: GCF_008632895.1. NCBI lineage: Eukaryota > Metazoa > Chordata > Mammalia > Rodentia > Muridae > Mastomys > Mastomys coucha. Next base: position 12,095,649 of record NW_022196913.1, on the reverse strand, counting down.
CATTGCTTTCCATAAGATTGGGTATGTTGTGGCTTCATTTTCATTAAACTCTAAAAAGTCTTTAATTTCTTTCTTTATTGCTTCCTTGACCAAATTATCATTGAGTAGAGTATTGTTCAGTTTCCACGTGTAGGTGGGCTTTTTTGATGATGTTGTTATTGAGGACTACCCTTAGTCCATGGTGATCTGATAGGATGCAAGGAATTATTTCAATCTCTTGTATCTGTTGAGGCCTGTTTTGTGACCAATTATATGGTCAGTCTTGGAGAAGGTACCATGAGGTGCTGAAAAAAAGGTATATCCTTTTGTTTTAGGATAAAATGGTTTATATATGTATATATATATATATGTATATATATATATACGTATATGTACATATATATACATATATATGTGTGTATATATATATATATATATATGTTAAATCCATTTGTTTCATAACTTCTGTTAGTTTCATTGTGTCTCTGTTTAGTTCCTGTTTCCATGATCTGTCCGTTGCAAAGTGTGGAGTGTAGAAGTCTCCCACTATTATTGTGTGGTGCAATGTGTGCTTTGAGTTTTAGTAAAGTTTCTTTTATGAATGTAGATGCCCTTGCATTTGAAGCATAGAGGTTCAGAACTGAGAGTTCATCTTGGTAGGTTTTACATTTGGTGAATATGAAGTGTCCCTCCTTATCTTTTTTGAGCACTTTAGGTTGAAAGACAATTTTATTAGATATTAGAATTGCTACTCCAGTTTGTTTCTTGGGACCATTTGCTTGGAAATTTTTTTCCATTCTTTAACTCTGAGAGTGTCTCTGTTTGTCACTGAGGTGGATTTCCTGCATGCAGCAAAATGCTGGGTCCTATTTACATACCCAGTCTGTTAGTCTTTGTCTTTTTATTGGGGAATTGAGTCTGTTAATGTTAATGAATATTAAGGAAAAGTAATTGTTGCTTCCTATTATTTTTGTTGTTAGAGTTGAAATTCTATTTATGTGGCTATCTTTTAGTTTTGTTGAAAGTAATTTCTTGCTTTTTCTAGGATGTAGTTTCCCTCCTTGTGTTGGAGTTTCCCATATATTATCCTTTGAAGGGCTTGATTTGTGGAATGATATTGTGTAAATTTGTTTTGTCATGGAATACCTTGGTTTCTCCATCTATGGTAATTGAGAGTTTTGCTGGGTATAGTAGCTTGGGCTCGCATTTGTGTTCTCTTATGGTTTGTATGACATCAGTCCGGGATCTCCTGGCTTTCATTGTCTCTGGTGAGAAGTCTGGTGTAATTCTAATAGTCTGCCTTTATATGTTACCTGATCTTTTTCCCTCACTTCTCTTAATATCCTTTCTTTGTTTTATGCATTTGGTGTTTTGATTATTATGTGACATGAGGAATTTCTTTTCTGGTCCAAAGTAATTGGAGTTCTGTAGGCTTCTTGTATGTTCATGGACATCTCTATTTTTAGGTTCGGGAAGTGTTCTTCTATAATTTTGTTGAAGATATTTACTGGCCCTTTAAGTTGGAGGTCTTCATTCTCTTCTATACCTATTATCCTTAGGTTTGGTCTTCTCGTTGTGTCTTGAATTTCTTGGTTGTTTTAGGTTGGGACCATTTTGCATTTTGCATTTTCTTTGACTGTTGTGTCAATGTTTTCTATGGTATCTTCTGCACCTGAGATTCTCTCTTCTACCTCTTGTATTCTGTTGGTGATGGTTGCATCTATGGTTCCTGACTTCCATCCTAGGTTTTCTATCTCCAAAGTTGTCTCTCTGTGTGATTTCTTAATTGTTTCTACTTCCATTTTTATATCCTGTATGGTTTTGTTCAATTTCTTCACCCATTTGGTTGTGTTCTACTGTAAATCTTTAAGGGATTTTTTTTGTTTTCTCTTTAATGGCTTTACCTGTTTATCTGTGTTCTCCCGTATTTTTTTTAAGGGAGTTACTTATGTCCTTCTTAAATTCCTCTATCAGCATCATGAGATATGATTTTAGATCCAACTTTTGCTCTTCCAGTTTGTTAGTGTATCCAGGATTTGCTGTGTGGGAGTACTAGGTTCTGGTGATGCCAAGTCATCTTGGTTTCTGTTGGTAAGATTCTTGCATTTGCCTTTTGCCAGCTGGTAATCTCTGGTGTTAGATATTCTTGCTGTTTCTACCTGGAGCTTGCTCCTCCTGTGGGTCTGTAAGCCTGTGTCAGCACCCTGGGAGATCAGCTCTCTCCTGCTAAGACCTGTGCACAGAGGACTGTGGAACTGCTGCATGTCCTGGGTGTAAATGGAGGCAGGAAGGAAATACCCTGTCCCAGCTGGTCTGCTGCTTCTGAGGCCTTTGCCTCCTGGCTGGTCTTGCCTTAGAAAGTCACCAGAGAGAAAATGGAACTCTTGCTTGAGTTCTAGGTTCAGAGTACTCCCTGGAGACCAGCTTTCCCCTGGGGAAAGGTGCAGAGATGTCTGTGGAACAGCCTCACTAGATCGAGACAGGAAGGACCCTGTGCCAGCTGCTCTGCTTCTTCTGCAGTCTCTGTCTCCTGGCTTGTCCCCCCTTAGAAAGTCACCAGAGAGAAAAATCTACTCAGCTGCTAAAAATGATGGCCTTTCTAATTTTGCAGGCAAATGGATGGAACTAGACAATAATGTCCTGAGTGAGGTAACCTAGACACAAATGGACATATATGGAAATGAGAGCGACCAAAAAAAAAAAAATGGAGCAGAGACTGAAGGAAAGGTCATTCAGGGACTGCTCCACCTTGGGATCCATCCCATCTGCAGACAACAAACCCCAACACTATTGCTTATGCCAAGAAGTACTTACAGACAGGAGTCAGGCATATCTATCCTTTGAGAGGCTCTGTCAGCACCTGACTAAGACATATATATATATATATATATATATATATATATATATATATATATACAGCTAACTATTGGACTGACCCCAGAGACTTTAATGAAAGAATTAAGGGAAGGAATGAAGGAGGTGAAGGAGATTGCAACCCCATAGGAAGAACAATAATATCAACTAATAAGACCCTTCAGAACTCCTAGGGACTAAATCACCAACCAAAGAATATACGTGAGTTGGTCCATGGCTCGAGCTACACATGTAGCAGAGGACTGCCTTGTTTGGCATCAATGAGAAAGGAGTCACTTGGTCCTGTGGAGGCTTCTTGCCTCAATGAAGGGGGATGCTAGAGGGGTGAAGTAGAAGTGGGTGGGTAAGTTGGACCCTCTTAGAGGCAAAGGGGAGAAGGGATAATATAGGGGTTTGCAGAGGGGAGACTGGGAAGGGGAACAACATTTGAAATTAAATATAGAAAATAATTTTTAAAAGATATGGTATCTCATATGGACTTTTCTGTTAATTTTGCAATGGGTTTAGTCCCTGGGATCTCTGAGGGATCCAGTTAGTTGATTTTGTTGCTCTTCCCACTGAAAATTTTCTTGCAACATTTGTGAAATCATTGTTTTTAATAACTGAGTAGTATTCCAACTTCTACTGAGACTTGGCAAAAGTCTCTAGAACTCTTCATGCCTTCAAGGATAAAACCAACTGTTTCTCTCTGGAAGAATTTATTTCTCTCTGGGAACATGTTCTCAAGAGAAATGAGATAAGTAGTAGAGAAATGCCTAGCAAGCACAATTAAGTAAGGATAATAGACTAAACTGTTTGGACCAGACAAAACACCCCTCCAACACTCCACTTGGTTTATCTTATAAGATGGATCAGAAAGAAGTAGAAGGAATAAATTGTTTTAGTTTTCAGTACACAGAATACAATTTAAGATCTATGCTTTGTGACTCTCAATGGACATTTAAAAATTCCTATAAATAGTATACATCTCAACTCTAATACTATGTTCCCACTAGTGGGGGATATGGATGAGACTGACAGTGAGTTTCTGCCTAATCTACCGGGATTCTCACTCCTTACGTATAAGCATTTTCAGCTTCAGCTTCCAAAAGTTTTTTTCTTATGTGAAAGCTGCACTTTGGCCAGAGTTCTTCATCTATTATTACCTAATTCAGCCTCAACTAGATCCTCAAGATTATGACATTTGAGCACAAGAATTTAATGTTAAATCCTCCTCACTTCCCCTTTGCCTCCAATTGAAGCATATCATCTGCAATCCATACAACCCAGAATCTACCCTTGGATGAAAATATTACAAGCAAAACCAACAGTGAGCAAAACAGGAAAACGCCAATTGCAATGAAAAGCTAACAAAGTCAGCAAAGTCCTGTTGTTGGAAAGCTTTTATCTCCCATGCACTCACCATGGTCAAATCTTTCTTGATTAACTTGCTTAATAAAGAAGAACCTGTGTAGTCTGCAGTCAGCACTCTCACAAGCTCCAACCCAATTTTAGTTTAAGTCTACTACAAGAAATGACTCCTATGTACTAAAAGTTCACACAAAATCCAATGCTGCCTAAGATGAAAAATATTGACCAGCCCTTGTGGTCTAACACCACAACCATGAATCAATTACTTGTACAATATCTGTTGCTGTAAACCACAAGGTCAAAATCCTCTGGCCTCACTAAAATCTTAAACTTGCATTTGAGACTTGCATTGCTCATAGTTCTCAACTAATGCATGAGAAGGAAAAAAAATGTCACTAGTTTAGAGATGCCCACACTGGGCATCATATGTTACCAGGGAAAGGGGAACCTCTCTTTTCGGGCTCTTAGTTTTGTTTAAAAAAATTTAATAGACTCAGAATGAAGCTTAAAATAATTTCATTACAATTTAAGAGAAAAACAATAGGGTAGGCAAGCTCTAAATGCTGGAAAATAAGAAGTCGTGTTCATCTTAAAGTATCTACATGATAAACAAATAGCCCTGTGGGGAAGGAAAGCAGCTTTAAGGAAAGAGTGAGAAATCCAAAGTGCCAATGGGAACAGGCTTAGGCTTTGGGAAATACTAGAAAGAAAAAGAATTATGCTTTTCTGAATTAAGACTCAGAAAAGCAGGCAGACTTAATAGAGTGTCTTGGCTGTTCTGACACTGTGTTTCTAGTACATTATCTAATTGGTGAGATAATTATTCCTCCCATCATTTTACCATGACTTTAGTGAATCAGTCTTCCTGAGGAGTGATCTCTTGACCAGGTGAATGACAGGGTCACCTGGGTGAAATCTTAAAGAAGACGACGACAGTGCTATATTTTAATCTTTAAAGTAGATTAGGGTGTTATATCTCCACCCAGGGGCAGAGCTATTCCATTGAAGAGGAGCCCATAATCAATGGGCTTTACGACTGATATAGAAAGGCAATCCAGTGACTGTCCCACCTAAGGATCCATCCCATATACAATTACCCAACCCAGCCACTATTGTGGATGCCAACAAGTGTTTACTGACAGCAGCCTGATATAGTTAATGCCTGAGGCTCTGACAGTGCCTGATTAATACAGAAGTGGATGCTCACAGCCATCTATTGGACTGAGCACATAGTTCCCAAGGGAGGAGCTAGGGGAAGAACCCAAGGAGCTTAAGGGGTTTGCAGCACCATAGGAGAAACATCAATATGAACCAGTACCCCGAGAGCTCCCAGAGTCTAAACCACCAACCAAAGAGTACATATGGAGGGACCCATGGCTCCATCGCATATGTAGCAGAGGAAGGCCTTGTGGGACATCAATGAGAGGAGAGGCACTTGATCTCATGCAGGCTTGATGCCCTGGTGTAGGGGAATGCCAGGAGAGGGAAGAAGAAGCAGGTGGGTTAGTGACCAGGGAGAGGGGGGATGGGATAGGGGAGATTTTGGAGGGAATAAAATTTGCATTGTAAATAAAGAAAACATCTAATAAAAAAAATCTTAAGAAAGAAAATGATTACCGGGCAGTGGTGGTTCATGCCTTTAATCCCAGCACTTGGGAGGCAGAGGCAGGTGGATTTCTGAGTTCAAGGCCAGCCTGGTCTACAGAGTGAGTTCCAGGACAGCCAGGGCTATACAGAGAAACCTTGTCTGGACAAAAAAAAAAAAAAAAAAAAAAAAGACTGATAACAATATCAGAATCAGAAAAGAAAACTTTCGTATCATAAGAACAAAATCTTCACATAGAAGGAAAATCAAACTGTCTCAGATCTAGGAACACATATCCTTTACTGGGGGATGTGGACCACCCTCCAGGATTTATCTATTTCTCCACTACTTGTATTCACCAGTGTGTTTATGGCATTCAGCAATCATTATCATCGCAATAACAGGCCAAGGGAAGCAAGCTTGACATAACCGGCTCCTAGAATGCCATTTTCAGCTTCAAGACCAATCGAGAGCTAAATTGAGTGGTATTTCTGAGTTGACAAAGGAAAAATTTAATTAAAACTATAAGTGACCTTCAAATGTCAGAAGTAAATAAAACGATAGCAACCGTATTTTTGACAGCTGTCACCAGCTAATGGGAATGGCACAAAAGCCCATGATGGGAGAACACTGGCATAGTCAATGTGTGCTAGACTCATCATCATAAATTTTGTCAGATAAGTGCTCAACCTGATAATAATCTTACATCAGTGCACTGAATTAGCTTCAACTACACTGATAGAAAGACAGGTAAGGGGAAGGATCATCTCCATAACAATGACAGCCTCCCTTACTGACAAATAGCAGAAAAGAATAGAGATCATTTGCATAAAAGGGAAAGCAAAAAAATCTCAACAGATTATAACAGCATCACATCCCTACATTCTTTGACCTTCTTTAGTGTGGGTATTCGATATTGCAGGATTTTTTGGTAATTTCACACATACACACACACACACACACACACAGAGAGAGAGAGAGAGAGAGAGAGAGAGAGAGAGAGAGATATTTTACTCTGGGTGTGTGTGTGTGTGTGAATGTGTGTGTATGTGTGTAAAAGAAAAGAAGATGCTTGCAAGTATCTTCCTTATAAAGGGAAGAAAGTTTATTAGATCTAGTATATATGAAGTTAGTTTTCTTATAGACATACTGGCATGTGGAAAAGGAGAATTCATAATGTTCAAACTGACTCAGGCACTCAGTGACTGGCTTTGATACAAAAGTGATTCATTTGGCAGCTTTCGTTAACACAGCCAACCTTCTCCATTTACAGTTTAGGATTTGAGATATGCTGTCTGACTAGTTCCAAAGAAAGATCTGCTGTAATTAACACTAAAAGTATCAATGATACAGAAATTGTTTATAATGGAACTATCTTAGAAATGACATAAGGGACAGTTGAATGTTTAAGGATTTTATTTAAAACATCTTTCTCATGAAAGGTAGCTGAAATCATTGCTATTGAATTAGAGTGTTAAGTAACTGTTAATTTTTTTTTTTTTTTTTTTTTTTTTTTTTTTTTTGGTTTTTTGAGACAGGGTTTCTCTGTGTAGCCCTGGCTGTCCTGGAACTCATTCTGTAGACCAGGCTGGCCTTGAACTGAGAAATCTATCTGCCTCTGCCTCCCAAGTGCTGGGATTAAAGGAGTATGCCACCACTGCCCATCAACTGCTAATATTTTTAAACTGAATCAATTATATAGAAATACACAGAATAAAGAATATTGCACCTAAAAAAATTACACCAATATAAATATATGTGGTACATTTGATTATAGTAACCACAGAGGTAATATTAGGGCTTAGATTCCAGGTTTAAGCCTGCCACTTGTTTATAAAAGGAATGCTAACTGCATATACTTACTTTCATTGTTTTGCTTTCTGTCTTATCTTGGATTGTCAAGTCCATCATGTTTACTACCGCTTTACTGAAGGCTATTGCTCATATCTCCACTTAAGCACACAGAATTTTGCAGGAACTTCTTACTAGTAGTGACTTTCAAGGTCTATTGTATAAAGTGTGTTGTTCCTAGTGTATGCTTTAGAAAATCCATAATTTAGCCAAATTATAATACATAAAGATGTTAAAGACCAGACCATATACATTTGAGTTAACGTTTGATTAAAGAGATTCATTACCTGTGAAATTTTAAAGTCAGTTTACAATAAACATAATAAGCATGGACTTGAAAAGATTTACTAACATTATAGGTAAAGGCTCAGTGAAAAAAATCTCAAAGACTCCCCCTCCTTCTGTAATCCATCTTGAAAGAAATCCTCCTGCTTGATCCTATCCCAGAATTTAAAAAAAGCCCTGGCTCTGGTACACTGCAGAAGTTTCTTTCATTTAGGTTTGAGATATTTTTCTCCTGATTTTGAGAATATACAAATATTTTCTTTTATAAGTAGAAGAGGTTTGGAGTTCTGTGAAGAATGTTTTTATCATTATATTCCTTATGTCCTTTAGGACAGTTTCAATATGCTTCCTATTCTGAGTCCCATGAGGGAAGAGGACATGTACCTAGCCATCGATCAGCTTGATGCTTGGCATAGTGTTATCAGTCAATATTACCTGTTTTCATGATGGTTGCTATAGCCATTCTTATTGTCATATTTACCCACTATAGCATAATACAACAATTTAGACCACTTTTACTAATATTTTTATTTATACTTTGAAAATTCCATTCATATGTATATTTTCTATCATATCCATCCCATCTCACTATCTCCTTCCATTTTCCCCAAGGACCCACCTCTCTCCTTCGTTCATGTTCTCTTCTTTATAAGTAGCATCAATTGCAACTACTTCATACACAACATTTCAGGAACAGAATTATTTAGAGGCAAACAGAAGTTTTAGCTTGTACTGAAACAAAGGGGTTTTGCTTCTCCTGGGCTTGTCTTGAAGGCACAAAGTAAAAAAATGAAATACAGAAAGATTTTTGAGTTTTCTCAAGAAGCTCCTGCAGACAAAAGACCTTGCTACTAGTCCAGTGTGATTAGATCTGACATTAGCTAGAGGGGAAGGCTAAGGTTTTGACCAAACCATGTAATGCACATTTGGCCCAGTGTTTTCAGAAGAAATACACAGTCAGAAGCTAAGCCCACTGAGAATCATTAGATCAAGCCTGGTAAAAGTACATTTGGATACTTCCTTCCATGAAGTATGGAAGCGAAAGGGCAACGGAAGGATAAGAAAGACAAAATTCTTATTTTTAGTACCTGAAACAAAACAGCATAGGCAAATTCCACTGAGTCTGAGACAGTAGATATTACAGAATTCACTTCCAAGTATAATTTGGCTAAGAGTCAATGACATCACAAGTCTATGTTTATACTAACTTCGAAAATAGTGGACAGTGGTATTTATTAGTGTTACAGAGTAAATCTGTATTAATAACAACAAGAATGGCAACATAAACTCAGACCATACATCTTTAAAATTAAACACAGGAAAAACAACAAACTCTCCCTGGAAGAAGAGACCATGTAAATAAAAGTTCTTAAATGAGAACATAACATGATCATGTAGCTTGGCCTATGAAATGAGAATGAGCAGTTCCCAGTTCTATCCACAGTTGGCATCAGTGTGCCTACATATAGTGAATTGATTTAGTTCCTATTCTCTTATCTTGCCACAAAACACTTGTGTTTCAGAAGGGGCTAGTCTTCCATGCTGTGTCCCAGAACAGGGAAGCATATCGAGATCTGAGAACAGACATAAGAAAAAACGAACCTTTAGGCAGAGCAGAACTCCAAACCAAAAGAAACTCACAGTCAACCCAAGGGTTTCCTGATGCATAAATGTGAATTGTTGAATGATGCCCAGAATTTCATGGTCTTAAGAGAATGAAAATGTATTCAAATAATAACAATGGAAGATAGAGGTCATGAGTTTGAAGGAAAGCAAAGAAGAATAAATGGGAGGTCTAGAGCAGTATATTTGAGGAAGAGAAGGGTCAGGGAAACAATTAAATTATAATCTAAAAAATATAAAACAAAGCAAAGATAAGAGACTGAGTAGAGAAAAATAACATAAAAATTACAAGTAGGGGTTAGAGAGATGCTTTAACAATTAAGAGTATTTCTGCTATTATTGAGGACCCAGATTCGGTTTCCAGCACCTACATGGCAACTCAACAACCATCTATATAACTTCCATTCTGGAAATCTGATGTTCTCTTCTAGCCACAGGAGTAATCAGGTGAACATTCATACATATAAGCAAAAAATAAATTACTCTCTAAATTAGTATTAAAGTGGGATGTTGATGAAACACAGAAGTTAAAATATTGAGACTGGCTTCAGAATCGGAGTTGAGAAAAGTAGAATTGGTTTTTCAGATTTGGAAAGAATTAGTCAATTGTAACACATTTGGTGAAACTGTAATATGTAACCTAGGACACAGATAACATGCCCAGTTAACTCAAGACTTGGTTAAAGAGAATTTTGAAACATAGCATGTTTTGAAACAACATTAACATGATTGGAGATAGTAGCCACAGAAGTTAAAGTAATATGAGAAGTATGAGCTCAGCAGGGAATATATTTGTATATAAGAAATGATACGTAGGGAAGAAACTATTTAGAAATCAAAAAGGGGGCTAGAAGAGGAAACAGTACTCATCATTAAAAAATAAAACAAAATTCAGAACATCTATGACCAAGTAAATTTGATTAAGAGTCGGTTAAAACACTGGGTTAAAACAAAGAACAATTTTGGAGTTTGTTTCATGTGTATTTCCTTAAAGCCCTCTACTTAAGATGAGTTTTGAGAAAGACTTAACAATTTGAGTGAAGCACCTTGCAAAATAAACATAATGGCAAGGTCCTATAGGTAAAATGGCTCAGAGGAGAAAGGCACTTGGCTCACAGCTTTGGGACCTGAGTTTAGTCTCTGGAATCCATGTAAAGGTGGAAAGAGAAGACTGTCTCTGTACTGTTGTCAGCTGACCTCTCCATGTGCACCACACACACATACATCATATAGACACACAAATGTAGGGAGCCGTGCAGAGGCCGTTTGGGGAATAAAGAGGTGGGAAGCTCAGGAGACTGGCCGGGAACCCTACAGAAACGCTGGCATCAGGCCATATTAGGCCGCAGGAACCCTTCTGTAGTTCTGGCCCTGGATACCAAGGGAGAGCTGGTGTTTGGGAGCACTGGAGTGGAGGACAGCAGTGTGGGTTCTCAGTCTCAGGCATTCCAGACAACCCTGGACCCTGTGGGAAAACTAAGAAAGAGGCTTAGGGGTTGCGGGGGGTGCAGGAGTATAGGGGGGAAGGGAGGAGCTCGGTCAGCCCTGGGGCTGAAGGGAGAAAGGGGGCAGGGAGGGGGAAGGGCGGTGCCTGGTTGTTCTGTGCAAGAGAGCAGGCATGGGGTAGGAGTCCTTGGTCTGGTTGAGGCTGAGAACTTTGGGCCAACACAATGAGTCTAGATGGAAGGAGGCAATCCATGGTCTTAAGGCGTTTTATTTTAGAGAGAGAAGGAGAGAAGACAGAAAAGCAGAGGTGGGCCTTGGCCACATGGAGAGAGGGGGAAGGGGAGAGAGGGAACAATAGGTGAGGGTAAAGACAAGAATAAGAGGTTGAGAGAGAGGAGAGTGATAGGAGGGGGCATACAGCTCCTTACATAGTAGGCTGGGCTACCTTGCTGCTCCCATGGGTGGGGCATACCTGGCTGTGGTCAGTTGACTGGGGCGTGGGTGGAGTCCAGCCAGAATACTGGGAGCAGGGGCATTATCTAGTCACAGGATACTGGAGTGAGGGCTCATGGTATCAGCATCTACTCTGGGGGCGTGGCTTACTATTCTGTCCCTTGTAGAATTCTCTGCTAGGTCGCCAGAAGTAAGCCTTGCTCAACCTAGAACACAGACTGCTTTCCACACTCCAACACACAAACATATTTTTTAAAAGACATTAGAAGTCAGATAAACAAACAATTATAATTAAGGAAAGAAGCAGAGGGAGAAAGAAAACTATAGATCTTACAGTTTCACTGATGCATATAACTTGCTAATGTCAGGGAGAGGAAAATAGTTTTATAACCAGCCTTAATTAAACTCAATTGTCACTGTCTGGGATCTAAATTACCCTCTGCGTCCTCAAGTTTGTATGAACAAGATGAAGAAGCCACATCTGAGGGCACCAGTTGCTCCAACCCCTCTGCACATGTACTCATAGGGGAAAATAGCCTGCTCTCCAAAGGGAGAATTCTCCATCATCAAGCTGATGCCTTTCATACTGCCCATGAAGAATTGATGGCATGCCTCTAGACAAGTAATCACAGTGCTTCCACTTCTTTCTTGCTTTTCTGACGAAGAGTGTTCATAATGGTCACCCTACTGATGGGTAGGTTGAATGAAGAGCAAAAGCTATACAATGAGTTTAAGGATCCCCATGATGTGGAACCATGGGGTGATGCCCCCACACACATATTCATGCTGGCTGTCCCTCATCAGTAAACTCTTTCTATAAACACTATCAAAGATGCACTCTCTAGATCTAGATAAAGTTGATAATGAACATTAACTATCACAGTCTACAAATGATGAAAAAGAGATAATCCAAAATCGAAGGAACGGCCATAATAAAGCGCTACTCTCATATAATGTGAGGTAAATGTTATCAGCCCTTGACATTTAGGACTTTTATCCCTTCAGAAAATTTAATTCCTACATGAAATTTTAGGTAACCAATACTATCTGTTTTATGGCAAATAAGCAGAAGCTTGGAGAAGCCAAATAAATAAACTATGGTCACACAGCTATGGTATGATACATAAAAACACCCCGCAGTCATTCTTCCTAAGCTATAGGGCATGGTTTCTCCATCTAGACCTGAAAATATAAACCATGAAAATTACATTGAAATCTATTGCATTGATAAGTAAATGGGTAGTTTAATAAATATATTTTCTTTAGTTTCTATCTATATCTCCTTCAAATGTAAACCAGTCAGAAAATCAACCAATTTCTGAAAAAGCTGTGAAGAAATTAAATTTGAAAATTTAAGTAAATTAAACTTTAATTCAATTTAAAATATTAAATTACATTTGAAAAAGCTTTTTCAATAAAACGGAAGTTTTATAGAACTTTCATGGTAAAAATGATTTCTTCAATCATATACCTGGTGTGATGGCTCAGTCCAGGGAGTGGCACTAATAGAAGGTATAGCCCTGTTGGAGTAGGTGTGTCACTGAGGGTGTGGGCTTTAAAACCCTCATCCTAGCTGCCTGAAAGGCAGTATTCTGCTAAGCCTTCAGATGAAAATGTAGAACTCTCAGCTCCTCCTTCACCATGCCTGCTTGGATGCTGCCATGCCCCTGCCTTGATGATAATGGACTGAACCTGTAAGCAGCCCCAATTAAATGTCCTTATAAAAGTTGCCTTGGGCATGGTGTCTGTTCACAGCAGTAAAGCCCTACATAGTACACCTGGTTAATGTACAGTAAACTATTGTCTTATTTTTTTTCACTTATTGTTGTCAGCCATTATTCTGTCAATGAAAAATAAGGATCATTGTCTCTAATTAAATTGTTTCTGATTGTCATCAGTGCCAGGCATGAGAGAAATTCATATTAAAAATAAAGAGTTGGGCTTGATCCATTGTGGGAAACAGCTCACCACATTAAGTTTACTATGCTCTTTGTAAACTCTTTTAGCATATATGTGTAAGCCTGGCTATTGTTTTTACTTCATTATTTTATTTTATTGTATGAAGAAGCTAAGGAGAGGAAGTCTAAGAGGGAATGGATGCAGAATATTTTATTGTTAATATGATAGATGGCTTGATTTGATTCAAAGAAGGTTGGTAGGACAGTGGAATGACCACATAACAGGTATTGTACAAACTGTAGTTACAGAAAATAGTATGTTTTATTTAACTTAAAAATGCCTCCGGCAAAGTGGATTTAAGATACTCTAAGAGCCTCACTAGCATGTTGAAAGTGAAGCTGTTTCTGTACATTACAGTTCCAGCTGGATTATGAGTGGCAGGGGTGCTGCATAAACTGCTAGATGTAGAGAAACATGAAAACTATCAGAGTAACTTAGGTAAATGGATTTTCCTTTTCTTTTTCTTGGTGCTGTCTTACTGTTATTTGCAAGCATAGCACCATCAAAGCAATCATAGCAGACTACTCTCCTAATCATTAATAAATTAGACGATAATTCCCAGCAAATTAATTCATTTGTCCCATGTAACTGTTCTATAAGAAAAGAAAACTGCTTCAATGTTTATCTTTTACAAATGCACAGAAACACAGCATGTGACATTTCTAAAGTGCAAAACCAGACTTAATGTTTCTAAAATTCTCATTTATTTGTCTATACCAGGTTATCCCCAAAGTCTGACATCCAAAAAAAAAAAAAAAAAAAGTCCCAAATGGCTTTTCTAACTGCCTCACATTTAAACAATGGTACTTACACATTGGAAGCATTTTTAAGTTAAAAAATATTGAGAGCCTACTCTTCCATAACAGTAATTAGTTAATTTTCAAGTTGTTGCAACAAGAAATAATTAAAAGAAAGAATTTATTTAGTCCTATAATTTGTGACGATACAGTCTATCGTGGTAGAGAAGACATGGTGGCAGAAATATGAAGAAACTAATCATGTTGTATTGACAAATGGGAAGGAGAGAGAGTACAGGAAGTGTGGCTGGGATACCACACTGGAAGTGAATCTGAAGTGATTCACTTCTTCCAGCAAGCTTCATTTCCTAAAGGCTCTACAACTTCCCAAACAGGGGCTCTCTGCACAAATGTACTAAGTGCATAAGAATGTGTAACACACAAACAAATGTTTCTGTATGATTGAGCAGCTTACCAACTATAGTACACAAAGGGATTTGAGAGAAATTACTGTACCAGGACTCTACTGTTTTAAATTCCAGTGTCCTACAGAATTAACACATAAATCAAAGTCTTACACAATCTATAAACTAGACATTCCTTAAGATACTTCTATAACATAAACTATACATACATGAAGCTCAGGGAAGTTCACAGAAGAGTAGGCAGAAAAATTGTAAGACCCAGAGAATTAAGATATCTGTTATGAGATATTGTCTTCTATATATGATAGGGAAGCTATACCCATAAGATCGCAGTAATAGAATTGCCTAAACAAGACCAGCTCAATGACAATATCAGTTGACATGACAGCAGGCATGGAAAAATCTTACAAGACCTTAGTACTAAATTAAGAGCTACAGTCAATTAATGGCTGATAAGGGAGGAAGAATCAGTCTTCTCCCATGATTAGGCCCCTTATTGGGTACCCAATCCTGAATAGTTAGTCTTGGGCATATATACATATGAGCAGCACTAAATAGACTCAACAGGTTGTATTAATACATTCATGAATATATTTACATATGAATGAACATAGACTTATATATGATATATCCTATATTTTATATAATATATATAATATGTGTATATATGTGTGTATGATGTATATAACCATGTATGCAACAATAATAATTGAAGAAAAGATCATGAATTTGAGAGGGAACATGGGGAGATACAGAGGAGTTGGAGGAAGGAGAGTATGAATGATATAAATACTCATATACAAAATTCTAAAAAAAACACATTTAAAGTTTATATTTAAACAAATATTTCCAAGCCCTACAAGAAGATGTGAATGTAAATGTTAAGCATATTTTTTTAGGTAACCACAGCTCTGCACCAGTTAATATATGCCCATCATTAAAATATTCATCAGTGTGCCGTGCTGATTTTCCATAAAACCCTCAGCAATCAGGCCAACCACTTAATTGACATGTTTCTGTTTCCACTTGAACAGGCTAAAAAGGGAATCTTTCTACAGTAGATAGAAAAAGTTGGGCAATTAAAATTCTTATGGAAAGTTAAATTACCCAGAAGCAACCAAATATCTTCATAGTATAATGTAGCACAGCAGGTCAATCATCCATAAAATGCCTCAAAGGGGAAAAGGCACAGATCAACCACCAGCCCTACTATACAGGATTATGACATGCTTCCATTATACCAGCTATACATACTCTTTTCTTTGGACAGTATTCTTTAGTGCTGTTAGCTAGAAGAAAATTGAATATCTTTAGGAAGTAGGACTGCACTCCAAATCTTGGCATCACATGAGAATCATCTTGGAAGCTGTTAAATTGTTAACCAAGCCCAAAGACTCTGGCTGAGAATCAGCCATCTAAGCTCTGGAGGTGACTCTAGCTTTCATTCATAGTTGAGAATGACTGTCTTGGATGAGGAAAAATAGCACTCCATTATGTGGGAGTGTTCAATTCCAGTGAAGGTTGTTGTTGTTCTTTATTGTAGATAGAGTGTGCTGAGCTGCTAACATGAAGCTGAGCCAGTAATTAAAATGGCTGCAGGGATACCAGGCACTAATGAAGAAACTCAGAGTGACCAGAGGTGGGAGCCAAGACTAAAATAAGACAATGAAGAACTTGAGAAGAACAGAGACAGGAAGAAATGATGAAAAGCTAAGTCAAGGGATGAGAGAGGCTGGGAAGAATCAAACATAAGAAGCTGCAGACACTCTAAAAGGGTTTCAGAAACTGACCACAACCTAAGAGTAGAGCACCCCAAGACTCAAGTCTCAGGAGCTATACCTGGAACCAGTATTAAGAGCCAAGAGCCTCCAAAGCCAAGGGTTTGAGAACCAAGAACCAGAACAGGTTGAGAACCAAGAACCAAACAGGAAATATGTTTATAATGTTGGCTGGGTTTGTTTTTTTTGGGGGGAGGGGGTGTTTGTTTGTTTTTTGTTTTTACCAAGACGGGGTTTCTCTGTGTAGCCTTAGCTGTCCTGGAACTCACTCTGTAGACCAGGCTGACCTCAAACTCCGAAATCTGCCTGCCTCTGCCTCCCAAGTGCTGTGATCAAAGGTGTGTGCCACCACAGCCTGGCTATAATGTTGGTTGTTACTATGAGACATTGATTACTGGTCCCAGTGACAACAGAAGACTACTACAGAAATCACCTAAAGCTGTGAATATCTGGCCTCTACAGCTTAGAATCATAGGCCTTGAGCATACAAGCAGCCATGAGCCTGATAGTCATAAGCCATCAGCCATACAACTGTTATCCTAGCCCACAGGTCCTTGGCACTAAAGGGCTCGGAACTGCTAATACATTAGAAAGCCATCTTTTGCTATCTGTTATTTATATTTGGAGAGAGCAAAATAAACCAGTGAGTTGAATGATAATATATACATAAAAAGTTACTGGTGAGTTGGGAGGGATTACTGCCCCTTTCATCCTGCCAATCCACAGCAGGTACATTTAACCACATATGCTAAAAAGGGCAAAGTCAGTCTGCGGAGAATAGCAGAGATTACCATTTGCAATCTTAAGTGAGGAATCTGAGTGGCATGCTTGTGCCACCATTCCTACAGAAAAAACTTAGGAGTCTGGGTCTAGAATCTTTCCCCCTTAGTGACTACACCGTTTTGCTTTTACCATGAAGGTCTTGGTACTGCTGTGAAAAGAAGGCAAAAGACAAATTACCTAAGATGTTTTTAAAGACATGAATTGCTGTTATCATATATGTTATAGGTGATATAACATGATAAGTGTTAAGGGTAGAACAAGATAAATGATATCCTAAATGCCAAGCAAGCACAAAGGATATCCAGGCCAAGGTTTGTCTAGATGTTGGCAAAAAATCTATAGTGCCTTCTTCTAGTACCTTACTGGCCCCTCCAAGACAGGCCAGGTTTCATACCACAGAATATCATTTCTGAAGGATTTTAGAGAGCATCCTTCTGGCTCTGCTTTCTTCTGTGTATTCTAAGAAAGCTAACTGCAGAGGAAGTCAGTTTACTTGACATGACTGCGTACTGCAGTCTCTTCTCCCTGTCTCTGGCATCTTGTAAATGCAAGTGTAACTCAACATGTTCTCTCCCACTTCTTGCTTTTGTGTCTTTCATTCCCTGTGTTCTGCTCATGTGATCTGAAAGCTTCAAACATGATCCATGGTTCCTTCATCTTACCCAGTCTATGTTTAAGCATCTCATTCATTTCTCTCTCCTATATGTTCCCTCACCTGGATTTATTTTGGACATACAAGTTGTCAATCAGCATAATAAATCCCTACTCAAGCTCATAATGTCACTCAACCTTGTCACTTAAGTTGGAAATGTCTAAATCACTTTTCTGATTCTTTCAAGTTAGTCAGCAACCATAGTTTCAACAAATGGTCTTTGAATTTTGTTGAACTCCCCACCCTTAGAATTATGTTTGCTCAGATCCTTAACCTCCCATGTAGCTACTAAAAATTGTTCCTACCAGGCAGTGGTGGCACACACCTTTAATCATAGCACTTGGGAGGCAGAGGCAGGAGGATTTCTGAGTTTGGGGCCAGCCTGGTCTACAGAGTGAGTTCCAGGACCCTGTCTCGAAAAACCAAAAAAAAAGTTCCTATTCCTTGGTTCCCTTTCCTCTTCATTAACCTGCTACACTGGGAGAGAGAGTCAGATGTAACAAATACATATTTCTAACCTTAAATGTTAACATGACGTGACACCATCCTTCTGAGTGCTGGCCAAAGACATGGGGCAAACTCTATGGATGAAAAAATTTCTGGAATACACAAGAATTAGGAGCATAGTCTCTGGTGGTTAACATGTCCAGGTATAAAAGCTATTAACAGTCTGGAATTCATATTAGATGAAAAACTATTGACATAACTGGAACTGTTTATCTTGGAGGGAAAGGCTGAAGGGAAGCAAAATAGCTACATTAAAATACATATAGAGTATATAATACATAGTCAGTCACCAGGAGGTGCTAATACTATAGTAGGGGGTGAAAGTTATAGTGCAATATGTTTCTACCCAAGAATACAAACTATTTTGACAAATATCACCTTGGAACAGTGGCCAAACTACTTCTTCCTCATTTAGGAAGAAGCAGGCTTATTTGCATATGGTGTTTTGTGACTACAAGCCTAGCACTCAGAAGGTAGAAGCTGAATGTCCTAACTACAAGGGAAGCTTCAACTTCTGAGGTCAGCCTGAGACTGTGTCTAAAAGTGAACAAAAGTATGACAGGAAGAAACAAGCTGATTGCTCAACAGTGCGGCCCTGGTAGAAGGAGAAGATATTAAAGCATAGGAGGTTGAGACCCTGGGAGCTCTGAGGGTACTAGTTAGTTCATATTGTTGTTCGTCCTAAGGGGCTG
>NW_022196913.1:12057842-12076080 GCF_008632895.1 Mastomys coucha | reverse complement strand
TCTTTTTTTGTCACATTCCTTAAAATTTATAAAATATTATAACAATAAAAATGAGTATTATAAAAGTTAAAAAAAAAGCATAGGAGGAGATATGAAGCGTTATCTATCCCACCTTTAATTTTTAATTGAATTTTGTTACATTTATGGGGAACCTGTGAATAGTGGTTTTAGTCCTTACATTAGATACTTTTCTCCTGGAGTGTAAGTGAGTGAACCAATATCAGACAACAAGCATTTTAAAATGGAGGGTCTGTCGGAGCTTACAGAGGTGGCAAGGAAGGCGTGGCGTGAGGTATTGCAGTCATACCCAAGAAGGAGAGAGATCAATGCAGTACCCATCTCACTGTTTCTGTTTCCATCAGACTGGAACCATAGAGCAGAATAGCACACAGTGAAGTTGCATCTTCCTGTCTATCTCATAATAACCTCAAAAACCTATCCTAAGGTTTTATTCTCCTAGACCATTCTAGAACATGTAAAGTTGATACTATTAACTAACCATCAGAGTCCTGTAAGAAGTTCACTGTTCCACATGGTGGGCACATTCTCTCAGAGAACCTTTTCTGAACCCAGTAAGTTCTCTTCCTCAGCAGGAAATCACCAGAGTTAAAAACTGTTACATTCAATTACACCGGACTTCTCTCCCCTTTTCTTTTAATCATATGATATGTCGGGTTAAATTTGCATCCCCAATGCTTTAGGAAGCTGCTCGCACTCAGTACCACTGCATGGCTCCACAGCAAATCGCATTATCTCTAATGGCTCATCAGCTCTGAGATTTAGTACTCAATCTTGTTTTATTATCTTCCCCAGCTATATTCTATACCTAATTTTTCCCTGAAATGAACATTATTGATTTACTTATTAAATATTGTCTGCCTAGTGAGAATTTTTCTCACAAGCAGCATGATGAATTCTTTCTAAAAGTAATGACTATCTACAACACAATGCCTGAAATGCTACGTTTTACAAAATGTGCTTGAATAGATTTGAACTAAATATGGGGTATAAATGCCATCCTCGGACTTTCTTTGTAAATGCTTACACACCAATTTTACTTCCCTGAGAAAAAGAGCAATCAATAAGTGATTATATTCATAAAATAAGTGGTGTTTCAGGTTTTGTTCTATCTGAAACTGTTCAGAAGTGAAGATCCCTGCAGGTTACGTCTGAGGGCAGCAAACAAGGAAGCTGATCTGTAGAGTGCAGGACTGGGGAAGATGCTTCGAAACATCTCAAGTGAGCACAAAATGACTGTTTCTTTAAGGGACAGTGTACTCCTCTCATAATGGAGTGCTACCTAAATCTAAGTCAAACTCCAAAATCATAACAATTCTGAAACTTTTCCTTCCCCATAGCAGAACTTAGACTTCCTAGAGCTCTCCTGGCATACCAGGGTCCCAGGATCTACTGTGAACTCTTTCCTCCTTGGCAGTATTTTGTAATGATTTTTCTGTTTGTTTGTTTGTTTGAGACATGGTCGCCTGTCCCCTAGGTTAGATTTCAATTCATTTTGCGACCAAGATGACATTGTACCTGTGATCCCCTGCCACTGGGCTAGAATCTAGAATATCAGGAATGCTAAAAATTCACTCTACCCACCGAGCCACTTCTTAACTCTAGCCTACAGGTATATTGATCGCCTGTCTTCTCCTGACCTCAAGAGTGACATCTTGTATCACTTAGCTACTGCTATATGCTGAGTATATTTACAGTGCATTTTCTAGTGAGTCTACAGACTGACTAGCTAACACTTGGTGATTTGGTTTCTTGAATGCATTCCAGATTTTTTTTAAAAAAAAGAGAAAATCAGCACATCTATTTAGTCATTGTGAGGCCAGTGAAGCGACCAAGCAAGTAAAGCTATTTGTTGCCAAACCTGGTAACTTGAATTCAGTCCACAGGATCCACATGGTGAAAGTAGGGAAATTGTTTGGGCAAGATGTCTTCAGATCTTAACACATGTGCTATAGCATGGGCATGTGATTGTGTGCACAGATGCACAGAAACACACACATGTACATACATATGCACAAATAAATGCATACATAAATACAATGTAATAAATATTTATTTCAAAAGAATGATCACATGTGTCTAATGTTAAAGGTTGATAAAGAAACATGAGAATCATCAAGACATTTACTTCTATCACTTTTACTGGAAACCATATGCCAGTGGGAAAAATCTATAGAACCCCAGAAGATGACTTGTGCTCCACTCAACATGAATAACAAGTGGATTTCCTTATAGAAATGGATATTCTAAATGCCTTCTCCACCTTTTGCCTCTTGTAATTCTCTGCTGGAGGCTATTTAATGATGGAGAAAGAGTGAGGCTTTAACAGTGGACAGATGGACAGATTTGATCATTCACACAAACCTTTTTGTAAGTTATTTGCATGCTAAGAGAGGGCTTGTTTTTAAGAGAAACAGAAAAAACAATAACTAGATACTTTCATGAGAGAGCAATAGGATGGGAAGTTACAAGTCCAGGTGGCCACATGGCTCATTCTTCTTAAGTCAGATCAACAAGCTCACTGCATCCTGTGCCTGGCTGTAAATCAAGCTAGCAAGCTACACACACACACATACACACACACACATACACACACACACACACACACACACACACATACTTGTGAGGTACACTCAATCCAGTAGAGATATAAAGACAACAAAGAAGCATAAATCAAGGTTCAGTGCAAATACTAAATGAAACTCTCGTTTTATATCATCTTCTCTCTGGGGATCACATCCTTTCTTGAACATTGCCCAATTAATTTACCTAGCACCTCTGTAAGATATCAATTATTAGGAACTAAGCAATTAGTGTGCAGGAGAAAGAGAGCATTCAGCAGAAGCCCAGGCAGCGTGAAATTAGGGACCAGGGTAGAAGAGGAAGGCAATTCCTTATCCTTTCAAGAGGATACTAAGTAAAAGTGCCCTCCTTATCAAAGGCATGGAAAAGATGTAGCTAATCTCCAGGCAGTTCTGTTACATGAAAGTGTGTCTTAAGTTTAGGGATCATAAAAGAGAAGAGACTATCTCTTAAGACCAGAGAAGGCTGCACCATATGCTTTTTGTATATCTTCCTGAGCTGGAGAATTATTTTTGAGTCTGAGTTCAGAATCTTCTAGGAGGTAGCAATTGTGCTTGGATCAGACTGGCTGGAAAAAAACTTTAAGCTTGGCAACCTCTCTCTCTCTTTCTCTCTCTCTCTCTCTCTCTCTCTCTCTCTCTCTCTCTCTCTCTCTCTCTCTCTGTGTGTGTGTGTGTGTGTGTGTGCGTGTGCGTGTGCGTGTGTGTGTGTGTGTGTGTGTGTGTGTTTAATGCTTTATGTGTGTGTTTATGCTCATCCCTCACTGAACATGAATTCAGCTCTGCTGGCCAGCCAGTGAGTTCCCTTGACTCTGCCCCTGCACCCCCCTAGCACTGAGGATATGGATACAATATATAGGTTAATTTTGTTCTGAGTGAGTGCTAGGGATCCTAACCTAGTTCTTCATGCTTCTCATCCTTAAGTATCAGGTGTCTTCAGAATGGGAGTTATCTCTCCAGGACACTCAGTATAGCTCTGTCCTTTGTACTGGAGCCAGCGCAATGCTCTTGATGGATCTTACCTGTGTCTAACCTTTTGTCTAATGGGGTTTTTTGTTTTACTTTATGAAATTTAAATATAATTACATAATTTCCATCTCCCCTTTCCTCGTTCCACCTTCTGCCATGATCCTTCTCAACTTCCTTTTCAAACCTTCTACTCCCCTTCCTGCCTCTTTATCCCATTGTTCTTCCTTGCTTCCAGGAATCCCCATTTGTGTGACCTCTTCCTGCTCATACTCTACCACAAAGTCCAAGGAAGAACAACAGATCCACCTGGAGAATGTGATAAAAGCTGTGAAAAAAATGCATGGCAGAAACAGCTTAGGAGGAAGGAACTTGCTTGGTTTCAGGGTTTCAGAGGGTTTAGTTCATTGTGACTGTGGAAGAAGGAGCATATGGCAAAGGGTCCTCAGACAACAAAAGTCCAAGAGGCAGAGTGTAGGAAAAATTGTACTAGGACACAACCTTTAAAGATCTGTCTGCATGACTTGCATCCATCAGATAGATCCCACATCTGCTTGTTCCATGGATTTCTGAAATTGAATGACTCCCTAAAGAGAAAATAAAAGCCATTGGCTGGATTAACCAAATACAGTAGAGGACACACATTCATATATTGGCTATATGGGGATAATAGATGAACAGGAGGGAAGATAGAAGCTGGGTCTGTAATCACTCTATGTGATGGTTAATCTTCATTGTCAGCATGGCTAGGTTTGTAATCACCTAGAAGACTTGGAAGGCAAATCCAGAAGTGTTTGACTGAGAACAGAAAACCCAGCTTGAAAATGGGCAGCACCACCTCAAGAACAGGGGTACCAGACTAAATAAGACTAGAAGAAAGCAGAGAAAAGCAGCTGAGCATTCTCGCCATTTTCTGGCGAGACCAGCTGCCACATGCTCAGACCAGCATGCCTTCCCTACCATAAGGCTGTGTCCTTAAACTGGGAGCCAAACTAAGCTCTTCTTTCCCTAAGTTGTTTGATCTTGTGGCAAGAATAAAAGTAAGCAATACAGTCCATGAGTACAGAGCAGTTCCTGAAGTCTCAGCCAAGAACTAATCTCTAATTGACATGTCAAAAAGGTTAGACACGGGTAAGATCCAGCAGGGAGCCACTGTACTGACTCCACACATAGACCATGGCTACATTGAGCAATGTCCTTAAAATATGTTGTGACAATGGTGGGAAATCCAGATTCAAAAAAAAAAAAAAACAGACATAAGTATGCAGGCAGTTGAGCAAATAGTCAATGGGGTGAGGATGGGGAGAAAGAAGAGGTGAGGTAGGAAAACAGATGGAAAGATGGAGGGAGAAAGAGAGGAAGACAAAAAGGGAGATGACAGAACTTCCAGAAGGATCTAAGGGCCTTCCTGAATGAATGGATATACAAAGAAAGTAATTAAAAGGAGAAAAGTTCAATTTGATGTTGCCTATGAGTTCTTGTAGCAATTTCTGGTCACATTTAACTACACCTTCCTTCCTTCCTTCCTGCCTTCCTTCCTTCCTTCCTTTCTCAACTGTGTGCCTTTATTTCCATACTAATGTTTATCTCATTTCCTTGAAATTATGGCTAGTTTTCCTACAATCAGCTCTGGGAGAACATTATAATTCAACCTGTCATTTCTGTTCCGTGCTCTCACACCCGCAACCAGAATGAGCCTCAGACAGCAGACCTTAAATTAGAGGTAATGCATTGGATGCACTGAATTTCCTAACCTCAGGAAGAAAGTCATCAATGTGGGACCATTATAGAGTCTGACCCCTTGGTTCTAGGGCCTGGTGACAACATTCAGTATAACATAGGAAGCATTTATATATGCCCCCACTATACCATATTATACACACATTTATGAGCGGGGTCATGTAGAATTTGTAACTAGTAAGTTCTGCTGCTCCCTGCTTTATTTCTTTAGTGAGTATATTTGGCATATTTGTGAAACTCAAAGGACAGAATAGTGATGACTGTTCATGTTCAGCGTTTCCGTGGTTAAGAATGTGATTTTCCAATTAGGACAGAGCAACACAAATAAAGTTATCTCCCTCGGTGTACTTATTTTGCTATGCATAAATGCATGTTACAAATCCCTCTGTGAATTTAAAATAAGAATAGCAAACTTATAATAAATACCTTAACAGCCCAAAAGCCCACAACACACACACACACACACTCACACACATTATCTACAAATTTTCTTGAAAATGTCCATAGCATCCTTTCTAGAAAACATTAACTTCAACAATAACATTGTTATAAGTCATTTTGGAAATAAATCTTTAATTAAGAGGTGTGAGGAAATCCTTAAGGCTGTTACCTCTCCCCTTGCCAAAAATATTTAAATAACATGCATAATGAACTATATTGTTTATTCAACAGATAGCAATGCATTGAGCCTGTAATAGAATGGAAGTTTTCAGCACATTAAATGCACTTCCTGCTTTTCAGGAAACTGTCACCTTTTGCAAAAAGCAAGCCATCTCTACACCCCGAATGCCTCTCGGCACAATAAGGATGTGACAAGGACATTTCTCCTCTTCCATGGTACACAGGGCAGTCTGTGTGGCTGACCCAGCCTTACAGTGAGTAATTCTAAAAAGGCTTATCATTATCCTGACAAAATGCAATTGAAGGTGTGCGTGATTCATTTCTTAATAGTGTAGTGAGGAAATAAGGAGAGAGAGCTGAGCTGGGCAGGCAATAGCACTCCAGTCCCTGTGATATTAATTACTCAAGACACGTGCATGACATGTTGTTCATTTGTTCCTCACTGCGAGCTATCTTATCTCCACTCAAGACGGCTGATTAGTGCAGGCAGCCTCCAGACATTCTCAGACACTTTCCGATCCTTCATTGTTTTGTAGCTTGATGGGGAAATGGCCTGCATTCTGAAAGCACAGTGGAACTCACTCGCCCTTGCTTTGTTTCTCTTCATCCCACGTAACCTCCATCCTCCCTTCCTCCGCCTTTTCTTTCCTTCTCTCTCCTCCCTTTCTTCTTCCTCCTACCTTCCTCTCTACACCTGTAATTTTTTTTCCTGTGCCTATTTCTCAAACATCCCTCAGTAGAGCTTCAATTCAGGATCCATTGCGGAAAAAAAAATCTTCCCAGGAGATTTTTCCTTTTTTCTTTTTCTATATAACTGCAGCAAATGTTTTACACCTTGTCACATCACATGACTCTAGGCAACACTGAAAAAGAATCAGTTTTAACAGATTTTTAGTACTTTAGTCCTCTGTCCATGACAATAATAGTATTTTCCTCATAATATTATTATGAGTTAAAATAAAATATCCCCCAACACACTCTATGACTGGAATAATTGTTCCCTAGATGGCAGCCCTGTTGTGGGAAGGTATTGAAGCTTTGGGGCAGAAAGTATAGCTGTTGTACCACAGAAAGGGGCCTGCTGCTGAGGCCCTGGTCTCTCTCTCCCTGTTGTCCTGTGGCTGCGTGGTGCATTAGTTAAAAAGGAGGCAATGTGCTGGTGGGACTGCAAGCTGATACAACCACTCTGGAAATCAGTTTGGCGGTTCCTCCAGAAATTGGACATAGTACTACCTGAGGACCCAGCTATACCACTCCTGGGCATATATCCAGAAGATGCTCCAACATGTAATAAGGACACATGCTATGTTCATAGCAGCCTATTTATAATAGCCAGAAACTGGAAACAACCCAGATGTCCCTCAACAGAGGAATGGATACAGAAAATGTGGTACATCTACACAATGTACTACTCAGCTTTTAAAAACAATGAATTTATGAAACTCTTAGGGAAATGGATGGATCTAGAGAATATCATCCTGAGTGAGGTAACCCAATCACAAAAGAACACACATGGCATGCACTCTGATAAGTGGATATTAGCCCAGATGATCAGAATACACAAAGTACAATCCACAAACCACAAGAAACTCAAGAAGGAAGACCAAAGTGTGGATACTTCATTCCTTCTTAAAAAGGGGAACAAAATATCCATAAAAAGGTTGCAGAGATGAACTATGAAGCAGAGACTAAAGGAAGGACAATCCAGAGACTGCCCCACCTGGGAATCTTTCCCATATTCAACCATCAAATCTAGACACTATTGTGGATGCTGGCAAGTGCTGGCTGACAGGATCCTGATATAGCTCTCTCCTGAGAGGCTCTGACAGTACCTGACTAATACAGAAGTAGAGGCTCACAGCCATCCATTGGACTGAGTACAGCGTCCCCAATGAAGGAGTTAGAGAAAGGACCAAAGGAGTTGAAGGGTTTGCAGCCCCTTAGGATGAACAACAATATGAACTAACTAGTACCCTCAGAGCTTCCAGGGACTGAACCACCAACCAAAGAGTGCACATAGTGGGACTAATTGCTCCAGCAGCATATGTATAGTAGAGGATGGCCAAGTCGGTCATCAATGGGAGGAGAGGCCCTTGGCCCTGTGAAGGTTCTGTGCCCCGGTGTAGGGGAATGTCAGGGCCAGTAAGCAGGAAAGGGTGGGTTGGTGAGAAGGGGGAGTGGGGAGGGAACAAGATTTTTTGTTTGTTTTTTTGTTTTTGTTTTTATTTTTATTTTATTTCTTTTCTTTTCTTTTTTTTTTTTTTTTTTTTTTTTTTTTTTTTTTTTTTTTTTTTTTGGAGGGGAAACTGGGAAAGGAGATATCATATGACATAAGAACAACTTAATGTCCCACACTAGCTTTATGTCAGTTTTATATCAACTTGACACAAGAGACCCGGGCCTCAGCGGCAGGCCCCTCCCTATGGTACAACAGCTATACTTTCTGCCCCAAAGCTTCAATACCTTCCCACAACAGGGCTACCATCTAGGGAACAATTATTCCAGTCATAGAGTGTGTTGGGGGATATTTTATTTTAACTCATAATAATATTTATTTAACTCATTCTAATATTTATTAGAAAATATCTAATAAAAAACAAAAAGGGGGCAATGTATAAATGAGATATTTTATTGTAGGAAGGAGAAAATAGGTGGGTCAAGTAGAGAGAAGGAAAGGAGAGGAAGAAAGTAAGGGAAGAAGAAGGCAAGAAAGGAGAACAAAGAGCAGGAAAGAAAGGAGAGGGAGAACAGAGAGGAGACAAAGAGCAAGAGAGTGAGAGAGTGAGGAGGGAGCAGCCCCCCCCCTATATTGTATGGGGCGTGGCATGTCTGGCTTGTGGTCAGATGACTGGGTATAGGGTCCAGCTAGAATGCTGGGAGCTTGGGGCATTGTCTGCCTGCTAGAGCACACATCTCCTGCAGGGGCAGCTGTGAAGGATTGTGACTGAAACAGGAGCCATAGACCCAGGAGTTATGGGCAAGCTCCTTTCTCCCCCGCCCCCAACCACCCCCAAGCAGAAATAGCCCCCAGGGGTCCAGGGCTCAAAGCCAAATATTCCACTGAGCTTAAGTTACCTGAACAGACCACTGCCCCACACTGCTCCAGATATGGCTGGCTGAGATGATTTGCAAGAGATGGAGATGAAGGTTAAAGCCTAGGCCTGCTCCAGGTCTCAGCACTGCTGGCTGCCACATGGAAGTGTGAAATGCAGTAAGTCTTCTGGAAGCCTCCAGCACCATGGAGGCAGACACTTCTGCTTCCATAATGACTTTCCTCCTGAAACACTAAGCACAATTTACCTCCCACCCCCACCCCAAGTTTCTTCTGCCATGAATTTTGTTATAGTGGATAAGAGAAGTATTAATAATTCAAATGTATTCTGACCTCTCAAAATAACATATACCACTGCAATACCTTAGTGCACATACACACCCTGGAGTTACTATTAGCAATTACCTAAAAGTGCCTGATTGCAAGAAAACACATTCATCTTGATATTGCCTTCCTGCAGTCGCCACCACTGCTTATGACAATCCGCTTAACTATGTATTCTTCCCAGAAACCCAGCTCTGTGTTACTGAAACAGACTAATTGGTTGTGGGGTGACAAAATAAATGGAATGAAACACAAATTGCATCCCAACATTTTCAGTCAATCAGATGGACCAATGTAGCGCTGGACCTCACCCAGGTCCAGCACGGAAGCAAGGCTGCTTGGCTTTGAATCCTAGTCCCACTTCCTGCCGCTGGGGATAGAACAGATCTGGGCCGCAACTCTTCCTAAGGAGTTAGCGATGATCTCTAGTTGTGGAAGATTTGTCTGAGAAGTAAATGACTCAGTATGAACAATGTGTGTCAGTATGGAGTGAAGAGCTGAGCATATAGACCAAGGGCACTCTTGTTCCTTTTTGTGACTACTTCTCTACAGTGGCTTCATGACTGAGATGTCTGGGCTGTCCATAGGACTGACCATCATTTTGTTGGGACAGTGTCACGTATATGTAATATGAGAGTCAAGAAAGAATGGTGACATATCACCTTCTAATTTTCTCCTTCCTTTCCTCTGGAGACTGATGCAACAATGTAAAGAACACACATCCTCAGAGGGCATTTTTCCCGAAGCTGTGGAAACTGCCAGCCTCAGGGCTGCAATGGCTGGGCTTCCCGTGGCTACAGATAGTAAAGAAAACCAAGCCTTAGAGAATGGGTAAGAACGATAAAGAATGCACATCCGCTGCACTGAGCCTGTGGCGGGGCAATGCCATGGACTCGCCCTAGGCCTTAGATAACTATGAAAATCAGACCATAGAGAGCGAGTGTGTGCATGCGAGTGATAAAAAAGTGCTTGAAATAATGTGCGGAACGCCCCAGTTGTAATTGGCTGAATTTAGCTTCAAAACTCTGATCTAGCATGGCAAAATCGCTCACCTCCTGAGAGCCCTGCGGAGAAACTTCATGCCTAGAAATAATCTGTGTGGTCCCCACGCTAACGCGGACATCTGCTGCTTATACAGCAAAGCCTGCAAGCAGTAGCTCAGCTCCAGAGGATCCGGTGCAAGGAACATCGAGTGTCATCTTACCTGCGGGCAGCCACTGGGGAGCTAGGGATATGCTTGCCAGACTGGAAAGGTTAATGAGAGAGCGTTTGTATGGATGAATGAATGCATGCGGGCCCATTTTACCATCTAGTTGCTTTTTGCCGTTTATGAATAAATAAATGTACTAGAACCTTTTCTACCGGGTTTTGAGGAATTTGTTTCTGCCACGCTTTACGGCCCAAATCTTGACAAACAATCAAAGCTGGAAGCTTAGATAAGTGAAAGACTGGAGTCTTAATGTCCCGCACTAGCTTTATGTCAGTTTTATATCAACTTGACACAAGACTCAAGATTGGGAAAAGTGACTCTCAGTTGAGAAAATGCTTCTAAGAGATATGCCTGTAGGCAACCCTGTAGGACATTCTCTTGATTGATGATTAATATGAAAGGGACCCATCATTGTGGGTATGCTATCTCTGGACAGTAGTGCTCAGGTACTTAAGAAAACAAACTGAGCAATCCATGGGGAGCAAGCCCGGAAGCAGCATTCCTCTATGGAGTCTGTTTCGGGTACTGCTTGCCTCCAGACTCCCGCTTTGAATTCCTGCCCCAACTTCCCTTCATAATGGATTGTAAGCTGAAATAAACCCTTTCTTCCTCATGGTGCTTTTAGTCATGGTGTTTTATCATTGTTGTATAAAACCTAAGTAAGGCACTGATACAATATATGCAAAACAGTCCTGCTCAGCATCTTTAGCTGAGCTGTTATTCAGGGATTCTGGAAGTTTGCCACTTACAGAGGTCTTTCTAATTCAATTTAGTAGGCTACTCCTGAGCAGGAGCATCTGCACAAGGAGGTGGGATTCCCTCCTGCAACTCAGAGATGCACATGTAGATGAGAGTGGATACAGTGGATACAGCATAAAATGAACATGTTCTAACACTGAAGTGCCACTGACTACAGGAGGAGGCTTCTGAAGCATGAGAAGATCCCAATAAGGCCAACCTCAAGTGGGGAAGACAGTGCAGCTACCATCAGGGCATCTTCTTAGGCAGACAGTTGTGTGCTTGTATCACTGAATGTGACTTGAAGTATGTATAGCAATGGTAACAATCAAATATCAAATATATTTTGATATATATCAAATATATATATTAAAGGAGGAGATAGAAAAAGAGAGAGAAGAGAAAGACACACACAGAGATAGACACAGACAAAGACAGAGAGAGAATGCTCAGGAGAAAAAAATTGATTGGTGTAGTTTGAGTTCACTAATAATAATAATAAGTATAATAATAAGTATACTTTCTGTTGGTAACTCTAGAAAGAAGCTATATAAAACTGCTGCTGTACCTACTGAAAACATGTTGCCCATGGACCTAATATAGCCTATTTTTTGCAACCTCTATGCTCCTGAAAGTTTAAAAATCCCAATATTAAATTTTAATTAGCAATTTAAAAGAGCTACAAAAGAAAATAGAAGGCAGGAATTATTTGCCAAAGAGAAAAACTAAGTGATTGAATGAAAAGATGCCATCACAACATTGCAACAAATAAAGTAAATAAGTAATACTTTATCAAACAAATAAAACTCATCCTGAGAGATAAATTTTCATGAAAGGTAACAAAAGTTTACCTTTTAAATCTCATAATATTCAGTGAAGCAACCGAATAAAAATAAAAACAAGAGCAAGAGCTATCTTCCCGTATTTGACTTATCAAAGGAGAAGTTGAAACATACTTTTTAAGAAAGTCATCTCAAACTATATAGTATAAAGATGCAAGTGAGCCCTCGATTAACCAGTCCCACTCTTGATAGACTATTTTACAGAAAAACAAAGGAACTAAAAATATACAGGTGCTAAAAGTATACAGATGTGTATTACATCGTGAATGCATCTCTCAGCAGTGGAATGGTGGGTCAGCAAGCAGGTAAAGACACTTCCTGCAATGTGAAAAGACCTGTGAGGTTGATATCCAGAGATCACAAGGTTGAAGGAGTGAGTTCGTTCTTGTAAGTTGTTCTCTGACCTCTACATGACTGACATGGAATATACATACATATTTGTAACAGTAAAGTAAATTGAATATATATATATATATATATGAATGTCATGTGAGTATTTAAAAAATGAATTATCTATTCTTATGAACTTGAAGAATGTGGGGAAAGAAATGACTGGATCCTATAGCTTTAGCTAAGAAAAAAATTAGGCAATGCATAGTCATGAGTATGTTTGCACCTTTTCTTAAACAAATGATTACAATGCCTGTTTGCATGCTTTTGTATTTGTGTTTCTCTTTGACAGAGTATAGAAAATGGCTCATGACATACATAGGAAAACTTGGTGACATCAGAGGAGTAGAAAATACTAAGAGTAATTTCAAATTCTCAGCAGAGTTTTTCCTCTAGTTGAGATTACAATCAAAGTGGAGTTAGCATTATAAGAAGAAACAAAAGAGAAATAAATACAATTTGCCAGGTTTTTCCCAGAGTTTGTATTATTGATTCTGTTACTTTGAGGCCAAGATGGGTCCCAGAGCTTGTGAGACCTGCTGATTACAGAATGGCTTTTATCTTATTAGACTTTCCTACACATACCTCACTTGTTACAGCTGTTACTATGGATACCCTGTACATACATAATCACTCTGAAATAGCTACATTAAATAATTTACAGATATTTTAAACTTCCATCCTACATGTGACTATGGCATAGAATGTTCCTCAATGGTCTGTATATTTTAGAGGCCTCTTTATAAAGTAGTACAAGTTCCTGAAAGATCATGGCAGAGTTACAATGGTAAGTTAGTTGGAGCTCATGGCCCCTCTGATCCCCAGTGATATTTCTCAAGGAACTCTCATGAAGCAATATGCAGTCAATGACATTACATTGCAGAACAATTCACAATTTCAGGCTTCAGGCAAAACAAGAATTCTGCCTGGAAGATCTATGAAAATTCTTCAGAACTGTCTCACAACTTCTAGTAAAAAGGCAGTTTTACAAGCTCTGGGTTCTAATAATCAGACTATGCTTCCAGGGTTTTTAATTCAATTTTTCCCTGACACATCTATGTTCTTTTCCTTAACCTAAGAAATGAGAACTGTGTGATTAAGTAGATTTCTGTGGCAACAAAGCCTCATTATTCTGTGTGTTCATGTATATAGAGAAAAGAAACGGGGGAGAGTATTTGTGAACTTATTTTAAGGAAAGAAACAACTCTGACAGCTGATGCTCTACTGGAGAGATACATCACAAGTAAAAAAATAAAGTAGTAAAGGTAATTTGCAATCTTATTTATGAATTCATACACATCTCAGGATCCTTGCCAGGCTGACAGGAGTGGGAGGGTGTTGATGAGACATAATCATTATTCAAGTGTCCAATCACTACAGAAAGATGTTTCTGAAAAATGGGTGTTGAGGGGGCTGAGCACATTGCCCATGGAAACAATAGTTATGTAGGTAGAAGAAAAAGTATAATAAATATATGCAATACCTTCCAGCATGCTAAAGAGTTGTGATGTTTTTAGTTATTGATACAAAGCCAGGCAACTTACTGAAATGACTTTTGTAATATCATCCTACTATTCCTACAAATAAATGATGCTGCTTGACTTTAAACTAGAAAGACAGTTCAAACTCATAATAAAGAAAGTAATGGAATGTATAAATTGTATTGTCATGTAGGCATTCCGGAGATCTCTGGTCTGACAAATTCTTTTTTTCCTTTTGCAATGATTAGATTTGTACCCAGAACCCTGTGAATGCAAATCTAACATATTATACCCTAAACTTTAAACTTACCCCAGCTTTAGTACAGTATTTATATACAATCATTTATATACAATTTATATACAATCATTATTGTCTGCAGCACATTTTCTGAATCATTGCCAAAATAGTTAGGCTTGCATGGTTGTTTTTTTGTTTGTTTGTTTTTTGTTTTTGTTTACTTTAGGGAAGAACCAAAAGATAGAAAATATGGGGGAACATGATGCCCCTTCGGACTAAATGCACCTGTTTTGTACTCAGTAATGCTCATCTTGACCCTTAGAGGGATAACTGTTCTAAATTTAAAGAACATTAAAAGGCAAAATGTAGGAATTCCTCAAAACAAATGCCTAAAATGATGATAGTAAAATCATTTCTCTAGAAGCGTTTACTTAATAAAACATGAACTATGTACACTAATATCACTAGAGAGGAAATGGTTCTTTAATAATCTAAAACAATATTTTCTATTGAAAATAAATTCTTTAATTCTAATACTCCCCAACCATTCAAATACACACCATTTGTCTCTCTTATTAGAGTACAGACTTCTAAAATAATAACACAAGAAAAATAAACAAAGCAGAATAAAATACTCCCTACTTCTTGAGAATCTTATCTGAAACCTTATTTACTTACAACAGTGAAAATTCACCCTTAGGATCTCTCTCAAAAATTCAAAGTCCTTGCTGATGTCTTGACTGAGCTGGTTAGAAAGGGGTTATGCTGAAAAGGAAGAAGTTTTCACTGCAAATATTTGGAATTTCTAATGAGCAGTACTGTACAGTTGTAACTGCCAAGGGCAAGTGGGACTCTTGTCATTGTTCAGATATAGCTTTCAGCATCCTGGTGCACAAATTATTGCAGGGGAAACTATAAACAAGGTCAATGTTTTTCATGAAAGAAAACTATCTTATGTTTCTTGTGTTTCTATTTTTTTTATTTTATTTAATCTTTTTTTTTTTACACTGCAGAATTTATTCCCCTCCCAGTTCAACCTCTGACTGTTCCACATCCCATACCTCCTCTCTGCACCCCTGTCTCTATGAGGATATTGCCACTACTCACCTCCTACCCCGCCAGACCTCTAAACTCCCTGGAGCCTCCAGGCTCTTGAAGGTTAGGTGCATCTTCTCCGACTGAACCCAGACCTGACAGTCCTCTGCTGCATATGTGTTAGGGACCTCATATCAGCTGAAATATGCTGCTTGGTTGGTGGTCCAGTGTTTGAGAGATCTCAGGGGTCCAGGTTAATTGAGACTGCTGGTCCTACAGGGTCACCCTCCTCCTCAGCTTCTTCCAGCTTTTCCCTAATTCAACCACAAAGGTCAGCAACTTCTGTCAATTGGTTGAATACAAATATCTGCATCTGACTCTTTCAGCTGTGTGCTGGATCTTTCATAGGACAGTCATGATAGGTCCCTTTTGTGAGGGCTCCATAGCTTCAGTAATAGTATCAGGCCTTGGGTCCTCCCCTTGAGCTGGATCCTACTTTGGACCTGAATGAAACTGGAAAGCATCACTAATGTAAAGGACATAGTCAATAAGAAAAATAGGCAACCTACAGATTGAGAAAAAAATCTTCATTAACCCCACATCTGATAGAGGGCTAATATACAAACTATGTAAAAAACTAAAGTTAATCACCAAAAAAAAAAAAATCCCAATCAAAAAATGGGGTGTAGAACTAAACTGAGAAGTCACAGCAAAGGAGTCTGGGAGTCTGGAATGGCTGAGAAGCACCTAAAGAAAAGTTCAAAGTCCTTAGTCATCAGAGAAATGCAAACTAAAATGATCTTTACCAATCCTACATGAAATAGAGGGCTAATATGCAATATATACAAAGAACTCAAGAAGTTAGGCTCCAGAGAATCAAATAACCCTATTAAAAACGGAGTACAGAACTAAACAAAGAATTTTCAACAGAGGAATATCTAATGGCTGAGAAGCACCTAAAGAAATAATCAACAACCTCAGTCATCAAGGAAATGCAAATCAAATCAACCCTGAGATTCCACCTCACACCAGTCAGAATGGCCAACATCAAAAACTCAGGTGACAGCAGATGCTGGTGAAGATATGGAGAAAGAAGAACACTCCTCTATTGCTGGAGGGATTACAAGCTGTTCCAACCACTCTGGAAATCAGTTTGGTGGTTCCTCGGAAAATTGGACACAGTATTCCCTGAGGACTCAGCTATACCACTCCTGGCATATAACCAAAAGATGCTCCAACATATAACGAGGACACATGCTCCACTATGTTCATAGCAGCCTTATTTATAGTAGTAAGAAGCTGGAAAGAACCCAGATGTTCTTCAACAGAAGTACGGATATAGAAAATGTGGTATATTTACACATTGGAGTACTACTCAGCTATTAAAAACAATGACTTCATGAAATTCACAGGCAAGTGGATGAACCTAGAAACTATCATCCTGAGTGAGATAACCCAGTTAAAAAAGAACACACATGTTATGCACTTACTGATAAGTGGATAATAGCCCCAAAGCTCGAAATACCCATATGAAGCCCAAGAAGAAGAAAGGCCAAGAAGCCCAAGAAGAAGAAGAAAGTGTGGATGCTTCAGTGCTTCTTAGAAGGGGGAACAAATACTCACAGGAGGAAATATGAAGACAATGTGTGAAGCAGAGACTGAAGAAAAGGCCGTAAGAGCCTGCCCCACTTGGGGATGAGTGTATAAGGATACACTCATCAAATCCAGACTCTATTGTGGATGCTGGAAAGTGCTTGTTGATGGCAGCCTGATATGCCCGTCTCTGCCATGAGAGTCTCTGCCAGAACCTGACAAATACAGAGCAGTGTGCAGCAGCCTGGAACTTGCTCTGACTCAGCTGTGCAACATGCTGCTCAGCTGAACAATTGCCTTGGTTCTGAGCAACAGGATATCTGGGATGAAGAAAAAGTTAATTTTCTGCATTAGACCTCCTCAAAAGACCTCTATGGCCCATGTTGTCCCTGGATGACACATTGGTATCTATGGTCTGCTGTCTCAGGCTATATTGGAGTTCAATATAAGTGGCCTGTGCAGCCACCTGAGGCCATGTGAGTATCCATAGGCCATGTTGTCACTGAGAACAATGCCTCGGTTCGTGGTCCTACTGTAGCCAAGGACTTTGTTTATGTCCATGGCTCATGTTACTGTGGAAGTCCATTTGGATGTTCCAGATCTTGCTGCTGCCTGGAGCCACATTGGTATCTATGGGTCATGCTGCTAAAGAGTGTGCTATATTGATGTAAGTGGCCTCTGCTGCCACTTGAGAGTCATGTTGAAGTTTTTGGCCTATGCTCCCTCCAAGGGTTTTGATGGTGTCTGTGGCCCATGCTGCAACAGTTGGTTTTGTTGATGTCCATGGTCTCTATGCCACCAGAGATCAAACTGAGGTCCATGGCACATGCTGATGTAGGAGACTACGTGGAAGTTTGTAGTCTGTGCTTTCACCAGAAACCATGTGGAAGTCCATAATTTGTGTGTCTCTCACTGTAAAGGGCATGAAAGATACTTTTACAGAGATATCTATAACTTCAGACACACAGTTAACAAAGAGGGGCATAGATGGCTTCTGTGACAATCCCTATCTTTACTCCACCCCAGCTGCTCACCCTAAAAAACATTAACAGCCTAGACAGAAAGCCATGTAAGAGATTTTTTAAAATTGTGATAAGGATGCTAAAATGTAGCTATCCACAACTGATGACTTTTGACAGGAGTGGGGTGGGGAAGGATTCAGGTTGTTTTTTTTTTTTTTTTTTTTTTTTGAAGGGTATTGCTATGGGGCATTTGACCATGCTCCGGTGAGTACATGGGCTACACAAATTGGATTTTGTTCTTTCTTCATTCCTTCATTCCTTCTTTCCTTCCTTCCTTCCTTCCTTCTCCTCTTCTTCATACTTTTTTCCTTCTCTTCCCCTCCTCCTTCTCTTCTTCTTCTTCTTCTTCTTCTTCTTCTTCTTCTTCTTCTTCTTCTTCTTCTTCT
>NW_022196913.1:12046448-12057622 GCF_008632895.1 Mastomys coucha | reverse complement strand
CTCCTCCTCTACCTCTTCCTCCTCCTCCTCCTTGTTCTTCTTCTACTTCCTCTTCTTTAGGGACTGTGGGATGAGGCAGACCTGGGATGACTGGGAAATGATTGTATTCAGGGTTCATAATGTGAGATTCCCAATCAGTAAAAATATTATGTAATAAAAACAGCGCAATCAATAATTTAGTGCATGTGCATGTGTGCATACTTGTGTGTGTGTGTGTGTGTGTGTGTGTGTGTGTGTGTGTGTGTGTGTGTGTGTAGGAGCTGTCAGAGGCACAACAGAGCTAGAGGGAAGACTGGCCTGGGGACTTCCAAGATACTCCCAGCTAGGTAGAGCCACTTTATGTTAACTTCTCTCTGAACACCGTTGTCTCTAGTTCTCTGTTAGTATTTACAGTCTTCCATCTCTCTGCTTCCTCATGGTTATAAAGTACCCAAAATAATTAGCATGGAAATCTCAAGTCAAGGGGATCCTTTGCTCCTTATACATCTAAGCATCTTAACATATATTTAAAGTTCCAGTTCTCAAATGTGATAAATGATCCACTTCTGCTTTCTTTGAGTGACTTGTCTTTATGTCAGTCATTGTGAATGGGGTCAAAATAGCATCAATTTGACCACTTGACACTTCCCCTAAAAAGAAAACCTTGGAGTCAGAACAATTTACCAGAAAATGTGTTTATGGAAGATCTATACTTCTGCAGATGTGGCCAGGAAAACCAGCATGGCTAGATTTAGATTCAAGTAAGCTGCATTAGAGCATAGCAGAAGATTGCAATGTGAGCTTTGACTTAAAATTTAGGCTTGAAAATTGCTCTGCTTAGAATCCAGTCAGTCACTCTCTGCTTCAAAATGTGACATTATCATTAGACTCACTAAGAACATTGAAATTCTGTTTGGTACATCATGCTATAAAACTCTCTGCTCTAAAATGCAAGAAAAAGCCTCATTATTGGACTAATGAAAACTACAAGTACTTTCAAATTTGTCTTAGCTACAGTTTCAAAAAAGATAATGTAATACTTTTTTTTAAAAAAAAAGGAAAGAAAAGTTTTTGCCAAATCTTTCCAATTTCACGTAGGGCATTTGATAAGAGATTTTCATTACTGAGAATAAAGCTGACTTAAAATATAAGCTAAATTGATGCATTGTCTATAATTTTTCATCAGAGAAGTGGGCATCACAATTTATTTCTACCTTTGAACTCTGTCTAAGGACTTTGTAAATACGCTTTCAATGGTGTGGGACTTCTCTTTCAGAATATTAATTGCATATTTTCCATCAAAAAGTGTTTCCCGAGGCCTTTTTAACAAAATGATTTAGTCATAGGCTACAATAAGATTATTAGAACATAGGGAATTTTATGAGATGTTAGTTACATCTCAAAGCATATTAGTCTTAAGAGGAAATCAGTAACTCATTAATGCCTCTATCACTCCTTTCATAGAAAACTTATTGTGTCATCCTGGCCGATTTTTTAAAGTAGTATTATTCATAATGGATACTAGAATCAGATCCCCCTTCCTTCAAAGTTCTGATTACTGTTTTTAAATGCTTCAATAAAGTTTTATTATAATGTTTTATATAGTTTTATTATAATATTAATGGTTTCCTATGTCAGAAAATACCTAAATATGATTAATTTCACATTTACTCAAAATAATCCCAAAGCAAAGTTTGTTCTTTTACCCTCCACAGAATTACACCGCACTGGAAATGGTTTAATTTACTAAGCATAACAGGTCAATTCTTAGTTTTTATTTTGTTTGAAATCACCTGTTGGTCATAAAGCAAGTGGCTGACACAAAGTAGTCAGTTATGTAAGTATTGGTCAACTGAAAATGAGGGAACATGTCTTTGTTAGTACTGTCACATGATAAAACCTTACAAAAAGATAGCCAATTACAACATACCATGGTGGTGTTTCAAATATGGTTGGCCCATGAGGAGTGGCACTTTTAGGAGGTGAGGTCTTCATGAAATAGGTGTGGCCTTGCCAGAAACTGTGTGTTACTGTGTAGACAGGCTTTGAGGGCTCCTGGTGCTCAAGCTCTGCCCAGTACAGAAGAGACCCTCCTCTTAGCTGCCTGCTGTAGACAGTCTTCTGGCCACCTTCAAATCAAGTTGTAGATTTCTTGGCTCCTTCTCCAGCACCATATCTTCCTGCAGGCTGCCATGCTTCCACCATGATGATAATAAACTGAAGCTTTAAAATTATAAGCCAGCCTCATTAAATGTTGTCCTTTATAAAAGTTGCCTTCATTGTGATGTCTCAATCACAGCAATAAAACCCAAACTAAGACACCCACTATAGAAGCTTCTGAGAATAAAGTCTTTTTTCAGTGACTTATTTTTCAAAGAACAGAAAAAAAAAAGTTACTGTGAGAGAAACAAACAGGCCCAACAAGTAAGGGGGCACTACCAGAGAAGTGTCTGAATTCTAGGTCTATTTATACATTCCTACTTATCAGATGTCCATGAGAAACTTACAATGTCATCTTTGGAACTTGAGACTCAGACATAAAGCTAGCACAGAATTAAAATTTTAAATAATAACTTATTAAACATATTAAATATAAAAACATATAAAAGTGTTGAGTTTTGGGTATTTTGTATGTATTGTAGTGCTAATGCTAAATACTGGTCCCCAGCCAGGCAGTGGTGGCACACACCTATAATCCCAGCACTTGGGTAGAGGTAGGCAAATTTCTGAGTTTGAGGCCAGCCTGGTCTACAAAGTGAGTTCCAGGACAGCCAAGGCTATACAGAAAAACTCTGTCTCAAAAATACTGGCCCCCAAGAACTGTTTGCTCCCAGGGATGAAAAAATCTGCTGGTACACAAGTGACACTATGTAACCTTGCCCCAACAAGTTATCCCTGATTGATAAGTAATGATGCCTACCACCAGTAGCTGGGCAGAAGAGAGATAGGTGGGATTTAGGAGGTCCTGTGCTTAGGGTCTTAGGAGAACATGAGGAAAGAGGAGAGAAAGAAATGGAGAAAGGAGAGACAACATGGGTTAAGTTATGAATACATGGCATGAGGGTTGGCCAATTGGAATTAAGAGTAGCCCAGAATGGAACATAGCAAGTTTTAATTCAGGGTTATTGGTGGGGAAGTAGATTCTAATAGCTTAGAGGGTAGATATCTGCGCAGGTCTAGTCCTGATTATGGCTTATTATAAATATAAATGTTGTATGCCTTATCTCTGGGAACTGAATGATGAAAGATGGGGTAGAAACTCCAAACTGAGATTAAATATTTACAACAACAAACATATATATCTCCTTAATATTAGTATAGACTTTATCATGTTGCTTCTATAAAAATTCAGCCTAAATTTTTAAAAATTCATTTAAAAATTATTTTATTTCAGATTATGGATGTGAGTGTGGGGTTTGAAGGAATGTATATGTAAGTATTGATCCTCATGGAAGCTATAAATGGGTGTCAGATCTCCTGGAGCTGGAGTTACAGGTAGTTGTGAGCTGCCAAGGGTGGTTGCTTAGAGCTGAACTCAGGTCCTCAATAAAAGCAATGTGCACTTTAAAACCACTGAGTCTTCTCTCGTACCTTGTCCTCTTAACTAGTTTTAAGAGGACAAAAGTTAGAAAACTCAAAGTGAATTTACCATTTACCAACATGATCTCCAGTAAGCTGTATCAAGAAGAGATGG
Source organism: Mastomys coucha (assembly GCF_008632895.1). NCBI lineage: Eukaryota > Metazoa > Chordata > Mammalia > Rodentia > Muridae > Mastomys > Mastomys coucha. Next base: position 12,053,949 of record NW_022196913.1, on the reverse strand, counting down.
AGAAAGGATCATGCTTCTTTCACTAATATCCACCATACAAATGACCATAGCTGCAAGTCCTTGTCATTCTTGTAATGTCACTTAGAACACTGTTCCCTTAGAGATGATAGCCTGTTCTAAATGTGTCACTGGGCAATCACTGAACCTGATACCCCCTAACACAGAATGCAGCTTCCTCACGATTTTCCACAGAGTTCTTAGAGATTGTTTAAGATGCTAAAAGCTCATTGACAATTTTAATAAACTTGATAAGGCATAGGATCAAACTCCCTGAACTCTTTATTATTGACATGAAAAATGCTGTCTTCAATTAACCACTGACTCTCTCCTTCTTTTTTCTTTTACTCATCCCCTTCCTATTGGTTTGTGTAAAATGTTTTATGAACTTACTCCATCTTATTAGAGACCAATTCTAAAGTTCAACCTCAACAAATGTCTTCATGATTTGGAAAATCAATGGTGTTTCAGTTGATCATATTTTAAGGACAACAGTATTAATTTATATGAAGGTCTTCACTTTTAGTCATAGTTATTTGTAAGAGTGACATTACAACAATTACCAACTTCCATTGAGTTTTTACCAGGTCAGGTCAGTATCTCATTTGAGTGACTTAGCTGAATCCTTAAAACTATTCTCTAAGGTGAAGGACATAGGATCTATATTCAGTATTTGAGTAAACTGACATGTACTTGATCTCCACATATATTTTGCTGTGCAAGCTTCTTTAAACTGATCCAGACTAGTAGGTAAGATTCCCACAGAACCTGATGGACTACTGAATGGTCCATCCCAAGGCTGAGGGGATAGGTAGTTCTCTGCCTTCTACCTCTAAGGAGTTAAAGTAAATATATTCCCTTAACAAATCTTAAGTCTAAGAAAAACAAACAAACAACTATACAATTTCTCAAAAATCTATGAGTAAGTGAAGTTTATTAACTTTGATGAGGAATAAATGAGTCCTGATAGCATTATCATATGCAAATATTCTCAATGGTGGGTCTTCCTGGGATGATTGTTAATGCTCTCCTCTCTCCTTCCCCACCTCTCTCTCTCTCTCTCTCTCTCTCTCTCTCTCTCTCTCTCTCTCTCTCTCTCTCTTTCTCTCTCTCTCTCTCTCTCTCTCAATTTTTATTGGTTAAATTGTCTTGCCATTCATTTTCCAATCTTGGTTATTGAATGATTTGTTCTTCCCTTCCTTTAAAATTCAGAAACCTAACCCCTATCTCTATAAGGAGAACAACATTTAATGGTCCACAAGGACCACCCAAGCCCCACCCTTCTTCCTTTTCACAAGACACTCACTAAGATGGCAGGGAGCCACACACAGGCAGATGGTCCTGCAGCTGCTTAGAGAAGGCATACTCCTGAAACTCCATGATCATTGCTTTACTTAGAAGTCTCACTTGCCCTCATTATCAATACTGTGCCTCATCTGTCACATTTATGTGAGTTATAACCTCTTCTGGAGTCTTTGCTGATTGCCCCAGTCTGAGGAAAGGAACTTTATTATTCCTGTATCATAGTGTGTTTGTTTCTCTTTGAATGGGCATTCTCCCCCACTGGGCAGATATTTCATGAAGGCCAATGATTCCCTTTCATTTTGTTATTCCCCCGCACAGAGGAGAATCAAAATGTCTTAAATATCTTTTGAATGGGTGAAACATAAATCTGAAGAGAACAACCTTTGCTGGTACTCAGGGATCTCTCAGAGAAGCAGGATAGATACTATATTTCTATTTCCAAGTGAACCCAAGACACTCTAGTCAGAGTTAATAGGCCTAGAAACTAATCCATAGCCTGAAGTTATGGTGGATTGTCAAAACTAAAATAGCATTAAGTATACAGCCTTGAGCTTAGCTCAAGAAATGTACAGAAAGGTCATTTTGTCATGCCTTGTGCTTTGATGATGTAAAACCACATCTTTCCCCACAAAGGAATTAGGAGATATTTTATTCTGAAGCCAAAGTAAATGACATGGCCCTGGAACACAGTCAGGTTACTGCAAATACCTTGCTCCAGTGCTGTAACATTTTAAGATTGTTCCTTATTTTAAATTGTCAACTCAAGTCCCATTCCCATCCCCAATACAGCATCTATGCTCTACATTTTACAAGGCTGATTGACTGATTTAAATCTTCAATTGTGATGACTGTGATGAGATGAAATATTGTAGATTAGAAACTAGTTACCTTGGGCTATCTCTAGACTCTTAAATAGCCATTTAGTGTGTGTGTGTGTGTGTGTAGTATATTAGATTTGTTTGGTAATAAAACATAGAAAGTAACACATGAATGCAGCTTTCAATATATTGGTAGGAAAACATGATAGGAAGTGAGAGAAATGTGAGTTTCTACTATGAGCCTCAGATGCTGCCTGATGATACTCTTAGCCTTTGAGTTGATGGAAGCTAAATATGTGTTTGTACTAAAAAGGAATTTTACCTCATAATATCTCTCTCTCTCTCTCTCTCTCTCTCTCTCTCTTTCTCTCTCTCTCTCTCTCTCTCTCTCTCTCTCTCTCTCTCTCTCTCTCTCTCTCTCTCACACACACACACACACACACACACACATACACACACACACTAAATGTCAATTAGGAGATAGCCCAAGATAATTAGTCTCTAATCTGCAACATTTCAGCAATTCATAGAAGTTTTAATCAGTTATTCAGACTTGTACAATTTTGAAAATAGATATTTCACTGGGGAAGATTTAGTTGACAATTTAAAATAAGGAAACAAAAGAACCAAAGCGATATAATATAGTTTGCATTTTTGAGTTCTGAAAAATCATTACAATTTCAAATAAAGAAGAAAAGTATATGGAAAATATTTATATACATTTCCATCATAATTGATTATTAAAAGATGACTGTAAGGACTTTTGTACATTTCTGTACTACTTTGTATTTCTATAATGCTTCTAGAAAGGGAAGAAAGACCATATGATATATTGTGCTACTACTAACATAAATTGTCTGTAGATTTCCATCATGAAAAAACTCTACTGAGTAGTTTTTCTCAATTTCTCTTATCTAGAAATCCATGGAGAATCTTCCTGGAGTCTTCTATGGATAATTGGTAGCTGCTAAGGAAGGGAGAATTAGTTTTCATTAAGGGAGTAGATTGACATGCTCTAATGGATGACTTCAGATCAAAGAGTATGCAAGCAGCACAAATTGGACCCAAAAGGTTTTTAATTTTTATATAAAAATCAGAAATTAAGAAGGTGATGGTTAGAGAGATAAAGCTAGATCTAGAAAAAGATATGAGGAGGAGTTGGGTTGAATATGATCAAAATATATTGCTTAAAATTATCAAAAGTTATTAACCACTGTATTTTAAAAGTTTTGAAACTCAAATTTTACTTCCCAAGGGATCAAATTAATTTTTTTAAGTAGTGAAACATTTTACTCTGACTTCTAGAATAAGGAAATATAACATGACTCTTATTCATCAAAACTTACCATTATTTTGGTTTACTATTTGTGATGGTTTGAATATGCTTGGCCCAGGGAGTGGCACTATTAGAGGGTGTGACCCTATTAGAGTAGGTGTGGCCTTGTTGGAGTAGGTGTGTCACTGTGGGCGTGGTCTTTGTCCTAGTTGCCTGGAAGTCAGTATTCTGCTGGCAGCCTTCAGATGAAGATGTAGAATTCTCAGCTCCTCTTGCATCATGCCTGCCTGGATGCTCCCATGTTCCAACTGTGATGATAATGGACTGAACCTCTGAACCTGTAAGCCAGCCCCAATTAAATGTTGTCCATATAAGAGTTGCCTTGGTCATGGTGTCTGTTCACAGCAGTAAAACACTAACTAAATCCTAACTGTTTTAAAATGAAGCAAGAATATTTAGAAGGTAATTTGACAACATGATTGTTTAGCAAAACAACTAACTGAACTGTAGGTCTCCTACCAAGGTCTATAATTTTCTTAGTAAAATGGGCTTTTGGCTACAGGACCAGGAATGAAGTCCCCCATAGAGAGAAGGCCCCAAATAAAAGTTTTAAAGTGGTTGGTTACCCCTAGAAATCACACCACTATTGCCCCAGTGAGCACCTATATTCTAACAGATTGGTATTGTGTGTAACACCAATTAAAATCACTGAGCTTTTTATTTCTTTTTTTAATTTGTTAATATGTATATGAGCACACTGTAGCTGTCTTCAGACACATCAGAAGAGGGTACTGGATCTCATTACAGATGGTTGTGAGCCATGTGGTAGCTGGGAATTGAACTCAGGACCTCTGGAAGAACAGCCAGTGCTCTTAACTGCTGAGCCATTTCTCTAGCCCTGATGTTTTTATTTCTAAATACAAACATATGACTAGTGAGGTAGCTGAGGCCTTAAGGTAACAGGCTGCTAAATAAGGACATGAAGTTGGAACAAAGAATTGTTTAGATGTAGGGAGTTAGAGGGGACAGTAAAAGAATTGGATGATCAAAATATGCTTTGTAGATGTATGAAATTTTTAAAGAATAAAAATATTAATTTTTAAAATTATTGTCATAAAAAGTGAATCCTTATTCTTCAGAACTGTTTTGGGTGAGGGAGAGAACTAATAAGACATATCCCTTCATCATATCTCTTACATAGTGTCTTAGTCAGGGTTTCTATTCCTGCACAAACATCATGACCATGAAGCAAGCTGGGGAGGAAAGGGTCTATTTGGCTTACTTCCACATTGCTGTTTATCACAGAGGAAGTCAGGACTGGAACTCAAGCAGGTCAGAAAGCAGGAGCTGAGGTCAAGGCCATGGAGTGATGTTCCTTACTGGCTTGCTTCCCCTAGCTTGTTCAGCCTGCTCTCTTATAGAGCCCAAAACTTTCAGCCCAGGGATGGCACCACCCACAAAGGGCCCTACCCCCTTGATCACTAATTGAGAAAATGCCCCACAGCTGGGTCTCATAGAGGCATTTCCCCAACTGAAGCTCCCTTCTCTGTGATAACTCCAGCCTGTGTCAAGTTGACACACAAAACCAGCCAGTACACACAGAGTAGTAAATGCAATGTCTAAATGGAGAATTTTTGTTAAAAAGAAGCTGGGCTTTGTGGTGCAACTGTGTAATAATGCAATTCAGAATCAAGAAACACAAGCTTCCATATTGGCAGCAGTTCCAAATTGTACAACAAACAGTGATGCAACTGTTCTATGAAATCCACTGGAAAAATGGCAACTTGAAAGGTTCAGAAAAACTATGACTGGTACAACGTTTGTTCTCTGGCATATGCAAAAGCCAACAAATGGACAACCTCAAGGCAGAAAAGTATTGTTAAAGGTTCAGAACTTGAGGGTTAGATAAACAGAAGTAGCACTTGATTAGTACACCTTATACATTATGGCTTCAGTGATTGACTCTCTTCATGTGTGCAGTTTACCAATGTCAGTAAAAATAAGATATGTCTTGCTACTTTTCTACTGCTATGATAACACACCATTGCAACAGCAACTTCTAGGAACGTTTAATTTGGTTTGTAGTTCGAGAGAGTTAGCAGTATATACTAGTGGAGTGGTAAGGGAGGGCATGAAAACAAGTGACCAGCAGGGCAGCCAGAACAGGAAGCTGAGAGAGCACCTCTTCAACCACAAACAAGAAGCAAACATCAAACTGGAAGTAGAAAGATGTTTTAAACTGCAAAGCCTTCCCCCGATGACATGCTTACTCCAACAAGATTCTACTTCCTAAAGATTTTCTCTCCAGCGATTTTCTAAGACTGGACCAGCCAGCTGGGAGGCACAAGTCCCACAAGTCTCAGGGGAGTTGCAGGGCAGCAGGAACAGGACACGCTCTAGTCAGAGACACCAGGAACATCTAACACCAAAAAGCAAGAGATGGTGAAAGGCAAATGCAAGAATCCTACCAATAGAACCAAAACTACTTGGCTTCATCAGAACCTGGTACTCCTATTGCAGCAAGTCCTGGATATCCCAAAACACTGGAAAAGCAAAAATTGGATCTAAAATCATATTTCATAATGCTGATAGAAGAAATTAAGGAGGACATGAATAACTCCCTTAAAGAAATACAGGAGAACACAGGTAAAGAGGTACAAGCCATTAAAGAGAAAACAAAAAAAGCCCATAAAGAATTACAAGATCACAAGTAAACAAGTAGAAGCACTTAAAGAGCAGACTCAAAAATCCCTTAAAGAATTGCAGGAAAACACAAACAAACAGGTGAAGGAATTGAGTAAAACCATCCAGGACCTAAAAATGGAAGTAGAAACAATAAAGAAATCACAAAAAGAGACAACTCTGGAGTTAGAAATCTTAAGAAAGAAGTCAAGAAACATAGATGCAAGCATCACCAACAAAATACAAGAGATAGAAGAGAGAATCTCAGGGGCAGAAGATAACATAGACAACACTGAGAGAACAGTCGAAGAAAATGCAAAAAGCAAAAAGACCCTAACCCAAAACATCCAGGAAATCCAAGACACAATGAGAAGACCAAACCTAAGGAAAATAGGTATAGAAGAGAGTGAAGACCTCCAACTTAAAATGCCAGTAAATATCTTCAACAAAATTATAGAAGAAAACTTCCATAACCTAAAGAAAGAAATGCCCATGAACATAAAAGAAGCCTACAGAACTCCAAATAGACTAGATCAGAAAAGAAATTCCTCCCGCCACATAATAGTCAAAACACCAAATGCACAAAACAAAGAAAGAATACTAAAAGCAGTAAGGGAAAAAGGTCAAGTAACATATAAAGGCAGGCCTATCAGAATTACACCAGACTTCTCACCAGAGACTATGAAAGCTAGAAGATCCTGGGCAGATGTCATACAGACCCTAAGAGAATACAAATGCCAGCCCAGACTACTATACCCAGCAAAACTCTCAATCACCATACATGGAGAAACCAAAATATTCCATGACAAAACCAAATTCACACAATATATTTCCACAAATCCATCCCTTCAAAGGGTAATAAATAGAAAACTCCAACACAAGGAGGGGAACTACACCCCTGAAAAAAGCAAAAATGTAATCTTCCAACAAAACTAAAAGAAGATCGACACATGAACGGAGTGCCAGCTCTAACTACAAAAATAATAGGAAGCAACAATTACTTTTCCTTAACATCTATTAATATCAATGGACTCAATTCTCCAATAAAAAGGCATAGAGTATCAGATTGGGTACGTAAACAGGACCCAACATTTTGCTGCATACAGGAAACCCACCTCAGTGACAAAGACAGACACTACCTCAGAATAAAAGGCTGGAAAACAATTCTCCAAGGCAATGATCCCAAAAAAAGCGGGAGTAGCCATTCTAATATCGAATAAAATAGACTTTCACCCTAAAGTGATCAAAAAGATAAGGAGGGACACTTTATATTCATCAAATGTATGATCTACAAGATGAACCTCTATGCTCCTAATGCAAGGGCATCTACATTCATAAAAGAAACTTTACGAAATCTCAAAGCACACATTACACAGCACACAATAGTAGTGGGAGATTTCAATACCCCACTCTCTGCAGTGGA
>NW_022196913.1:12044329-12045393 GCF_008632895.1 Mastomys coucha | reverse complement strand
TCAGGGACTAGACAAGGCTGCCCACTCTCTCCCTACCTATTCAATATTATACTTGAAGTCCTAGCCAGCGCAATTAGGCAACAAAAGGAGTTCAAAGGGATGCAAATTGGAAAGGAAGAAGTCAAATTATCACTATTTGCTGATTATATGATAGTATACTTAAGTGACCCCAAAAATTCCACCAGAGAGCTCCTAAACCTGATAAACAATTTCAGCAAAGTAGCTGGATATAAAATTAATTCAAGCAAATCAGAGGCATTCCTATACTCAAAGAATAAACAGGTAGAGAAAGAAATTAGGGAAACAAAACCCTTCACAATAGTTACAAATAACTCTAACTAAGCAAGTAAAAGATCTGTTTGACAAGAACTTCAAGTCTCTGAAGAAGGAAATTGAAGATCTCAGAAGATGGAAAGATCTCCCATGCTCATGGATTGGCAGAATTAATAGAGTAAAAATGCCCATCTTACCGAAGGCAATCTACAGACTCAATGCAATCCCCATAAAAATTCTAACTCAATTCTTCACAGACTTAGAAAGAGCAATTTGCAAATTCATCTGGAACAACAAAAGACCCAGGATAGCCAAAACTATCCTCAATAATAAAGGAACCTCTGGTGGAATCACAATCCTGGACCTTAAGCTGTACTACAGAGCAATTGTGATAAAAACTGCATGGTATTGGTACAGTGACAGGCAGGTATATCAATGGAACAGAATTGAAGACCCTGAAATGAACCCAAACACCTATGGTCACTTAATCTTTGACAAAGGAGCTAAAACCATCCAGAAGAAAAAATACAGCATTTTCAACAGATGGTGCTGGCTCAACTGGCGGTTAACATGTTGAAAAATGCAAATCGATACATTCCTTTTTCCTTGTACAAAGCTCAAGTCCAAGTGGATCAGGGACCTCCACATGAAAGCAGATACATTGAAACTAATAGAAGAGAAAGTGGGGAAGAACCTCGAGCAAATAGGCACAGGGTGAAGTACAACAGGGGAAAACTTCATGAAGAGAACGCCAATAGCTTCTGCTCTAAGATCAAGAATTGACAAATGGG
>NW_022196913.1:12032862-12043361 GCF_008632895.1 Mastomys coucha | reverse complement strand
AAGGACTGCACATGGTGGGTCTGATTTTTCTGGCAGCATGTGTATAGTAGAGGATTGCAAATTCGATCTTCAGTAGTAGGAGAGGTCCTTGGCCCTGTGAAGGTTCTGTGCCCCAGTGTAGGGGAATGCCAGGGCCAATAAGTGGGAGAGGATGGGGTGTCAGGCATGGGGTTTGTTCTTGTTGGTTTTGTTTGTTTGTTTGTTTGTTTTTTGGAGGGGAAACTGGGAAAGGAGAAATTTATGTGTAAATAAAGAAAATATCAAAAAAAATTTTAAAACTTAAAAAAATTTAAAAAAAAAAAAGTTTTCTTGACCTCCCCAAAGAGTACCACCAACCAGGGACCAGTAGCTCCAATATATGAGTTGGTGAGGAGGCGTTCTTGTTCAAATTATCACAAGATATTTTTAAAATAAGAGATATAACTAGCCAAGAAAAGTCATGGAGGTTCTGAGTTGTTAATTTTTCTAGTCAAAGTCATAGAGCAGTTGAATTACTGCTCACTCTGCTTGGAAGTGCTGCCATTGTGGAAGGTAGAGTTTTTGAACCTAGAGAAACACTCCTCAAACCAACAAGTCTCAAGCTAAGTTCTTCATAATAAAATGTTCACTTTATTATATGTTATAGAAGCAATTTCACTTGTTTATGGCAAACTCTTCAGATGCTTTAAATATAAAAATGGAATATTAATCTACAAAATTATTCTATAGTGCCTTTTCTCAACTCTCATTTAATCTGAAATACGTTATACTAGGCATATCTACTAATTGAAAAACTGTATACTAGTTTAGAGATCTCAGGTGTTTGGTGAGTAAGAGGTTCAATGTTTTAAAAATACAAAACCAAATGTAAGGAATTTAGCAATGCTGTATTTATTTGAAATACAAAACTTAAAAAAAAAGAGTATTCTGAGTGTTGGATTCACACATGTAATATTTTTTATAAGGCAGGTCACTTTCCTTACAGGGATACAGAGAGTATTTGTAGCTACAGATTGAAAGCAGTATTTATAAAATTTTGGTGCTCATAAGTGAGAGGAGACTTGTTTCACTTTTACTTTATTTCAAGACATAAATCAAAGTACAGAAAAGAAACCAAGTTAAGTAGCTTTGGCCACATATCCACCGCAGAACTCCTAGCCTAGGAATATGTTCAATAGACTGCTTTGCAGCATAGCCTTACACTATGATGCAGATCATTACCACATTACTCTGCACCTTATTCTCTTGTCTAGTAACTAATTAGGGGGCTCAATAGTCAAGAGCATATGGTGCTTCTGCAGGGCATCTGAGTATGGTCCCAAGCACTCATGTTGGGACAGTTTATAATAGCCTGAAACTCTAGCTCCAGGGGATCCAATGCACTTTTAGGCCTCTCTGTAAGTGCCTTCACTCATGTATATATACCCATATACTGATACATGCACACACATGCACACATACACCACACACCCACACACACACATACACATGCATACTTTTGCATGCACTTAAAAATTAAAGAATTTACAAAAAGAATTAGAAAAGATACAGAAAAATTATTAAATCCTCAAAGGATATTTTGTGCTCATTTGCCATGAGGGAACATTGATAATTGTGATCTAAATGAACAAATCTCTTTCAAGTAATAAATGTAGGTAACACATTAAAAACATTTTTTCCTCTGGCTTTAGAGTTTTCCAGAATATGGCACTTTTATTGTACAAATTCAAGACATTGCAAGATGTACACAGCTATTCTTTACTTCAGCCTGCTACTATTGCTGTGACATTGTTAATCTTCCTTTAACCTATTTGTGAAATGAGTAAAGTGTAAATTCAATTCCATTCTATTAATATTTATTGAGAAACCATGGAGTGCTTAGCATGGCACAAAGAACTGTAAGGTTAGGCGATGAATCAGGCACACACTCTTTGACAAGTGTTATAGCCTCCATCTCTGGGGAGCATTTACTCTAGCTTAGAACAATGTGAACAATCAAAATTAGAGTCATGTTCAGAAAGGAACATGAGGGCTTAAATCAGGTCAGAATAACCTAAAGCCACTTTAATATAAAAGCATGGAGCAGAATCCATGAGCACTGGCCTTATTCGTATGATCAGCTAAGCTGAGGAGTACATTATGTAGTGAGAAAATGACAAATAGTGATTTGAGGGGATTCCAAAAGATCCTCCAATATATTTACTTCCAATAATTAGTCATACAGTATGTGATGGAGTAATTCTTTAATTAGAGATCTTTTTGACCTTTGAAATAACCCAGTAAAATATAAATCTTGGGCTCAGATTCAATTCCCAGCATCTTATAAATCAGGCATGGTGATGTGATGCATGCACCAATCCCAGCACTTGGGATGTGGAGGCAGGAGGATTAGAATTTCAAGGTAATTCCTTGTTACACCATAGGTTAGAGACTAGTTTAGGCTACACAATACCTCATCTGAGAAAACAAAGAAGGCATGATGAAGTGGGGGGTTAGTGGGGCGAGTGGAACAGAAATGAAGCTAGAACATACATGCATTGCGCGTTTACATATAAGTACATTTGTATAAAGTCCCCACCTATTTTTCTAATTTTTTATTAGATATTTTCTTTATTTACATGTAAATTTCTCCATTCCTAGTTTCCCCTCCAGAAAACAAAGAAACAAACAGAAACAACAAAACAAACCCCATGCCTGCCACCCCATCCTCTCCCACTTATTGGCTCTGGCATTCCCCTACACTGGGGCACAGAACCTTCACAGGGCTGAGGTCCTCTCCTCCTATTGATGATCAAATTGCAATCCTCTACTATACACATGCTGCGAGAACAATCAGACCCCTCCATGTGCAGTCCTTGGTTGGTGGTTGAGACCCTAGGAGCTCTGAGGGTACTAGTTAGTTCATATTGTTGTTTGACCTAAGGGGCTGCAACCCCCTCAGCTCCATTGGTCCTTTCTCTCCTTCACTGGGGACCCTGTACTCAGTTCAATAGATGTCTGTGAGCCTCTACATCTGTATTAGTCAGGTACTGTCAGAGCCTCTCAGGAGATAGCTGAAGGAAGGGCAAGCTAGCCTAAATATTTTTCTAATCTTATATGGCAGATTGCCACATTATTTTTTATTTTCAGTTTTTTCATAGCCTCATGAACTTGATCTAAGTCCCAAACTCCTTCCTCGGGAAAAGCAAACACACACACAAACACACACACACACACACACACACACACACACACACACACACATTTACACTTATTTGTTTTCAAAACTTAACCAGATATCCACACTTACCTAAGTATGTATAAGAACTGCTGCTGTGTGATTTTTCTCCTAAGAGATCTTAAAACAAAATAATGTACCTATTCATTGCAGAAGAGCCACCGCCAATCAAACAAACAAACAATCAATCAAACACAAAGGAAAGAAAAAGAAAAAATAAAAGAGAAATTCCACCCATGAAAGTCTAGTTAAGCAAATGAGGTTATTGTAGTTCACTAAATCTGTATGTCCAGAGCCCTTTATAGACATATGAGAGAGAGTATCCCCTCCCCCAGCAGCTGATACCTTGTCTGTGCAGGAAACCTGTGATCTCTGAAATTTTCTTTGTTTCCTGAGCCCTGTGAGTTTGCTTAGTTTCCTGAATCTTATGGCTACTCTCCTCTGATGCCATCCTAGAAGATATTGTCTCAGTTCGAGGAAACTACACAACAAATACCTTTGAAATAGACCAACAACTTCCCATAAAATTGATCTAAAGAAGTGACCAAGAGTTGGAGAGCATCTCTGGTCTCCATTCCCACCCCATACTCTGCCATATGAAAGTGTGTTTCTCTCTTCCCTCCTTCCTAAGCTGGCACACAGCATTGGACAGACCAGAAGGGTTTTGCAATAACTTCTCAGCTATCTCCTTTTCTCACCCATCATCAATCAACCAATCACAGTTACCAAACAAAGGATGGGAGAAATAATGGCAAAAATATGAGGGGACATTGGATTTCTCTAGATGAGTGCTATTGTTTCAACTTCCATTATTTTCCCATTTTATCTCATTTTCTGAAAATCAATAATTTTATTTTATGGATCCTGAAACTTTTCACACATGTTGTTTAAACACAGAAATGACGTGGGTCATTCCTAGATTTGAGGCCAAAAGCATCAACACCAGTCTGACTTTATTTTTTTCTTTTTTCTTTCCTTTTATAACTGCTAAATGAACTTAGAACTTTGTGCAAGCTTCTGAGACATTTTTTTTGTTGTTGTTGTCGTTTTTTATAAGTAAAATATGTATTCTATTCTACCTGGAAAATATTAAAGAATGAAATTAAAATAGTTAAAAGAATTGCTAGGGTTTGCTTTGGAATACCACTCAAGGTGGCATGGGGGAAGTCTTAGAACTTGCAGACTCCAAAGTGGGGATTTGGGGAAGTGGCTGGATCATGAGATCTCTGATCTTAGTAATGGATCCATTCACAGGCAGATTCATGACTTGATAGGCTATAAGGAGCTGATGGAAATTTAAGATATAAACATGGTTGAAAAGAATGGGCCATTGGGGGTACTCAGTTAGAAATCATGTCTTCCCCACAGTCCTTTTCACTCTCTCCTTGCGTCCTGGATTCACTGTCAGGTGAATATACTCCGCCATCAATCAGCATTAAGAGATCATTGTTACCTGTTCTTTTCTCAATCTAGAAGGAGAAAAAATGGTCACAATAGATTAAACAAAGGTTATATTTATTAACCCATATTTAATCATCACAGCCAAGCAAACAAGTTTAATCAAAAGAATAAAGCTGAAGCCCAATATTTAAACTGTGCATTAAAATGTGGCATTTAATCTAATCAGCGTGGCCAACAATGAACAAGCCACATTCAATGTTTGTTCTTCAAACCTAGAATCCATTCCCTCTGTCACTCTAATTCCTAAATCCAATTTGAAAATAGTTTGCATTATATGCTATCTCACAGCCTTTCATGTTTGCTAACCAAATATAATATGTTTGAAGACTTCGTCTTCCTGAATGTGACATTGTTAAAAAAAAAAAAAGTCAAATGTGTAAAGCAGTTATAGCTGTTGGTGAAGAAAAAGAAAAAAAAAAAAAAGATGTGTTTCTTGGACTGTACAGAGCCAAAGGGAATGAGTGCTGGTAGTTTCTTTCACTACTGAAGTTTTACAATGTGAATATATAAGGACTCGAGAGATGGCTCATAACTGGATAGACTATAGGAAACTGATCAAAGGTTTAGACGTGAAAGGAATGAGAATTATTGGGAATATCTCTTTGGGGACTATCTATCACTTCTTCTGAACCTGTTCTCTCAGGTTTTGATTCCTGGCTCTGTGCTTAAGAACACATGATGCTTTTGCAGAAGACCCAAGTTCAGTTCCATGACAGCATCCGTGTGATGTATGCCGCCTGTTTGGTGGTCCAGTGTTTGAGAGATCTCAGGGCAGAGGGGAATCCAGATTAATTGAGACTGCTGGTCCTCCTACAGGGTCACCCTCCTCCTCAGCTTCCTCAGCTTCTTTCAGCCTTTCCCTAATTCAACAACAGGGGTCAGCTGCTTCTGTCCATTAGTTTGGTGCAAGTATCTCCATCTACCTCTTTCAGCTGCTTGTTGGGTCTTCTGGAGTGTGGTCATGCTAGGTCCCTTTTTGTGAGCACTCCATAGTGCCAAAGAGAGGATTCTTTAGTCCCGCTTGGGAGGGAGATGAAAGCAATCACAAGTTGGGAGAGGGAAGGACCTGGAAGGGAGAGTAGACAGGGGGAGGGAGTGGGGGAGGAGAGGGGAACCTGTCAGGCCTTGGGATCTCACCTTAAACTGGATCCCACTTTGGGCCTGTGACTGGACATAATTTTCCTCAGGCTCCTCTCCATTTCCATTCCTGTAATTCTTTCAGACAGGAAGAATTATGGGTCAGAGTTGTGACTGTAAGATGGCAACCCCATCCCTCACTTGGTGTCTTGTCTTCCTGCTGGAGGTGGGCTCTATAAGTTCCCTCTCCCTACTGTGGGGTATTTTATCTAGGGTCCCTCCCTTTGAATCCTGAGAGACTCTCACCTCCCAGGTCTCTGGTGCATTCTGAAGGGTCCCCCAACCTCCTACCTCCCAAGGTTGCCTGTTTCCATTCTTTCTGCTGGCCATCAGGGCTTCAGTTCTTTTCCCTCATCTAATACCAGATCAGGTTCCCCTCCTCCCCCTGCCCCCCACTCCCCCCAACTCCCCCTGCCCCATCCACTTTCCCTCCCAGATTCCTCCCTCCTTCCACACTTGTGATAACTTTCTTCTCTCTCCCAAGTGGGACTGAAGGCATCCTCACCTGGGCACTTCACCTTGTTGACCATTTTGAGTTCTTTGGACTGTGTCTTGAGTATTCTATCCTTTTGTGTTTGTGGCTAATATCCACTTATTAGTGAGTACATACCAGGCATGTCCTTTTGAGTCTGAGTTACCTCACTCAGGATGATATTTTCTAGTTCCATACATTTGCCTGAAAAACTCAGGATGTCCTCATCCTTTTTTTTTATGTTTTATTTATTTATTATATGTAAGTACACTGTAGCTGTCTTCAGACACTCCATAAGAGGGTGTCAGATCTCATTATGGATGGTTGTGAGCCACCATGTGGTTGCTGGGATTTGAACTCAGGACCTTTAGAAGAGCCATCTCTTCAGCCCTTTTTTTGTTTGTTTGTTTTTATTTTTTCCTCATTCTTAATAGTCGAGTAATATTCCACTGTGTAAATGAAGCACATGTTCTGTATCCATTCTTCTGTCATGGCACATCTGGGTTGTTTCCAGCTTCTGGCTGTCACAAATAAGGCCACTATGAACATAGTGGAACACATGCCCCTGTGGCATGGTGGAGCATCTTTTGGGTATATTCCCAAGAGTGGTATCAGGTATCAGGGTTTTCAGGTAGATCTATTTCCAGTTTTCTGAGGAACCTCCAGATTGATTTCCAGAGTGATTGTACCAGTTTGTAATCCCACCAGCAATGGAGGAGTGTTCCTCTTTTTCCACATCCTCTCCACATGTGTTGTCACCTGAGGTTTTGATCTTAGCCATTCTGAGTGGTGTAAAGTGGAATCTCAGGGTCATTTTGATTTGCGTTTCTCTGACCACTAAAAACTTTGAACATTTTTTTAGGTGCTTCTCAGCCTTTCAGGATTCCTCAGTTGTGAAATCTCGGTTTAGTTCTATACCCCATTTTTTTAATTGGGTTGTTTGGTGTTTTGATCATTAACTTCTGGAGTTCTTTATATTGATTTCTTAGCTTTCGTTTATTCAATGCACAGTCCATATTAAGCTCTTGATTGAAGCTGGTGCTATGCCAGGCCCTGTAAGAAGGCAATAAACACTCTACTAAATGATCACTCCTCAGGGGGCTTATATTGAAAAAAATAAAAACTGAAATAATATTACAGAAGATGATAAACAGTGAAAAACCACAACAAGGGAGGGAGACAAGAAATGTTGAGACTAGAGCTAAAATTTTAAATCAGGATGCCAGAAAACTCTCATGGGGACATCTAAGAATTGAACAAAAGCTTGAAAGAGGGGAAGCAACAAGCCGTGAAGATAATTAGAAAAGGCATCCTCAGTGGAAGGACTGGTTGTCAAAACCTTCAAGGGGGTGGTTAAAACACAAAGAACACAGGGAGTAAATTAATTGAAAGGATGGGTCCAGCAAACTGCTTTAGACGCCCAGGGGTTAAAGGCTCGATGAGACTGTTACTTGCAATAACCAAGCACACTGAAGATTGGAGAATAATTGATTTGTGTACTTTTTGGAAAACGACACTACTACCATGAGAGAAAAATATTTTTTGACCAAAGGTGATGAAGCTCTATATGGAATTATGAAGGTAAACAGCTCTAGGTATCTCTTCTAGGGACAAGCAGAAGGGTTTCTTGAGATGTTCAAAAGGTGTGTAAGAGGCTGATACATATGCGTATGTGTGTGTACATCATATATATGCATATATGTATATATTATATATGAATATATTGTATCTATATATGATATATGTGCACATATATGACATATACATTATATGTATATTACATACATGTGTATTGCATATATGCACATACATAAATAATACATTGTGTATATACACAATATATTGTATATATATACCATATATACTTATTGGCTGGAGGGATAAGAAGGCTACATTTTCTTATAGGAAGAGAGGCCCATGATCAGAAAGTCCATTTAGGAAGTGTTTGGTGTGAGATGTCTACCTCAAATGAAAGTACATACTGCTGGGTAAACAATTTCACTGCTCAGAAGAAAGCTTGGGCCAGAAATGCACACTGTCGACACTTACATTTTTGTAGCTAGTGAATAAATTCTAGAGCCTGAGCAAAACTCCTTAAGGGCTCAATATGGATAAGAAAATTTCAAAGACTAGATCCTGAGTACCTTCAAATTTAGAGGTCAAGGAAGCACTGAAGAATAGGAAAGAGAGATTATCCCAATATCAGAACATGCCAGAAAGGACTAGCATGGAAAAGTCATCATTTAACTTTATAACACAGTTGTATTAAAGAAACACAGAACTCAGGCAGTAAAATGCTTGTCCTGAGAGATAAAGGCCTGAGTTAGATCCCCAGATTTAACCACCATCAGTCCACCATAGTAGCAGAAAAACATCTATTGCTGAGACTCACCAGCTAGTGAACCTTGCCTAATGAGTGAGGTCCTGGCCAGTGAAATATCCTTTCAGAAAGCAAGCTGAGCAAGGAACTTACAGTAAATATATATATATATGTATGTATATATATATATATATATATGCACTATAAATAAATATGTATGTGTGTATATGCAGATATATATACATACATAGGCATAAATTATGTTTTTATACAATATACATATATTTATATACATATATACATATATACACATATATATGTCCAATAACTACTTTCAGATATATAGTATAGTTTTAGGAATATTCAAGTTGTTAAACAGGTCTCCCCTGTATTTTCATGAATCCTGTACCCACTAAAGTTAGATGAATTTCACCTTTGATGACCAAACAAGAAATAATGAGACTTTGAGAAAGGAATAAGAGAAAACAAGCCAAATATCTTTATTCAGGGGATAAAAATCTTTTACCCAATCGGATGTTCATATGTTGAAACTTAACTGAATTAAAGAAAATTAAATTTTAAATTTCAAGCACATGGAAGTCCAATCTTTCCTTTTTCTGCCCAATGTCAAAGCTATTGTAAAAACTTCCTATAAAATGTTGGGACTGGAGAGATGGCTCATCAGTTAAGAGCACAGGTTTCTCTCCCATGGGTCCTGAGTTTAATTCTTAGCAACCACGTAGGATCTGATGGCCTCCTCTGACATGCAGGCATACATGCAGATAGAGAACTCATACATAAAATTCATTTTTAAAAAATCTTGTAACATTAAAAATGTTACAAGATCAAAGTGGTAAAAGTAAAATAATGGGAATATTCAGTCTCTTACATTCAAGGCCTCTTTAGACAATAATCCTTTTATTAATCAGGGGTTTTGAAGTGGACATATAAGCCTTTGGGAGATTCAGTTATCTCATAATTAGGGAGACAGTAAATGGCAGAAGCAGATGAGGACCTAGGCATTTGTGAGTTGTGTACTTGAAGTCTGGCTACCTTGCACAGTTCCCATGTCACTCATATAGGTCCACTACACTTAAGCAGACCTTCCAGAGAATTCCCATAAGATCAAATAAAAATGGACAAGAAAAAATGGAGACCATTAAGGAATGAGATGTTACCCAGTATCTCACAGGTGCTGGTTTAATCATAGCAGCATTGGAATTCTTTCCACAACCATCACTGCCACAGTTTCTTTCTCACAAATATAAGATAAAACTTTTTACAGTGGAGGGATGGGGTTGCCATTCCACAGTCAAAACTCTGACCCATAATTGTTCCTGTCTGAAAGAACTGCAGGGATGGAAATGGAGAGGAGCCTGAAGATAAGGAGGTCTGGTGACAGGCCGAAATTGGGATACAGCTCAGGGGAAGGCCCTAAGGTCTGACATTATTACTGAAGCTATGATGTGCTTACAAACAGGGGCCTAGCATGGCTGCCCTCTGAAAGGCCCAACAAGCAGCTGAAAGTCAGATGCAGATATTTACATCCAACCAATGGACAGAAACTGGTGACCCCAGTGGTTGAATTATGGAAAAACCTGGACCTCCAGGATTTCTCATATTGAGTACCAACCAGGCAGCATACACCAACTGATATGAGGCTCCCAACACATATACAGCAGAGGGCTGCCCAGTCTGGACTCAGTCAGAAAAGATGCACCTAATCCTAAGGAGACTTGAGGCCACAGGGAGTGAGGGGTTCTGGTGGGGACATCCTCTTGGAGAGGGGGTGGAGAGCTGGGGGAGGAGGTGCGAGATGTGGAACTTTTGGAGTGTAGTCGGGACCAGAAGGTGGATAAAGTCTGGACTGTAAAAAAAGATGAGAGGGAGGGAGGGAGGAAGGGAGTGAGGAA
>NW_022196913.1:12027210-12032805 GCF_008632895.1 Mastomys coucha | reverse complement strand
AAAGGAGGGAAGGAGGGGAGAAGAAGGGAGGGAAGGAGGGAGGGAGGGAGGAAGGGAGGGAGGGAGGGAGGGAAGGAGGGAAGGAGGGAGAGAACAAACTTTTTACATCTCTGTTACATTCTACTCTGTACTTGCTACATGATTCTTTCCTTCAGCACCGTGTTTTCTCTACCTGGCCCGCTGCTGCCTGTAAGAAATCTCCAACCTACTTAAGCTCAAAAGTCCACCGCCTCAGCCCCAAAGGCAGGGCTATCCCAATCTAGACTCCTTCTACTTCTCGAAGGATTTGACTGCAGTGGGGTCTTTCAAGTTACTACCCACAGAAGAATCCTGACTCTTTAAAGGACTATTGCACAAAAACAGCAAATATTTTTTTTAATAACAAGGGAAACTGCATGTACTCATTTTTTTCTCTGTTCATTCTAATTCCTCACCAGAGCCTCTCTTCCCTTTTGTTACTTCATGTTCTGGTTGAAGAGCCTGACATAGAGAGAAATTAAGTGATTTCCCCAGAAAGTCATAAAATAGACTGACAGCTCGAAAGAAGTCACCTACGCGCTCATGGTATTGTCTCCTCGGTGGACAGCAACTCCCTCGGTGACTTTCTGATGCCTGTCCTTGCTGTCTTTTCAGCTGCGAAGCAGGATGGTGGTGAGTCTGGTAATTGCACAGTGAATCTTATATGAACACTTGGAGGTTGTGTCTTCCTGAAAATTACATGATAAATAATTACATTTGTAGGGAACAAATAATTCAACTATTCGTCACCATGTCAAATGCAATTTTAAGATCTGATGAGGCAAATCTTGTTTAGGAGATGAAAACAGAAGATATAAACCAGATAATTGCCAAGCGATTAAACAGGAAGTGCCATGCGTGCATGATTAATGCAAAATGTGCAGACAGACACTGCAGTGGGTTGGCCAGGGAGAGAGCTGGGAAATCCCCTGTGAATGAGCAGCAGCAGCAGAATTCAAAGGTGCTGAGTCTAATTCACTCAGGGCACAGAGGCCACCGGGGAAGATTGTCTTTATTTGTCTGATCTATCGAACACTCTCTTTTCTTATCCCAGAGTTCTCTCTTAACGTTTTTTCATTGTCTTGAGAATTCCCTACGAAACCTCTTTCCTACCCCTCCCCCAGAATTTTCTGTTCCTATTACTGTTGTTTGTTAAGAGGAAATGTTTCTGCTTAGAGTACATGTCCTCTACATTAAAAGAAATTTTTCACTATTATTCTTCTATGACTATTCTTACAAATCTATCAACACCTTTTCTTATGTCTATAAACCAGATCTGTATGCATATATACATACAATGCATATATGTATATATGTGGTGATTAACATCTTAGTGTGTATACATTTGAGTGTGAGTGTGTGTGTCTGTGTGTGTGTGTGCGTGTGTGTGTGCATGTGTATGTGTGTACATGCCATAAACTGTCTGTGAAGGCCAGAAGACAGCTTGCAAGTCAGCTATCAGTGGGTTAGCTTTGGAGGCAAGGGGTTTTACCTATTGAACCATCTCACTAAACAGAAACAGTTTATTTTATAAGTCCATTTGACAGGCTCACACAGCACCCTCATATTTGGATAAACATTTTTCTATGCGTTATATAGGGGTAATTTTGGAAGAGTTTCATACTTGAATCAGTTGAGTAGGTAACGTACTGTCCTCTGCTGTGTGGGTAGGTATCATACAATTGGTTGGAAGCCTAGACTATAAGACCAACATTGACATAAGGGAGAATTCTTCAAACTGATGGCCACAGAACACAGAGCCTTGGCACTCTGGTATTTCTCTTGACTTTGAATTTAAATAGAAACAACACCAGCCTTTTCCTGGGTCACTAGCATATAGGTGACAAAACAAGACAGAACAGATTTTGCAAGCTTCTATTTCCATACCAAATAAGCCATTTCGTGGGTGTGTGTTTGTGTGTGTGTGTGTGTGTGTGTGTGTGTGTGTGTGATCAGATACTGTAATATAAGCCTATGCATTTATATAAGCATCCTGTTCTGTTTCTCGAGATTGCCAAATATAAAACACAGAAAAATAATTACTAACTCCCTTAGCAATTTTTGGCTTCAGTATAAAATTAGGATTATATACATTATGTTACCTATCTTAACAGAAAGGTTAGAGAACAGAGCCCTCGGTGTGTTACAGCCCTGGGACTTTTTGAATGCCAGCCAGCTTCTCGTACTTCCTAGAAAGGAGGAAGCATCCTGGTGTCCCTTGCTCTCTTCCTCCTCCGTGTGTGGGCAGTCTGTGAATCAGGGCTTTGTGAAGAGGTTGGTGATGCTTGTCTTTCCCTGTGTATCTCAGCCCGACCCGTCATTAAAACTCTGTGAGATATTTTACTGCAGATCATTTTCAGATGAGGTGCATGATGGGCTGTGCTGAGGTGTGAAGGAAGATGGGCCTCTGGGTGAGCTAAGTAGTTTGTGAGTCACTGGAGCGTGGGCAGGGGCACTCAGGAGCACTCCCAGGTAGATCGTTAGCAATCCCCTAACTCTTCCTGGACAATAATATTGACTTCACATTAGATAAACATGAATCTTCTAAACAAGGCGAACGCATAGGCATTATCCTCCCCTCCACATCACACAGAAGAGAGGCAGCGGGACACAGTCCATAGACTTTAATTCTAACTGTAATTACCTTTCCTAGAGAAGCAAGCTGGAGTAGCAATGGAAGCTGCGGCTGCAACACAGAGCCCAGCAAGAACGATAAAAGAGGGCGCCCCCTTTGCAGGAACAATTTCTGTTTTGAAGAGAACCCATTATTAGCTAATCACAGCCGTTAGAAGCATCTTTTAACATCTTGTCTTTATTGAAAAGAAGTCAACAAGGGAGAGGCTCGTCAGTTGTGAAGACATTGAAGGGAATTCCAGCCCTGCTGGAAATCACCGCACCCTGTGCCTCCAGGGCTAGGGCTGTAGATTGAGCACAGGTCAAAGTGTAAGCTGCTGTCTATTATATTACTGATATGTTGCAGGATTATCAAAGTCACTATTTGTCTTAGTCAGGGTTTCTATTCCTGCACAAACATCATGACCAAGAAGCATGTTGGGGAGGAAAGGGTTTATTTAGCTTACTTCTACATGCTGTTCATCACCAGAGGAAGTCAGGACTGGAACTCAAGCAAGTCAGGAAGCAGGAGCTGATGTAGAGGCCATGGAGGGATGTTCCTTACTGGCTTGTTTCCCCTGGCTTGCTCAGCCTGCTCTCTTATAGAGCCCAAGACTTCCAGCCCAGGGATGGCACCACCCACAAGGAGCCCTACCCCCTTGATCACTAATTGAGAAAATGCCCCACAGCTGGATCTCATGGAGGCACTTCCCCAACTGAAGCTCCCTTCTGTGATAACTCCAGCCTGTGTCAAGTTGACACACAAAACCAGCCAGTACACTATTTAAAACTTCTTCTCTAAAATAAATCAGAATTGACCAAATCAATGGTTCAGTTATTCTGGTATGTGCATATTGGGCAATAAACATTGACAAATTGATGATGGCCTTTCTAATGAATTAAGAACATGGGGCATGCAGGTTTCTATGAGTGTTTAAAATGTCCATTTACATTAAAAAATGAATTAGATGAAATTTATCAGCATCTCTGGATGTCAAACAAACAACAAAAATGCTCTAGTTAATAAGGCACCTTTAAAAGTGACAGTAATTAAAGCAAATGTGAATATCTTTAATCCACAACTCAGAAGCTGGAGGCAGGCATATCAGAATCCTCAGCCACATTGCCAGTCTGTATTACAAAAGACCTTGTCTTAGAAATGCATATGAGGGCTGCTCATACTGGACTAAGTAAGTTAGACAGAGAGATAAAGATGAATAGAGAGATGGTAGATAGATACATACATACATATACATACATACATAGATGCTAGATAGATAGATGCATACATACATACATAAATGATAGATATATAAGATACATAAATGATAGATATATAATAGATAGATACATAGATACATAGATGATACATACATATGTACATACATACATTGATAGATAGATGATAGATAGATAGATAGATAGATAGATAGATAGATAGAAAGATGATAGATAGGAGGGATATATGGAGAAGATATGAAGGGAGATAAGAGATAGATGTTACCATACTATCTTATAAGCAAGAGTGAATTTTACAAGAATGAAGAAATATAAAATAATGTTTAAATAAAGATGTGAAAGAGGTGACAGTGATGACTAGGCATGGTGTACACACCTGCAACCTCAGCGCTCAGGAGGCAGAGGCAGGAAGAGAGTGAGTTTAGGCCATCTTAGCCTACATACCGAATCTCATATCAGCTTGAGCTATATCCTAAAACCCTGTCTCCAAAACAAAACAACAAAAAATAACAGTGTATTTCAAAGGAAACATTGAGTCTGAAAAAAGTCTAACACAAATAGCTTCTGAATTCTAGCCAGACATTTTGGTCCCTTATTAGAAGCAATAGCCCCGTTAAGCAACTGGAAAATTAATCAAGCACATCAGTACCTTCTCTTGTCTCATCTTACCCCTGCCCTCTATAAGAACACATAGCAGCTACAACTACATGAATAGACACCATGCTCAGTGGAAAGTCTACTACAGTGCACAGTTTGCTTCAAAAATTGCCCTATGCATAATGTGACTGCCATGTAACACATTAAGGTTAATCAGGGTAACCTGGCTTTCAGAGGGGTCAGTGCTCCTGATAGAGAAGAAAATACTTTGGACTAGAGATGTGATTTTTTTTCAGAATATATTCTGTATTCCCTGTTAAGTTTTCTCCAAATAAATCATAATAACTTATATCTGTCTTTTGTAAGATTGATTTAATTACATAAATGAAAGGTTAGTTAATAACTATTCATGACCTTATGAGTATTTTCCTAATTTAACACTAAGATTTAATAGAGTAATTTGTATATATTCCATTCATAATACATACATGTAATGTTCATATATGTGTGTACATATATATCCAAATGTATAGCTATTGGTTTGAGCATCCTTAATTCAAAAACTCTAAATCGAAAATGCTACAAAATTCAAAGCAATTTGAGCTCTGACACAGTGTCGCAGGTGGAAAATTTGACACTAAATGACTGTTTCATGTCAAAATTATTACAAATGTTTTTTATGAGACAGATCAGTCATACAGGGAGATCCCTAGAACTCATAGACAGCCATGAGTTTCAACTCCAGTGAGAAACCCCCATCTCAAAATATTACAATGTGGAGAGCAATAGAGGAAGAAAACTAATGTCAGACTCTGACCTCCACACACATATACATAGGTAAACACACACAACATACGCATGTATACTATGAACCACTCACACACACACACTCACACACACACACACACACACACACACACATACACACACACACTTAAAAATATTAAAGATTTTCAGCCTTGCAAGACAGTGCAAGAGGTAAAAGTGCTTCCCATGAGAGTCTGAGGACTTGAGATTTATCCCTGAACCTCAGAGAAAGGAGAGAACCAACTCCTGAAAACTATCTATACATGTCCTCTCTCCCTCTCCCTCTCCCTCTCCCTTGCTCCCTCTCCCTCTCCTCCCTCT
>NW_022196913.1:12025490-12026938 GCF_008632895.1 Mastomys coucha | reverse complement strand
CTCTCTCTCTCTCTCTCTCCCTCTCTCTCTCTCTCTCTCTCTCTCTCCCCCCCTCTCTCTCTCTGTGTGTGTGTCTGTGAGACTCTTGTTCTCTTGCTCTTCTTTCTTCTCTAGTCCTCTTGCTTCCTCTCATTATTCTCTCATTAATTTTAAATCAAGTATGTTGTTTGACTTGATTTTTCTACTTTAATACTTACTGATCAATTTCTCTAATGATACAAAAAAATTCATTATTCCCACTGTCTCCTCCATATCTCCTATAGTTAGGTCACAATTTTTGCTTATAAAAATATTCTTTGTTTGCACTGTTTTAATCATCAAGATTGTGATCACTGTAGAACAAATAATGACCTCTGATTATATTTACATGTGTTGATATTTGTATATTGAATTTAATCACTGCTTTTTTCCCATTTTCTATAGTTCCTAGGAATGTATTTTCAGTTATTTTTCTAGATAGTCATCCATGCTTGTGAATATTCTCCCAGATAGTCAATTATAGCACATAACTCCACAGTTCCATTTGCTTTCTTCTTTCTCCACACAGATTTTCCTGCATTCTTAGATTGCCTTGCTATTCTTATCCCAGGAGTTAGCCTTCCTGTCCTAAGGAGAGAGACCCACATTTTCCAAATATTTTACTGTTGTCTGTGATTTCTGAAACAATCTAGCAGCTTCATTAGAAAGTATAAAAAGGTCCAGAAGTAAAGTGATGTGATTTTGCAATATTAAAATTACATTATCTATTATCCTATCTCAAAATATTACACTGTGGTGGGGAAGATACCAATTATCAGACTCTGGCCTCCACACACATATGTACAGGTGAGCAAACACATACATATGCATGTACACATATGTACTGTTCATATGTACACACAGAGAGAAACATACACACATACACAAATTACATAAAGATTTTCCAGGTATTTTTGAGATTCAGATTTCCTTTATATTTTAACAGTGTGTATATATTTTTATAGTGTGTGTACATGCACGTGTCTGTCTATCTCAACATGTGTATGAAAGTCAGAAGACAACTTGCAGTTTTCTGTTGGAGTTGGTTCTAATGCTTTGTCTTAATTCAGCTCCCAAAAGCCGCGCTTCCAGGCACTGAGCTTCCCTGCCCCAAGTTGGCTTTGATTGGTAATAAAGTATTGCCATACAGCCAATGGCTAGGTAGGGAGATGGAAGCTGGACTTTTAGATTGCACAGGCAAGTGACCACGGGCTATAAGGATAGAAAGAATCACCACAATGGGGGAGCAGAGAGATCAGAATTAAAGGACCACCTACATGTAAGAACCCCTGGGGCCACATAATTGCTAGAGTCTGGGGAACCAAAGATAAAAAATAGATTTAGAAAATGTTAACTTAGAGCCCGGGTGGTGGTGGCACACACCTTTAATCCCAGCACTTGGGAGGCAGAGGCAGGCAGATTTCTGAGTT
>NW_022196913.1:12011954-12025285 GCF_008632895.1 Mastomys coucha | reverse complement strand
CTCGAAAAACAACAAAAAAAAAAAAGAAGAAAAGAAAAGAAAAGAAAGAAAATGTTAACTCAGGAATACTAGAAAGGAGTGTGTGCTAGCTGCTGTGGGAAGGTTTAGAAGTGTCCAACCACTGAGCTAGTTAGGCCTATTAAAAATTTAGCCGGTTTGTGTGTGTGTGTGTGTGTGTGTGTGTGTGTGTGTGTGTGTGTGTGTGTGTGAGTCTGTGTCTTTCATTTGTGAATCCAGAGCTCCTGGGTGGGTACAGAGTGCATGTGAGACCCACTGGAAGCAGAATGGCTTTAAACTAATCGCCCTTACAATTCCTTCCTACCATTCGAATTGTAAGGACTGAACTTGGGTGGTCAAGCTTAGTTGCTGTGCCTTCTATCCCTCAGACATTTCACAAGTGGCAGATGTCTAATTAAAAGAAACATGGAAAGTCAGTCTCTTCACAATGGGTAGGTAGAAGGCAACTGAAGCAACTTACCAAAGTAAACCTGAATTATCTAGGAGACACAAAGATCAGACGTTAGAGAAACTAAAATGGATTCTTCTCTAGTTTATTAATTCAGAATTGATTCTGAGATACTCTAGCTCACATTGTTTCCCGGCATTCTGTGTGTGGTATTTACTAACCTTTAATACCATCTCCCCAGGAGCTTGAGGATGTTTTGTTCACTAGAGAAGTTCCAATATTTTATAAGAATGTGCCTGTATTTAATAAGATTTTTTAACATTTTTCTTTTAGTGTGCCCAACAATCAGTTGGCTCTTTCATGTGGAAAGCAGATGTTCCTGATAGACCTCTGTATTGTTTTACTAATTTCATTTTGTTGTTGTTGTTGTTTCTCAGGGGTTTTGTTGCTTTTTATGTCAATTTATTTGTTAATTCACTTTACATCCCAATATACAGCCCCCCTCTCACAGATTCTCTTCATATACACCCTCCCCTTCTCCTCTGTGAGGGGGACATCCCTAGATGCCCCCCCTTTCCACAGCACATCAAGTCACTGCAGGACTAAGCACATCCTCTCCCACTGAGGCCAGACACTATGCTCCAGTGAGGGTAACAGGATCCACAGGCATGTAACATATTCAGGAACAACTCTTGCTCGAGTTGTTGGAAGACTCTCATGAAAGACAAGTTGCACTTCTGCTACATATATGTAAGAGGACTAGGTCCAGCCCATGCTTCCTTGGTAGGTGGTTCAGTCTCTGGGAGTCCTCAAGTGTCCAGGTTAGTTGACTCTGTTGGTCTTTCTGTGGAGTATCTGTCCTCTTCAGGTCTCGCAGTCCTTTCCCCAACTCTTCCATAAGACTCTCTGAGCTCCATCTAATGTTTGGTTTTGAGTCTCTGCATTTGTTTTGGTCAGCTGTTTGTTGGAGCCTTTCATAGGATAGTAATGTTAGGCTCCTGCATGAATGTCAGGGATTGGCTCTTGCCAATGGGGTTATTCTCAGTTTAAGCCAGTCATTTGTTGACCATTGCCCCTTTCTCTGCTCTGTATTTGTCCCTGTACATCTTGTAGGCAGACCACACTTTGAGTCAAAGGTTTTGTGGGTGGGTTGTTGCCTTTATCCCTTAACTAGGAGTCCTGCCTGGCTACAAGAAATGGCCACTTCACAATCAATATCCATCACTGATAGGAGTCGCAGCTAGAGTCACCGCCATTTACACCCTGGGGCTTCCCTCCATTCTATGGCCCTGGAACATCCTAGAGATATATATGGATCTATTTACATTCTTCTGCATGCAGACATCCAGTTAGACCTACATCATTTGTTTAAGATACTCTAGTTTTTCCATTGTATGGTTTTCAATTCTTTATCAAAAACCAAGTGTCTGTGTGGGTTTATTTCTGGGTCTTCAATTTGATTCCGTTAATCAACCTATCTGTTTCTATACCAATATCATGCAGTTTTTAAAACCATTACTCCGTAGTGCAGCTTGAACTCAGGAATGGTCATATTTGTAGAAGTTCTTTTATTTTATAGGATTGTTTTAACATCCTGGGCTTTTATTTTTCTATATGAAGTTACAAATTGTTCTGGCAACCTCTGTAAAGAATTTTGTTGGGATTTTGATAGGAATTACATTGAATTTGTAAATTGTCTTTGGTAAAATGGTCATTTTTACTATGTAAATCCTCTCAATCCATGAACATGGGAGATCTTTCCATTCTTCTAGTATCTTTCAATTTCTTTCTTCAAAGACTTGGAGTTCTTGTCATACAAGTATTTTACTTGCTTGATAAGAGTTACACCAAGATATTTTATATTAGTTGTGACTATTTAAAGGGTGTTGTTTCCCTAACTTCTTTCTCAGCCCATTTCTTTGGGTTAATTTTGTATCCAGTGACTTTTATGGTGTTTATCAGGTATAAGATATCCCTGGTAGAATTTTAGGGGTCACTTATGTATGCTATTATATCATCTGCTTTAACTTCTTCCTTTCTAATTTTATTCCCTTTACTTGTCTTATTTCTTTATTTAGCACTTAATGAGATATGAAGTGAGTGGAAAGCATTGTCTTGTCCATGATTTTAGTGGAATTGCTTTAAGTTACTCGGCATTTAATTTGATGTTGGCTATTGGTTTGCTGTATATTTTCTTTATAGTGTTTAGGTAGTCTCCTTGTATCCCTGCTGTCTCCAAAACTTTTAATATAAAGGGGTGTTAGAGTTTTTTAAAGGTTCTTTCAGCATCTAATGAGATGATCATGTCATTTTTTCTTTCAGTTTGTTTATATGATGGATTACATTGATTGAAATTTCATATTGAGCCACTCTGTATCCCTTGGATGAAGTCTACTTGATCATGGTGGATGGTATCTTTTATGTGTTCTTGGATTCAGTTTGTGAGTATTTTATATTGAGTATTTTTGTGTCAATGTTTACAAGCGACCATTGCTTGCCCTGTGACTAATCATATGGTCAATTTTGGAGAAGCTTCAGTGAAGTATTGAGAAGAAGGTATATTATTTTGTGTTGTGTTCTATAGATATGTTAGGTCTCCTTGAATCATAACCTCTGTTAATTTGATTATTTCTTTGTTTAGTTTCTGCTTCAATGACCTATCCATTGGTAAGATTTGGGGCTTCAAGTCTCCTAGTATTAATGTGTGGGGTTTGATTGTGATTAAACTTTAGTACTATTTCTTTTATGAATGCTGGTACCCCTCCATTTGGGAAATAGATCGTCAGAACTGAAATGTCCTCTTGTTGAATTTTTATTTTGCTGAATATGACATGTCCTTTACTGTATTTTTTTATTAATTTTGATTAAAAATCTATTTTATTAGATATTGGATGACTATTCCAGCTTACTATTCTTATTATTCTTGAATTAGTTTGCTTAGAAAACCTTTTTTCCAGTACTTTACTCTGTCTATTTTTGTTGCTGAGATGTGTTTCTTGTATGTACAGCAAGATAATAGATTCTATTTATGCATCCATTCTGTTAGCCTATGTCTTTTTATTGGGTATATTCAGTCCATTGATGTTGAGAGATATTACCAATGATTGTTGATTTCTGTTATTTTGATATTGGTGGTGTTTTGTATGTGTGTATAAGTATCTTCTTTTGATTTTAATGGTATGAAATTTTTCATTTCTTGTGCTTTCTTGAGTGTAGTTAGCCTTATGGGTTTGAGTTTTTCTTCTAGTATCTTCTGTAGTACTGAGTTGGTCAAAATATATTGTTTAAATTTGGTTTTGACATGGAATATCTTGGTTTCTCCATCTATGGTAAATGATAATTGTGCTGGGTATAGTACTCTGAGCTTACATCTGTGGTCTCTTAGGTTGTATAAGACATCTGCTGAGGTTTTAGCTTTTAGAGTCTCTGTTGAGAAGTCAGGTATAATGCTGATAAGTCTGCCATTATATGATATTTGGCTTCTTCCCCTTGCAACTTTTAATATTCTTTCTTTTTTGTACATTTAATGTTTTGATTATTATGTGACAAGAGGATTTTCTTTTCTGGTCCAATCTGTTTAATATTCTTTAAGCTTCTTGTACCTTTATAGGAATTCTCTTTCTTTTCATTAGGGAATTTTTCTTTTATGGTTTTGTTGAAGGTATTTTCTGGACCTTTAAGCTGGGAATTTTTCCCTTCTTCTATTCCTATTATTTTTAGGTTTGCTCTTTTCATAATGTCCCAAATTTCCTGGAAGTTTTACATCATAAACTTTTTAGGTTTTGCATTTTCTTTACCTGAAATATTGATTTCTTCTATCATATCAACATTCTACTCCTGAGATTCTCTCTTCCAGATCCTGTATTCTATTGGTGATGCTTATGTCTATAGTTCCTATTCTCTTTTCTATGTTTTATATCTCTAGGATAGCCTCAGTTTGTTTTATTGTTTCTATTCCTCTTTTCAGGTCCTCAACAGTTTTATTCATATCCTTCACCTGTTTAATTGTATTTTCTTGTATTTCTTTATATTTATTTGTTTTCTCTTTAATGATCTCTACCTGCTTGATTGGATTTTCCTGTATTTCTTTAAGGGATTTATTTATTTTCCCTTTAAAGACATGAATCATCATTATAAGATTGGACTTAAGATCCTCTTCTTGTGCTTCAGTTTTGTTAGGATATCCAGGTTTTGTTGTAGTGGGATACCTAGGTTCTGATGGTATCATATTGCCCTGGATCTTTTTCCTTGTGTTCTTTTGCTGTCCTTTAGCCGTCTGAATTATTCCATGTGGGAGCCCTGCTGTGCCCACTGAAACCGAAACCAGAGACTCAACTCGCTGGGGGTTTGGAGCCTATGTAAATGAATCGGAACCAGAGACCAGTTCCCTAGGAAGCCGTGAACCTTTGATCTCTCTATCCTGTCCTGGAATCCTTTGTGTTAGAGTTTTAGCTTTGATCCTGCCGAATGTCTGTTCTCACCTGAATGTAATATGCATGCCTGTGCTTATCTAAGTATATATACTCCGTGTTCACTAAGTAAAGTTACGCCTTGATGAGAACCTTCTCCTGGCGTCGTGTCTCTTTTCTCTGCCACTCATTGCAGGTCTCCAAATCCTCGGTTCGTGGAACCCCACGCAAGTAGGAGCTGCGGGACGGCATCCTACAATTCCAGTGTTCGCTGGATCATTCTAATGCCAACAGGACCCCTGGAGAAGGCATGGGGAGCTGTGGGCCAGACAATTGAGGCCAAGGGATCCATCTCTGCATGTTGTGTCTTAGGCAGACCCAACTGGCAAGGGATTAGTGGGATGGTGTTCCAAGCTGGTTGGTCTTGTGGCCCTGCAGGCGACCACAGGGAAACAGACTGCTCTTGAGTTCCCCTAAAACTCTTTGGTTCTAAGAGGTAAGCCCAGAGGCAGACAATGCAGGTCTGGAGGGCATGCAGCTCAGCTTTGCTGGCTGTTCCTTAGCTGGACCTGATTGTCAAGGGATTTTATTTTTGTTCATTTCATTTTTGTTTCTTTCTTTATGACTATGCTTCCTGAAACTTCCATTAGTTTGTTTTGGTCTTCTTCATTGTCCCTCTAGTTTTCATAGATTTTTTTTTTCAGACAGAGTTTCTCTGTATATCTCTGGCTGTCCTGGAACTCACTCTGTAGACCAGGCTGGCCTCAAACTCAGAAATCCTCCTGCCTCTTACTTTCTATGACTTTTAATTTCTATGTCATGAATATCTTTAACTTCACCTAACACCCTGTGTGAAAGAAGCCTGTATAAAGACTTCTTTTTCACTTTCTTATCAAATTTTAAATTCTTGAAACACATTTTTTTATATTCTGAAATTTTATCTTAAAAGGTCCTGATCATTTCATTTCTGGGAGCATAAAAGTCTTAGGGTTCTCCTACTACTGTTATTATGCTAAAAGGAGATAATATAAAACTTACCTCTAAATGTATATCTCTAAGCCATGGATTACTGAAGAACTGAAACCTCATCAAAGATATTGATTATTTAATTGTTTGTGTACTGATAATGATAGTTAACATAGAAATTAAAAACTGTTCAAACTGAAAACAAAAACAAACAAAAAAGAATGAACAAGAAACACTCAGACACAAATGGGACATCTATATCACACCCTACACTAAGACTCAAGGACCATCATGGAAGAAAAGACAGAAAGCTTGTCAGAGCCAGAGTTTGAGGAGGTCCAGAGCAAACCATGTCTATGATCACGACAGGAATCCCTACACTCATGAACTATAGCCGCTGTGAATGCCTACATGGGACCTTCACAAGACTGAGCCAGTAAATATTGCAGTATGGATCTGGGAAGCTTTACTATTCCTTGAACGAAGTTTCATTTACCTCATCTTTTACTCTTCCTGGCTGTACCAAGGTACAGAAAATCTATCTTAGCGTCTCTTAAAACTGACTTTTCATGTAACACAGAGGTATTCTACTGAGTTACTTCAACTTCCTTCTGCCTTCCTAGTATGCAGAGCTTTGGATTTCATATTTTTTTTCCTCTAGGCAGGCACGATTCACTTGTCTCTATCAGATAAGCTGACTTCTGTTAACTCCACATTCTATCTGATTTTGTAAATTGGAAGTCTTTTAATTCTTTGTTATTACTTTAGTGGGTATCCCAGAAGAGAAGGGAAATATATGATAATGTGGGAATAATGAGATCCAATGGTTGTCATTTTGTAAATTTTTTTTGGATCCTAAATAAACATATTTCAAAATTAATATGGTATCTAGTAAATGCAAGCAAAATTGTTGTTTATTGCCCCATATATGTGTATATATGTCTAAGTAAAACTGCCATATAGATTACATGAAATAATTCATGAGACAAAAATAAGGAGATGCATAGAATTTAAATGATAACTTTAATCTAACAGTAGATAGCTGTCATTTTCTAGGTTTGCATATATTATGTTTCTCCTGATAACCCACAGTGTCATCCTTTATAACTTTAATTATTGTGAGTTCTAATCACATTTTTCTATGACTTCATATTTTACATTTAAGCCTAGTAGCCAAATGCTGATGATTACAATAAGAAAAATATTTTAAATTTTCAAA
The DNA here is from genome assembly GCF_008632895.1 of Mastomys coucha. Taxonomy (NCBI): domain Eukaryota; kingdom Metazoa; phylum Chordata; class Mammalia; order Rodentia; family Muridae; genus Mastomys; species Mastomys coucha. The sequence goes on along the minus strand of NW_022196913.1, from coordinate 12,018,285 downwards.
TGGAAGTGACAGGTTTTTATGGCTGTTGTTGAAAGGGATTCTTCTTTCATACAATGCATCCTTACCACAGTTCTCATTCGGTCCACTCCTCCCAGATCCCTCATACCCCCTCTCCCACAGATCCACTCAGATCAACTCCTTTTTCATTTCCTCTTTAGAAAAGTACAGATCTCCAAGAGACAGCAGCCAATCAGAACAGAACAAAACAAGATACAATAAAACAAGGCAAAAAAAAAAAAAAAAAACAACTTATATCCAGGCTGAACAATAGGAGAAAAAGAGAAGAGACAAAAGAGACAGAGACACACCCACTCTTATTGTTTTAGTCCCATAAAAACTTGAAGCTAACAGCAGTAAGACATATGCAGAGGAGCTGGTATAGACACATGTAGCCCCCATGCTTGCCCTTTCATGTGAATTAAATTCAGTACACTCTCTTTTCCAGGTGTCCTCCATCCCCTCTGACTCCTATTACAACCCCCCTTCCTGTGGTTCCTCAAGTTCCAACAGAAAGGACCCAATGGAGGCCTCCAATTTAGACTCTCACCATATAATGTCTGGCTATGGCTCTCTTCACTTGCTTCCATCTGCTGGTCGAGGAAGTCTCTCTGATGATGATTGGACAAGGCCCCAATCTATGAATATAGCAAATATTGTTAATTCATTTCATTGATTTTTTTTCCAGTTATGTTTGGTTCCGCCCTAGGTCTCTGGGCTATCCAGTCTCATGTTCCTGGCCATCCAGGAAGTGTTGGGCATGGGCTCTCTCTTGTGAGTGGACCTCCAGTTAAACCAAACATTGGTTGCCCACTCCTACAAGTTTTATACCACAATGGCCCCAACACATCTTAAAGGCAGGACAGATTATAGGTTGAAGGTTTTGTGACTGAGTTGGTGTCCAGGTTTCTCTTTCCAAAACCAGGAGAATACCACTACTGCTTGCACCAAAGAGACTAGAATATAGTGTAAAGGCTTCTTGGAGGCACCAGTTTGACCTTTCTACATTGAGTGAAATGTGTGAATGTTGTCCTCAGTAATGAGACCCTGCTAGAAAATGATAGTTTTCCTTTTTTATCAACCCAATCTATTGATTTAATTTGAAAGACCGTGGCATTAAAGTATTAACTAAATAATATATAAAATCTATAGAAATAAAATGTTAAGCAAAAGCATATAGAATCACAATATAATCCTTACTAAATTGGTTAGTAAGCATTTGAGTATCTAAAAGAATTCACAGGTGACCACTTACAGACCTTCACAGCTAGAGTCTCCATGCTCTTCATGTTTGTTTTTTGCTGTATCCCTCCCAAGCCAGTTAGTAAGATGCCATCTATATACATCATAAACCAGGTAACGAAACACAAAGAGAAAACCCATTTCCAAGGTACAAATGGCAGTGAAATGGCCACACTCATTTATAATGACAAATTGTATTGGCTTCAGGGTAGCTATTTCAAATTAAAGGGTTGGTCACTGTCTAAAGTCAAGATAACTCTAAAAGCATGTTTGCTTATGGGAAGGCTGTTGATACTTGGCCAGAGTAGACTCGTACCCACATGCTGGTTCAGTATCCTTGAAATTACACCAATATCTCCACTTGGGAAATATACTCTGTTTCTGTTAGCCTAAATAATCTCAAATGAATCCAATTCTCATCTTTGGCTGCTCCCAGTAAACTGTTCTCCAAGCTTCAACATCCTGAATCTTGGTTGTCATTATGCCTTTCTTCTCATGACTATACACCAAGAACATTGTTTAATCTCAAATGTTTTGTTCTGCTTTCTGCCATGTTCTCCCTGCATCTGTTCCAATTGTCTCTGCTTTAATCCAGAATAGTGATCAATCTACTTATATGTGTTATTTTCCCCAAAGACTACAACCATCAACTCTATCATTTCATACATTCTATGGAAGTGAACTCATTTGTTCCCAAAGAAGTCATTTCTACCTGTGGTTGATTGGGTAATTCACAGCAATTAACCACTTGAATAATTGAGTAATTTCCTGTCTCTATGATCAGGTTTCTCTACATATCATCTCTTCAAGCCCAATTTCATCATTAGAGACATAGACTATTTCTTGAGATCCCAGGGAGAAGTTACAGATGGCTATATGGAAGTTAGCAATGCAAAGGCTGAAAAGGTCTCCAAGGTAAGGCTGAAGAATTTGAATTTAAGCTTGGGATAGTAGAGACTTTGAGACAAGGTTGAGCTGGGGGCAGTGTGATTATTCTCATTTAGAAGAATCTCACTGACTGAATTGGCAAAAGCTTAAGCAACAGCTAACCAGAATAACCTAGGATAACCAGAATATAGCACTCAAGGAACCTCTGTATTCACACTATAAAAAAATAAGATAAGTAAACTAAAGAATAAGAAAAAAAGAACAAAGGGAATGCTGTGAATCTCAAAAAAAAAAGAAAAGAAAAAGAAAAGAGAAAAGCAAAGCAAAGCAAAGCAAAGCAAAGCAAAGGAAAGAAAAGAAAAGAAAAGAAAAGAAAAGGATCTGTGCCCAGAGCTGACTGTGGCTTGTCCCTCCTGCAAGCCTATCTATCAGCACTTTGGGGTGATGAGTTCTCTCTGGGAGGAATTTGGGAATGGAGACCTGTGGCACAGGGTTAGCTCTGGTCATAGACATACACCAGAAGGATCCTGTCCTATGCTACGCCTTGGTTCCTATGTCCTGAGGGCTCTGGATGGGTCCCTCTTGGTCCAGGTATTTCAACAGAAGTGGTGGTCTTACCTGTGCTCTTAGGTGTGTCAGCACTCCCGGGAGACCAGTTTTCTCCCAGTGGGATTTAACAGGTATCTATAGAACATTTCACCATAAAACAAAATAATATACCTTCTTCTCAACACCTCATGGTATCTTCTCTAAAACTAACCATATAATCAGTCACAAAACAGGACTCAATAGATACAAGAAGATTGAAATAATTCCATGCATCCTATCAGATTACCACAAAATAAGGCTGGTCGTAAATAACAACAAAAACAACAGAAAGCCCACATACACGTGGAAACTGAACAACATCTACTCAATGATAACTTGATCAAGGAAGAAATAAAGAAATTAAAGACTTTTAGAATGTAAAGAAAATGAAGGCACAACATACCCAAACTTATGGGAAACAATGAAAGCAGTGCTAAGGAGAAAACTTATAGCTCTGAGTGCCTCCAAAAAGAAATTGGAGAGAGCATACACTAGGCAGCTTAACAGCACACCTGAAAGCTCTAAAACAAAAAGAAGCAAATACACCCAAGAGGAGTAGATGTCAGGAAATAATCAAACTCAGGGCTGAAATCAACCAAGTAGAAACAAAAAGAACTATACAAAGAATCAACCAAACCAAGAGCTGGTTCTTTTAGAAAATCAGCAAGATAGATAAACCCTTAGCCAGACTAACCAGAGGGCACAGAGACAGTATCCAAATTAACAATATCAGAAATGAAAAGGGAAATATAACAACAGGAACTGAGGAAATTCTAAAGATCATCATATCCTGCTACAAAAGCCTATACGCAACAAAACTGGAAAATCTGGATGCAATGGACAATTTTCTAGACCAATACCAAGTATCAAAGTTAAATCAGGATCAAATAAACCATCTAAACAGTCCCATAACCCCTAAAGGAATAGAAGCAGTCATTAAAAGTCTCCCAACAAAAAAAAAAAGCACAGGACCAGATGATTTTAGTGCAGAATTTTATCAGACCTTCAAAGAAGATCTAATACCAATACTCTTCAAACTAGTCCACAAAATAGAAACAGAAGGAAAACTACACAACTTGTTCTTTGAAGCCACAATTAACTCTGATACCAAAAGCACACAAAGACCCAACAAGCAAAGAGAACTACAGACCAATTTCCCTTATGAATATCGATGCAAAAATACTCAATAAAATTCTTGCAAACTGAATCCAAGAACACACCAAAATGATCGTTCACCACAATCAAGTAGGCTTCATCCCAGGGATGCAGGGATGGTTCAATATATGAAAAATCAACATAATCCACTACATTTAAAAAAAATCAAAGAAAAAACCACATGATCATTTCATTAGATGCTGAAAAACCTTTTGACAAAATTCAACATTCCTTCATGTTAAAAGTCTTGGAAAGATCAGGAATTCAAAGCCCATACCTAAACATAGTAAAAGCAATATACAGCAAATCAGTAGCCAACATCAAACTAAATGGAGAGAAACTTGAAGCAATCCCACCAAAATCAGGGACTAGACAAGGCTGCCCACTCTCTCCCTGTCTATTCAGTATAGTATTTGAAGTTCTTACTAGAGCAATGGACTCAGAAAATGTGGTACATTTACACATTGGAATACTACTGAGCTATTAAAAACAATGACTTCATGAAATTCATAGGCAAATGGGTGGATCTAGAAAATATCATCCTGATTGAGGTAACTCAGTCAAAAAAGAACACACATGATATGTAGTCAGTGATAAGTGGTTATTAGTCAGAGTATGGAGTACCCATGATATAACTCAAGACCACATTAAGCTCAGGAGGAAGGAAGACCAAAGAGTAGATGCTTCAATCTTACTTAGAAAGGGAAAGAAAATAATCAAGGGAAGTAGAGGGTGGGAGGGACTTGGGAGAAAGAGAAAAGAAGGAGGGGAGTAGGAGAGAATCAGGTATGGGAGGAGAAGGAACAGGTGTATAGCAGTGGTGGATGGGGAACTGGGCTTGGCAACCAGAAATTCCCAGACTCCAGGAAAGCAAGAGACTTCCAGGACCCTGTGGGAATGACATGAGCTGAAATACCCCACAAAGACGAGGGAGAACCTCTCAAGACCATATCCAGAGGTTAGGTATGACTCTCTGGTTGAGGGATGAGGCCACCCAACCATTTCCAAAATTTTAATCCAGAATTGCTCCTGTCTAAAGGAAATACAGGGATAAAGAGTGGAGCAGAGACTGAAGGACAGGACATCCAGAAACTGCCCCTGTGCCCACCTGTGGATCCATCAAACCCAGAGACTATTGTGGATGCCAAGAACTGCTTGCTGACAGGAGCCTGATACAGCTTTCTCCCGAGAGGCTCTGCCATACCTTGACCAATGCAGATGCGGATGTAGACATCCAAACATTGGAATGCGCATGAAGACCCCAACGGGGAAGTTAGGGCAAGGAGCTGAAGGGGTTTGCAACCTAATAGGAAGAAAAATATCAACCAAACAAGGCCCCTCAGAGCTCCCATGGACTAAACCACCAACCAAAGAGTACACAGGGGGTACCCTTGGCTCCAGCTGGATATGTAGCAGAGGGTTGCCTTGTCTGACAACACTGAGAGGGGAGCCCCTTTGTCCAGTGGAGGCATGATGAGCCAGGATAGGGGAATGCTAGGCTGCTGAGGCAGGAGTGAGTGGGGAAGTACCCTCATAGAGGCAGGGGGAGAGAGGAGGGGATAGGGGCTTATGGAGGAGGAACTGTAAGGGGGATAACATTTGAAATGAAGGTAAATAAAATAATCAATAATTTTTTAAAAAAAAATTCCAACAAAAAAAAGAACTAAAACAACAAAAATATGTAAATAAATTCTAAGACTTCTAAGACTGCACTCCCAAAGTCATGGAAGAGAAATGGGTGCCATGGCAGTGAAGTACAAAGTAAAACAGGGAACAAGCAAAAGAAATGAATAAGAGAAAGTCAATAGAAATATCAAACTCTGAATAAAGTGAAGCCCCAGGCCATATACAACAACAATAAGCCTTTGGGATCATGAGTTTTGATTAGTAATCCAAAATAAGGATGACAGCAGTGCTAAACCAGAATGTGGAGACACTTTGTGAATGACTTGTAATGTCAGACTTTCGGGAACATACTTCTTCTGCTTCACTTTGCAAAATTCAAATGGACTAAAAAAAACAGAGGAGGAATCTGAGACTCAGTAAAAGTTAGTGCATTCGACTATTTTTCTAAAGAAAAAAATAAGTTATATTAATTGCAAATACATACTACTTATGTGTCTTAATTTTGAGAGAAAAGAATTAAGCAAAGGACAGGGGAGAAACAAAGGGGAAAAAAAAGTTCTTGTGATTCTGTCATCTAACTATGAAAATAATTTGGAATCATTTCAACAAAGGTCACCTTGCCCTGCAGGGAGACTGGAAAAGCAATGCCGGGGATTATCATCCCGTCCTGTACCAGAGAGAACAGACTTACTGCAGGTAGGAAAACACAATTACCAAAGGTTGTTAAGCAGTGCAATGATGGCTTTCAACTGTCTGTCAAGAGTTGAAGAGGATTTATTAACCAAAGTGGTGAGCTGAAGTCAACTGTCAAGAAATGACCAGTTTTTTTTTTTTT
>NW_022196913.1:11979088-12011547 GCF_008632895.1 Mastomys coucha | reverse complement strand
GATTTTGCAATCCTCTACCATACACATGCTGCTTGAACAATCAGACCCCTCTATGTGCAGTCCTTGAACTTGGTTCATAGCAATTCTTCCTTACTTCTACGTATCAGAGAATTTATATAGTAGAACCAGGGAGAACAGTATTTGAAACAGACCAGTACAGAAGATGCTCGCCCTCTCATTACCTGTCATAGAAACTAGGTAAGTTTGCATTTAGAGTGAGCAAGAAAGACCCAATAACTGAAATAAGTGTAAGAACAAAAATGTAGCTCTTTCACTGTGATCAGGAGACAGGATACAACACATGCATGTTTGGGAAGCCAACCCCTGCACACTCAGGGTTCAGAGAGGAACCTGGAGTCAGAACTCTACTTGATCCCATGGCTAGATGAACACAGGACTCTGGAAAAATTATCCTCCCTGCTATTAATTCACATAGGAGGGCAAGGACAACTAAGCACTACCAATCTTCCATTTGCCACAAAAACATTATTACACTGCGTGGCTGAGAAGATGATTCAGTAGTTAAGAAACACCTGCTGTGCAGGCATAGAGACCTGAGTTCAAATTCTCAACAGTAAAGTAAAAAACAAAATGCTACTCTTAGTCATCTATGCCTGCAGCCTGAGAACTCTGGGGAGTGAAAATAACAGGATTTCTGGGATTTTCAGGCTGCCAGCCTAGCTCTGATTCAGAGAGAGAGAGAGAGAGAGAGAGAGAGAGAGAGAGAGAGGGAGAGACCCTGCCCTGAAGGAATGTTCAGAGCAGTATACTCCATAAGCTCTTCTAACTTCTACATGCATGATGTGGCTGCATCTGCACACAAGTATATGCACACACACACACACACATATACAAACATACACACTGACACACACGTATACACACACAAACACACAGACATACACATATACACACACAGACACACTCATACACACATATACAGACATATGTACACACACAGAGACACACACATATTCAGACACACACGTACATTCACATACATACACACACATATACTAACATACAAACATACATACACACACTCACACACCCACACAGAGAGAAAAAAAATGAAATATTCTTACATTCTTTACCAAAGAAAGAAAAGTAAACAAACAAACAAAACAAAACAAAACAAAAACAAAAACAAAAACAAAACAAAAAAACACTGAGAAAAAATTCATAGAAATCATCATCTACAGAGGGAGAAAAATGAAAAAAAAAGGAACTGGATTTTTCACACATGTCTTGTTTTATGATTTTGAGTGTAAATATAAAGATTAACTCAAATAAAAAGTAATACACTTTAGGAACACCTAAAATTAAATACAGATTGAAATAAATTAATGATGCATTTCAAGTAAGAAGCTTTGAGCATAACGCAGGAACAATTGCTTTCATTGACATCATAGAACATTTTAGATGCACAAGCCCCAGTGTAATAAAAGCAAAAAAAGAAAATGTAATTCCATTCAGCACCCTGGATGCTAGAACAAATAACAAGGCTATTTTGGGAATATTGTGAATGTTTAAGAAACTGTTAGGGTAAGCAAGTGAGTAATTATGTTAATGTTATTTGTAGGGAGGTTTTTTTAATTGTTAGAAGCTGTAATACAAAGTCAAAGAAGTTATGAAAAAGGAGTAGAAAGTTATAAAAAAAACACTCTATAGCAATAATTCCTAGAACAGTAATCAATGAATACTAATTCCATTAACTCCCTTGTCAATAAACCAGAAGTCTATGAAAGACATGCTTCTAGATCTGAGATAGGTAGGACCAATGCAACTTGTAATGCTTTACCACACATCATAGAAGACAGATCAACAAGACTGACAAGTTAACTTGAAGGGGCTCAGCTGGGCAGAAACACAGAAACTGACAAACCAGGAAATCAATGCCATCAACAGAAAATGTCCCTAATGTGCCCTAGATACAGCACTTCTAGACAAATCCCCAGATTTCAAGTCCATATGTCACAGAGATCCTTGGACATTAGTGTTTTTTTGCCACACTATTCACAATAGCTGTATCATCAAGCTAACCCAGATGCCCAACAACAGAGGGATGGAGAAAGTAAATGTGATTTGAATGCACAATGGAGTTTTTCAGCCATAACTTAGAGTAAGTTGCATCACTTATTGGAAAATGAATGCCAATGAGATTATCACAATAAGTGAATTGAGGCAGTCTCAGAAAAGCAAATATCAAAAGTTTCTCTCATATGTTGGTCCTAGACTTCATAGGTGCATGAAGTCCTGTACATACACGTTATGTGAAAGTAGAAGAGAATCTTGGGAGAGAACAAAGGGGACTAATTGGGGTGTTGGAGGAGAGAACACAAAGTGAGGTGTGAGGAGAAACATATTCCAACTGCATTATAACTATGCAAATAATTTTGGGGATTCTTTGAAATAAAATAAAATAGATTTCAATTAGGTTCAAAATTGTGTGTCCATATTAATTCCACACAAACCCCTTCATCAAAAAGCCATTTTTGAAGGTTACCAGAACACTGGAAGCTAATTGAGATATCTGGTTTTGTTTCGAATGACAGAGCAACTGTGATGGATGGAAATTTTGCACAGTAGGGTCTCACTGGAGAAAGAGAGAAGAGAGGGATCCCCAGTGATGGGGAGTACTTGGCACATAAGCCATATTCTGTGGATGGTTTCTGCTCAGATAAGCCAGAAGGAGCTTAAATGTGGTATTAATAAACCTGGCTTTGTTTAGTTATTTGGTTAGGTGCAGGAGAGTAAAAGATTGGAACCAGTAGCTGTGCCTTGATGTGACACATGGGAAGAATGGCTTGTTACTAATCAGGAAATGAGCTCAGGTGGAAATATGAAATTTAAGCAAAAGCCTTCCTCATCTTGGTAGGAGAGCTTATGAAGAGTCTTAATAGCTGTAGTTTAAGGGCGTCTGTGCTGGCCCACATGAAACCCAGTGAAAGCTGATGAGCAAGTGTTCTGACAGGCAGGTCAAGCTTTCGGGTAATCCACAGGCAAGTTTTAAGGTTTATGAGCGAGTAAGATGCACAGAGATGTGCTTCCCTCTCAAGCCACACATTTAAGAATGCAGATTCAACTTTTCTCATAAAACCCTCTGTGAGACTGAAACCTTTCCAGGCTAAAACACTAAGTGGACTTTCTTTGGAAGAACTCTTTTACATTAGAATAAAATGAACCATTCCCCTTTCCATCAAGAAAAGCCTTCTGCTTACCGCATAAAATGCAGAAGGAGGACATTTTTTAAATTTGAAAAATTCTTAAGCCTTCTCTTTTGCTTTCACAGATAAAAATCCATTATTTCCCCAATAACGTATTGGCCGAGTTCGAGTAAAATAAGACGTGATTGGAACTGAAAGCCGTCCAGTTTTATTCCCCTCTGCTCCTCTGATTTACAGTGAAGCTTGGCTCCGTGCAGATGATATCAGTGAGAGCAAAAGTTGATATCAATTGGAGTTCCAGCAAGAGCTGTCTCTGTGTGGGGAAAATATCATCTTTTTGAACATGGGAGCAGAATCGAGCAACACAGACAAGGCAGGAATGGATGCTAAAGGAATAGTTGTCATCTCGTGGTTCGTGAACAACGATCGATCGCTCATAATCATCTCCTTCCAAAAACTCCACTGCAGAAAGCTGGACTGTTTGAACATATCACAGTGTTAATTATGACTGGGCTGCATTTACAGTCTAATTTGTATTTTTACAGTCTGTGACATGTAAAAGCTTGAGATCATTTTCAGTATCATATTGGGTATTTAAAATTCAGTGGGCAGAGTTAGCTTCAAACATCAGTCATTTCATTTAGCATCTTTTTTAGCCAAATAGGGTTGGAAGAGCACGGTGTTAGAGAAGCCATAGATCCTTCGGGAAATCCCAAGAGGAAGTATTCATCAATTTCCATTTAAACCTCGGGATAGGAATAATCCTAAATGGCCAATATGAAACTTTGTCTCAATTGTTACCAGTAAGAATCTCCAACACATATTGACTGGCTATTTTTACCTATAAATTGGTTTTGTGCCTACCCTCTCTTGGGAGTGACTGTACTCCCCTTTCACTATAAGAGCATATAGTCTGCCTGCCACGGTTAGAACCTGGAGGGCTTAACCAATATGTATAGTTCCCTTGGGATGCTGGTAGAGGTTTTCAATGGGCCTTACTTCACTTTGCAGGTCTGGAAAAACCATCAGGTTAAATCCACATCTTTAAAAGGAAAGGAGGACTATTTGAAATAGCCATTCCAAGGAGAGTCTGAATGTGTAGAAGTGAGTGTGTAATGCTGCAGTCTTCAATAATTTGAGGCCATCTCTATGAACCATGAACATCCCAGGTAAAGAAGATATGAGCAACTAAATCTTAAGAAAGATCTTTAGCTGGGCAGAAGTGGTGCACGCCTTTGATCCCAGCACTGGGGAGGCAGAAGCAGGCAGATTTCTGAGTTCAAAGCCAGCCTGGTCTACAGAGTGAGTTCCAGGATAGCCAGGACTATACAGAGAAACTCTGTCTCGAAAAACAAACAAACAAACAAACAAACAAAAAAGATCTTTAAAAATTACAGAATTCAGCTTCATGCCACACTATTTTGTGACTACAACACAACATTGCCCATTCAGCTGCTTCCTCACTGATATCTTGCAGGCTGCCTGGTGCCTCCACAGGACTCTTGGTCTAGCCTTTTCTTTGCACCTCTTTAGAGAAGTGAAGAAAAGAGCTTTTACATTGTTTTGGGTTTGATTTCCTAATATCAAATCCGGTAGATGGTTAGAGTTTCATGTGACAAAAAGATTTTTCTATCCTAAGTAATATCTACATTTGAAAATCTTCCAATTGCATGATTTATGGTCACCCACCAGAACAGTTAAGAGAGAAACATTAGGCCAGCTCATTGGAAAAATACAAAGGGATGTAGAGAAGGTGTATTAGATACTTTCTCGTTGTTACAACAAAATTCTGGGCCAAAGCAACTTGAGGTTTATATTTATTTTTGCTCATAGTTCAAGTTATAGTCCATTACTCAGGAACAGTCCTGGTGGTGGGAACTTAAGTCAGCTGGTTATACTGAATCAAAGAGAGACAAATGCTAGAACTCAGCATCCTTTGTTCCTTTGGTTCAGTCTAGGGCACATGGGATGGTTCTGACCACATTTTACATCATAGTTGGCTCAGTATAGAACTGCCCTCAGACATATCTAGAGGTCTGTGCCCTAGATGAATCCAGACCTTGTCAAGTTCGTAAGTAATATTAACCATCACAGGAGCCTTGCTTATCAGTTTACACAAATAAGTATATTTTAGAACATGATTTGAGGTCATTTTACAAAGTGTTAGATTATAAGAAATAATATTTATTTCCTTTTTAACCAAGAGTCAGTTATAATTTTTTAAGACTTAAGAATTGATACTAGAATCAAGAAAATCCTGTGCCATTTAGTTTACCATTTTGTTTCAATTTGACTTTGTTTCTTGGTTTTCTGCTTAAATTTATTATTTGTTTTCTTTGTCTTTACTATGTGATTAGAAATATATATTTCACAGATTTCATAATTTTAATTACTTGTCCTAAAAACTCTGATCACAGGTATTCTGTGTAAATGACAAACTTTGAAAGAAATTATAAAAATAACATCCTTCACAATAGTTTCAAATAATATAAAGTATCTTGGGATATGTTTAACCTAGAAAGTGACAAAACTTCAAGTTTTTGAAGAAAAAAGTAAGATATCAGAAGATGGAAAGATCTATTATTCTCATTATTGGTAGGGTTAATATAATAAAAATGGAAATCTTACTAAAAGAAATCTACAGATTCAATGCAATCCCCATTCAAGTTCAAACATAATTCCTTACAAACATGGAAATAACAGGACATATGGAAATATAGAAAAACTCAGGATATCTTAAGTAATCCTCAACAGTGGGAGGACTGCTGGAGACATCTCTCTACTCCTGACTTCAAGTTGTAGTACAGAGGTATAAAAATAAAATAACAAACAAAAATCCTCATGATATTGGAATTAAAAAGTCATGTTGATCAATATAATAAAATTGAAGACCCAGACATAAATCCAATCACATATGAACACTTGACAAAGAATCCAGAAATACACATTGGACAAAAGAACGGCATTTTCAACAAATGGTGCTGGTCAAATTGGATAGCTGCATGTAGAATAGAAATAGATTCATATTTATGATCCTACACAAAACTCAAGTCCAAGTGAATCAAAGACCAGATCATAAAACTATATGTACTAAACCAACAGAAGAGAAAGTAGGGAAAGCCCTCGAATACATTGGCACAGGAGAAAACTTTCTCAGAACATGGATAGAGCAGGCAATAAGATAAGCAATAAATGGGACCTTGGGAAACCAAAAAACTTCTGTATTCACTTTTAATTAGTATTCACTGCTAAGCAAATGATAGCCAGACTGCAATTATTAGACCCAGAAAGTTTTATTATAAAGGAAGGCTCAATGGAAGAAACATGGTTCTCCCTAGAAGTGGGAAATGTTACCATTATTTGAACCTACATAATGGGGAAAGATTCCCACCAATTCCACATCTGTTAGAGGACTAATATCCAAAATATAAAAAGAACTTAAGAAACTATATATCAAAACATACCTAGTTTAATTTAAAAATGTGGGACAGAACTAAAAAGAATTATCATTAGAGAAAATTCAAATGGATGAAAAACACTTAAAAATGTTCAATATTTTTAGCTATTAGGAAAAGGCAAATACCTTGAGGTTCTATCATACAGGTGTCAGAATAGCTAAAATAAATAACGCAAGTGATAGCTCCTGCTTGGGAGATGTGGAGCAAATGAAACACTCCTCCATTGTGGGTGGAAGTGCAAAGATATAGAGCCACTATAAAATTCAGGATGGCAGTTCCTCAGAAAGGTGGGACTAAACCTTAAGATCCAGCTGTACCACTCTTGGGTACATACTCAAAGAATAGTCCATCCTACCACAAGGACATTTGCTCAACCATGTTCATTGTGGCTTTATTCATAATAGCCAGAAGCTGGAAAAAACTGAGATGTCCCTCAACAGAAGAAAGAAGAAAGAAAATATGGTATATTTACATAATGGAGTATTTCTCAGATGTTACAAATGGCATCTTGAAATTTACAGCAAATGGATGCAACTAGAAAAAAATCATCCCGAGAGAGGTGATCTAGACCTAAAAAGATAAATATGATATGTATTCACTTATAAGTGAACATTAGCTGCCAAGTAAATGATAACCAAGCTGCAATCACTAGAACCAGAAATTTCTGGTATAGAGGAAGGCTCAAGGTGATATACATGGATCTCCCTTGTAGGGGGAAATAGAATAGCTCTTACTGGCAGTCTGGAAATGGAGTGGAAGAATGAAGTGGAGATGGGTAAGAGAGATAAATGGGTATGTTGAGAGAATGCAGGGAGAGACAACTCAATCTGAGGGGCATTTGAGACATGATATAGAAACCTAGTTTAGTGGAAACTCTCCTCAATATGAGAAGATGATCCTAATACAATCTTCTAATTGTATAATGACATCTCACATCACCAATTGTGGCTCCCATGGGCAGAACTGTGTTGCATTCCATTGAACTGTTGATCAAGAGGGTCCAATGGAAAATCTCAAACAATCCAGGCTATTGCTAAGACGATTGGTTGCTCTCTGAAAACTGTCAGAGGGGCATTGTTGCCAAGGACAACACCAACATAATTCACTGAGCATGGAGATATAGAGCTAGTTCCTACATAAAGCCTTCACCCCTATGTTCTAGTTCCTTTAATGGGGGGAAGTATTCTGCAATCTACCAAAAGAAAAATGTAAGCACCAACCCAGCCACAAAATCTTTGACCTACAATCTGTCTTGCATTCAAGATATGCTATGACAATGGTGGCACAGACCTTGTGGAAGTAGCCCAATAAATTTTGACTTGAATTTTGACCTACTCCAAGAAACAAGACCCATACCCAACACTGCTAGGATAATCAAGAACGAAACACTAAAATAGCCCAAAAGCAAGGGATAAAAACCAAAACCCACTTCCCTAAAACATTTTTTAAAGTATAAATAAAATGACTCCTAATGACACTCTGTTATTCTCATTTATCCATGCCTTATTCAGGCAGACATCATCATAGAGGCTTCCTCCAACAGATGATAGAAGCAGATGCAGAGGGCCACAGCCAGACATTATGTGTAAATGGAGTCTAAATGGAATGTTTCCATCATATCTATCCCCTGAAAACTCAGGAAACCCCATGGAAGAGGAGGCAGAAAGGGTTTAAAAGCCAGAGGGGATGGAGGACACCAGGAGAACAAAGTCTTCCAAGTCAACTAAGCAAGGCACCTGTGAACTTATAGAGTCTCAGGCAAAAATCATAGAGCCTACACAGGTCTGGACAAGATCCTTTGTCTTTAATTTATAGGTTTCAGCTCAGTGTTTTTATGCGACTCCTTACTGTGAGAGTCTCTGACTCTGATGCCTGCTCTTGGGACTCTTTTCCTCCTGTTGAGTGGCTGTGTACAATTCTGGTAAGATGGATTTTGGTGTATCATGGATCAGGAGTAGAGAGGAGATGGGAAGGAACTGGGAATAGTAAAGGGAGAGTATACTACAATTGGATTTAATGTACAGGAAAGGAATCTATTTTCTATTAAAGAAGAAAAAACTCTGACCAATGCCAATGATCACACACACACACACACACACACACACACACACACACACACACACACACGCGTATGCAAATACAGACATATACATATTAATAAAAATAAAATAAATTATATCTTAAAGGAGAGAGTTTGTCTGCTCTAATTCTCAAGAATTTTCATTCTGTGCTTTTGGAATAATTTCCTGCTTTTAACACCTTCATCCCACCTTGAACACCAGACATTTCCTCTTCTTTGTCTAATTCTACTGAGTTTAAAATGATCTAAGTTTGGAGTGAATTTTGGGAGAGTGTTTTTTTTAAAAAAAAAAAATTGACTTATTTAATTGTAAATATATGTATTTATTTGTACTTCAAATGTTGTCACCCTTACAGGTCTCCCCTCTATAAACCCTTTCCCTCTCTTCTTTGATTCTAAGAGGGTACTCCACCACCCACCTACCCACTTGTGCCTCTCTCTTTTAGCACCCCTTTTCCCTGGGGCAACAAGCCTCCACAGGACAAAGTACCTCCCCTCCCACTGATGCCAGAAAAGACAATCGTGTTATATAGGTGGCAGGGGACGGGTACCAACCCGTGTATGCTCTTTGGCTGGTGGTTTAGTCTCTGGGTGGTCTGGTTAGTTGATATTGCTCTTCCTATGGGGTTGCAATCCCCTTCAGTTCCTTCTGTCCTTCCTTATCTGTTCCATTGAGGTTCTCAGGCTCAGTCCAGTGGTTGACTGTAACTACATCTATCTTAGGCAGTTGCTGGAAGAGTCTCAGAGCCTACTGGGCTCCTGTCTGGAAGCAGTTCTTGGCATCAGCAATAAATAATCCATTTAATTGATTATTTTATTTATTTACATTTCAAATATTGTCCACCTTTCTGCTTCAGGATATCCATAATGCACCACAGAGACCCAAAGAAGTTAAAAAAGAAGAAAGTCTTACGTGAGGATGCTTAAATCCCACTTAGAAGGGGGGACAGAAGCTTATAAGTATCTTAGAGGTAATATTAACATTTTTCATTCCTAATGGAGGATTAATCCCACTAGAGAGAAACAATGACAACAGAGTGTAGACCACATTATCAGACTGACAAATCCCTACTTCATTTTACCTTGCAAGACTAGTTGACCCTGATACAATCCTCATCAATTCTGGTGGCTTTAGTGATGAAATCAATTTAGTGATTTGATATATTTGTTACAATACAGTTTTCACTTTTTCTTATAACTGTATGATTAATTTGTACATATTATATATGTGTGTATATATATATACATATATATATATACGCATAGCTTTCTGACTTTAGAGAAATGTAGCCTACTAGAAAGCAAAATTGAGGGCCTGAAAAGATTGCTCAATAGTTCAGAAATCTTGCTGCTCTTGCAGAGATCCCAGATTCTGTTCCAAACATCTAGAATTGGTCATGACCATTCGTAACTTCAGTTATAGGAAATCTAATGCCTAATTCTGAACTCTTGGGGTGCTGAGCATACACATGGTGCACATACACACATTCAAACAAAACACTGATACAAAACATAAAATGTAAAGCAAGTACATTGAGAAATTATGAAGAAGCTGGAATTGAGTATAAATAGCCTATCCATAATCTACTCTTATGTCCATCTCTACACTACTCTTAGTACCGAAACATACAAATTAAAAGCATCTACAAAAATCTTGGTACAGCTAAAGCCATTTCATAGTAAAAAGAGGTCATTAACCTTGATTAGTATTCCCAGTAGCTAGGATGTATTATGAGTACATTGGGAACACAAAAGAGATATGAGATGTAAGACAAAAAGAGAGATTACAGAATACAAAACACAAGGGATCTATCCCTCATCTGATGGCCATCACATTGATAGAATCTGTCTGATGGAACCATTTGGAAACATTGGAAATCTGTTGAAGCTTTGGATATTGCATTGCAGTTAATTTTGATAAATTTCAATTTTTAACCCCAGACAGCTACCCATCCCTATCCCATCTCCCACATCACAATAGAGAGCTGTGCACATGCTGTGGGGTCATTTATATCCACACACATCTTGTGTTCAGAAGCAGCACTGGGTAATCCAGGCTCACAAAATCTGTGTGACAATTATCATTCCACCTTGCCCACTTTCCAAGCTGTCCCTTCTCCTAGCGAAATGGCTCATGGGAGAATGATATGTTCAGCGCCTCATTCATGGTTATTCTTCTCCTTTTCACTTTTTAGTGAATGGACATTAAAGACTAGAACATTCAAAATCATTATCTGTATGTGTTGAAAAATTAGATTTAAATATGTGCCCAGAAAAAAAAGGTTAAAGAAATAAACAACTGATAGTTCACAAATCCAGTTTATTCTTAGAACAGAAGTAGCCTGAAACAATAGCACAAAGGAAAATGGAAATAACAAAGACCAGCAACATCAATGACAGCATCAGAAAACATAATGAACAGGAAGGATTTGATTTCAGGCTACCACAGTATTAAATTTAAAAAACTTATCAGAAGGTTTACAAAGAAATACATAGGGAAATGACATCTACAGAAACTGTCCCTGACATAAGATGTGATGGCAACACAAACCTCCTTTCTCCTCCCCTCCCCCTGCCTCTATGAGGGTGCTCCCCTACCTGCCCACCCACTCCTGCCTCACTGTCCTAGCATTCCACTACACTGGGACATCAAGCCTCCACAAGACTAAAGGGGTCCCCTCCCAGTGATGCCTGACTAGGCCATCCTCTGCTACATATGCAGCTGGAGCCATGGGTCCCCCCATGTGTACTCTTTACTTGGTGGTTTAGTCCCTAGGAGCTCTGAGAGGGTCTGGTTGGTTGATATTTTTGTTCTTCCTAGGAGGTTGCAAACCCCTTCATCTCCTTCAGTCCTTTCTCTAACTCCTGCATTGGGATCCCCTTGCTCAGTCCAATGTTTGGCTGCATGCATCCACTTCTGTGTTGGTCAGGTTCTGGCAAAGCCTCTCTTCAAATCGTATAAATCTTTTCACTTTTTACTATTTTTGTTTTCTTTGGTGTGAGCCAGCATGATTTTATTTTCATCACATGCTTCAAGATCTCAAAGAGGCAAGGAGATGTGGAGGAGACAGATCCTCTGGAACTGGAGTTAGAGGTAGTTGTGAGATACCATGAGAGTGCTGGGAAGTGAGCTTGGGTCCTCTTAACCTCTGAGATAGCGCTCCAGCCTTACAGAAACAATTCTTTAAAACAAACAAACAAACAAGTAAACTGAGAATTTACAAATAACATGTACAATAAACAAACAAACCAACCAACAGTGAACAAGGATAGAGGCAGCCTACAAATACGGAAAAAAAAAAAAGGCATAACATGAGTTTAGGTCTTTGATGTACTGTTGGTAAGAATATAAAAAGGGCCAGGCAATGGTGGTGCACACTTCTAATCCCAGCACTTGAGAGGCAGAGGCAGGTGGATTTCTGAGTTCAAGGCCAGCCTGGTCTACAGAGTGAGTTCCAGGACAGCCAGGGCTACACAGAGAAACGCTGTCTCAAAAAAAAAAAAATACAAAATACAAAATAAATAAATAAATAAATAAAATGGTATTATTGCTGTGAGAAATCACAATGAAAGACTCATATATTTAAAGAGTGAATTACTATCAGATCTATCCCTGCACTCATGGATATTAATCTAAATTGTAGATATCTGGATATCTACAACCATAATAGTACTGCCTACAAAGGCCAAAATAGTTAAGCAACCCAAATACACATGCACAAATGCATAAGCAGACTGTCAAGTACGCACAGAGCAGCAATTATTTAGCCTTAGAAAGGAAGGAAATTCTGGGTGTAGGTCAGTGATAGAGTAGTCACTCAGCATGCAGAATGAATAAGAGCCCCAGCTCTATCCATACTACTGAAGAGAAAGATGGGAGAAAATTCTCACATGTTGTAACATAAATCAGTGCTGACAATATTAAGGTGGACAGAAAAAAATCATTCGTGGAAAGGAAAATGCTTCAGGATTCCAGGCATGGGAACTTCCTAGAGGTGTGGAAATAACACAGTCAGAAAGTAGACTTGAGTCCTGGGAGTGGGGCTTGCCTGGGAGCATTCTTGCCTAACATGCTCACAGTCCTGGGCTAGGGCTTAGACTTCCCAGCACCACACAAACCTGGTATGGAGCATACCTATGATACCAATATGGGTGAGTGGGAGAAAGGAGGATGAGAAATTAAAGGTCACCCTTGACTACATAAAAAGCTGGAGCCTGAGTGGGAGACCCTGTCTCAAAAGTGTGGTTGTTTGATGTACTGAGCTGTTAAATTTTACAAGCTGAAGACTATTCTGAAGATCTGTTTCAGAGTAATATGAATATCCTTAGGAGCACGGGACATTTTTAAACGTTTAAGTAAATGGTAGAATGCAGGCGCGCATACAGGCGCATGTGTGTAAAACCATGTGCACACACATACACACACACATACACACACACATACACACACACATACACACACACACAGAGAGAGAGAGAGGGTCGAGGGAGAGAGAGACTGAACACATAATGTTTAAAATTTTAATGGTGGTTCAGATGGCAAATTCATTGATAGGTACTTTTTACCATAATGAAAAATTTAAGAGTAAGGTGAAACTCCATTTTGAAAACAAAAACTGAGAAAAAAGAGAGAGAGAGAGAGAGAGAGATGCAGTAGGTAGACGGATGCTGAGATTTCGCCACGCTTCTGTAAGGCTTTTCCTCGGTGGTGCAGCACCTTAGCATGCAAGTAATTGCAAATGGAAGAGGGGAGAAGGCGTGGGAGCTCATTTCTCTGTGAGAAGAAAGGCAGATTTGAAAGTGGGTGAGCTTACTTCAGGCAGCTTCCACCTCTGCTCTCTCACCCTGTCGTCTCTGGCTGACACTGAGAAGAGCTTGGCTGGCAGCAGGCACAAAAGGTGAGTCTGCAGCTGATCAAAACGGATCACACCAGCAGGTGTTTCTATGGTGATGGAAATAAGCTGGGGATTTAAGGATTATGGAGAATGGAATCTGGACAGCCACAGCAAAAAGGAAGGTGGGAGGAAGTACACCAGACATTAGAGACCCCATAGCTGAAAAGTATTGATTTCTATATCACGGTAATCTTCACATTTTCTGAGAAGGGACTTAAACCAAACTAGGCTGTTCCTGTGAACCTTTTAATTTACCATTCTAATGAAAAGGGTGGGCAGTAACTTTCAGGTTAAGCAGACAGTGATTTGAAAAACACAAACAAGCAGCTTTACTGACTCATGTAAGGAGTCCTGTGCATGTGTGTGTACATGTTCATATGTGTGTTTATGGGTACATGTACATGTATGTGTTCATGCATGTATAGACCAATAGTGGTTGCCTGTATCATCTCACTCATCACCATGGTTTTTGAGTCAAGTTCTCCCACTGAATTTGGCTGGAGTGCGTGGCCAGCAAATCTTGAGGATCCTCACTCCTCTGTCTTCCAAGCACTGAGATTACAGACACATGAGCCACACTCAGCTTTTTATTGGAACAGCTGGTGAACTGAACTCTGGCCTTCATGCTTGCATGGAAAGTACTTTTCTGACAGAGCCATCTCCCCAGCTTCAGGAAACTTTACCACTGAGCCACGTTTGCTGGACTAGCAACTTCCATCACTTAGAGCCTTTTTTATTTAATAACCAGCTCTAAAAACATTCTTTCTTAGTGAGCTTTTATTCTCTTGTTTCTTTCCAAAGTCACTTCTATTGTCCATGTGATAGGAGAGCCAACTCAACCACGACATTGATTAAACTCTGCACTCAAACAACACTGATCCAGGACCAATACTCTGCAGTGCTAAGTGTCCTTGTAACTATCACACTGGCGCTCAAGTTGCAAATGAACAAGATATTTCAAGAGGCACTTCTGTGAAAATAATTTCAAATATCACTATGAAATTTCATTTTCTGGACAAGGAAAAGCATGCTAACATTTTAAATTATTTATAAAATGTCTAGGCAACCACAGAAGTTTCTTAAGAAGGATCTAAACTTAGAAGTCTTTCTTACTCAGGCAGATACATCTTTATGTTTGCTCACTCTGGAGTGAGTGAAACGTGTTTCTACTTTCAATATCTAGTTGGACTTTTCTGAGAAGTGACCTATTACCCCACAATTTCTTTACAATTTTTAATGCATTTAATTAGCTAAGAAAAGAACCATGCAATGCCCAAAAGGATCACAAAGCATGTCTTGGGGCTAATTTCTGTCCTGCTCACCAAGGATTCCTCTCTTACTCTTTCACCCTAAGTTTGACTTTGTCACTATTCTAAGCCATGGGGAACTTAGTTCAACAAACTCAGGATGAGCATTCATTGTTTGACCTTCATGTTACCCAACAGGTTAGCTTACAGGATATTCTGCTAGGCTCTTTCCAGGGATCTAGCAATGGCTTATGTCATCATCTGTCACCAATTACCTGCCAGGTATGGCTTATAAAAGAACTGCTCATCACCCCCATTCTCTATCTTTCTTTCTCTCTTTCTGTTCCCACATGTTCCCAGACAATCTATCTTTCTTCCTTTCTCTCCTTCTTTCTGTCCTCTCCCTTTCTCTACTACCATGGCACTGCTATGGTATGTCTGCTTCTACCCTTTCTCTAAGCCCTCACTCCCCTCCATTTTCCCCAAATAAACTTCCTTTATATTAGGTCTTTTGAATGGCATGATTTTTCTGTAGGACTCCTTGGCATGGGCATGCAAGCACCACCCCAACTCTGCCACTGCCACATTATATTTTATAGTGCAAAGACTATACAGGCAAAAAATAAAAAGATATCAATGGTTCCTACAAATCCACCTTGTACTCTTTTAGATAGTCCCTGTCACATTCTTTTGGGTAGTAGAATACTACACCCAAATTCATGAAACAGGGATGGTTAGACTCACATTTGCAAAGAGAAGTTGGGTATTTGTAAAGATATGTATGTGTATACATACACACACACACACACACACACACACACACACACACACGCTTCAACTACCCACTGTGGTCCTAAGTGGGCTAATTTTGTCACATGAAATTTTGAAATTATCATATGACTTGGTGTATTAATTTTATTGTCTATTTTAATTGTGAAAGAATGTTATATAATGTTGTTTTAAGAAAGATTAAAGTCCAGATATAGGAGACTCAAAACATACCAAGTAAATAACAATCTAAATAAGCTAGCTAATAAAGTTTGGGTGATTAGACAAAACACCAGAAAAAAAGCACCATTAATGTTGCAAAGTCATGGTAGAATCATAGAAGCAGAAATGATAGGGGTAGTAGTGCGAGTAACCTCAGTCTCAGTCCTAATGGGTTTGGTTATACTCTTACATCTACCTCTGATTAGACACTGAATGATTTTAACATATTAATTCATGGTAATGCTTATGTTGCTTTTTTACAGGGAGCAATACATTTGAATTTTTTTATAAACGGGGGGTGTTGATGAAAAATATTGTACTCTGTGGCATAGGCTGACCTGGAACTCACTACTATGTAGCCCAGACTAGCATTAACCTCTTGAAGC
Source organism: Mastomys coucha (assembly GCF_008632895.1). Classification (NCBI taxonomy): domain Eukaryota; kingdom Metazoa; phylum Chordata; class Mammalia; order Rodentia; family Muridae; genus Mastomys; species Mastomys coucha. Next base: position 11,995,324 of record NW_022196913.1, on the reverse strand, counting down.
TCTTCCTACACTATCTTTTTGAGTACTGGTATTATAGGTGTGAACCACCTCATCTGGCTAAGATCAAATAATATGCTTAAAACCTGAGGGCTAGAGAGATGTCTCAGTGTTGCAGAGCACTAGGACTCTGTTCCCAGCACCCATATGGCTGCTCGCAACTGTCTATATATAATTTCAGTTCCAGGGGATCCCAACAGCTACCTTTGGCTTCTACGGGCAAGGCACATACGTGTTGCCCTTATATACATGCAGGTAAAGCATTCATAGACATTAAATAAGTACAAGTAAATATTTTTAAACATGATTACATGACTTTCTCTGTATTCAATGAAAAGATGAATATTGTATGTAATTATGATGGTTAACCTCAATTGTCAGGTTATAGTATTAAAAGCTACCTAGGAGCCAAGCCTCTGGTATATTTCTGAGGGATAATTTAGATTAGGTTAATTGAAGTGAGAAAATTCTCCCACTGTGGCTGACATCATACCATGGGCTAGAGTCCTGGGCAGAATGAAAAGGAGTAAGTGAGCTGAGTAACAAGGATTTATCACTCTCTGCTTCTGAGTACTTAAGCCAGAATAAACCATTCCTTCTTGAATCACTTCTGTCTGGCCAGGTTTTTTGTCACTAAAGCAACATAACTAATGCAATAATGTAAGGCTGGATCTTCTAATTCTAGCCAGTGTGAGTTTTGTACAACTAAAAGCATCAGAGCATACAAAAGCAAACTGAATGGAATTATAGAGACATTGAAAAGCCTACCTACTCACTGGAAGATAATGTGCTTAAGGATATATAAAAGTTGACATAGACCATTAACAGGTACCCAAGAATAGCAATCCTATTCTCAAACTAAAATATGACTGGCTTAGGATGTATTACAAATGTCTAAAAGCAAACCCAAATGATACTTTGAAAAACACTTGTTAATATTTTCTTACTAGAAGAACAAAATCATAATTGTCGTGAAAAAATTCCTAGATAGGGCTGTACCGAAAACTTCAAAACAAGGAGCTTGTTGCAGAAGCACTTGCTAGGGACATTTTCCCTCAAATGTTCATGAAATTAAAAAAAAAAAAAAACAGAGGTGATAAGTTAAACATTCAACCCCAGAAGACATTGGAGAATGGAAGTGTGAACCCTAAACTGTAGAGGATAGGAAATAAGAAGAAGGCAGAAATCAATAAAATACATAGTACAAAGAAACAATGGGAAATCCAAACATGGATAGAAAATTGTCTGAAGTTGTGTACACCAAATCAATAGCAAGCAATTATCTCTCCTGACTGAAGGAAATGATATCTGAGTCTGTGAGAATTCATGTAAAATGAGAAAAAATATTGTATTATATGTACATATGTTATGATAGGTATTTGTTTTCATTTTAAAACCAAACACATAAAGAATAAAGTGTTGTATAAGCTACTGGACCAAAGATGGAAAGAGAAGAGGGAGGACTAACTAATAGAGGAAGGTTAAGCTGTGACTGTAGGCTCAGCTCAGTGAAGCCTGGCTCGTCTTCTGTTCTTCATGCCTGTTCCCTCTCTAGTCCAAAAGTCTACTGTCCTCTGTGCTATCTTACTGCAGTTATTCTCCTGTTTTCTCTTCATCCGAGTCTCATTTATCTAACTACAGACATTTAGAAGAAAACAGATATGATTACATCCAGACTCAGTAGAGCAGTGAAGGAATCTGAACATCTTTGTGGTGTTTTAATTTCAGCAGCCAGCTGAACCTCCAAAGGGCATGATGTCATGCAAGCAGAATGAAGTGAAGATAGCTGTCAATCATTCAGCAGATAGTTTCTGAATCCCTTGATGGTGCTCAGTTTTATGGACATGGAATGTGAAACCAAAAACAAATTAGAATAGGATTTGTGAGACGGCTATCTCTTGCCATGGAAATCTTTCAACCCAAGTTTATTCCTGAAACACTTATAAAGTGTAGAGATAGAACAAACTACACAAATTTGTCTTCTGATCTTCAAACACATTTTGTGATATGGGCATATACACAGACATACCCAAACTAATAGGTAAACATTTTTTTAAAAAAATTAAAATAAAAAGTTCTCCATTAATATGACATCTTAGCTCTCTTTGGTTTGGTCAATTGCTTGCTTGCTTGGTGGGTTTGACTTGTTCTTGCTTTTATGAAGGTAGTTGAGACAGAAGCAGCTACTCAGGAGTCTGAAGCAGGAGGTTGGCTTGGTCCTAGGTATTTGACACCAACCTGTGCAATATAGGGGGAATCCTATTTCAGAGAGAAGTTAAGGGAGGTGAATGAGGAAGTGAAGAAAGCAAAAGGAAAGAGAAAGGGAAGACCTCAAAAAAGAGGTAAGGAATATACAACAATTGTGGCTTTTCTTATATTGTCATCATAGCATGAAAGTATAAAGGATAGCAGGCAATACCCTTCATGAACAACAATATTTAAGGGGATATATTATAAAGATGAAAAAATACAAGCTGTCAGAGAGTGTGGACAAAAATTCTGACATCCAACCAATCAGAGCATCTGCAAATGTCCTGGACAGGTAGGAAAGACCTTAGTGTGTGTAGTTATTATGGTGAAGGCTCTAGTTGCTGTAGCATGGGAGTAGGAAGACGCATGGGACACTGAGACTGTGAGACAAAACAGTGGCTCTATCCTCAAGCTTTCGAACTGGACCTGATTGGATTTTATCCTTATTTAGCACAGAAAAAGCATTCTGGGGACAGAGGACTTTCTCTGAGTTTTAAATGTTAAACATCTTTTTTTATAGTTACCATCTTGATTTACTCTCTAAATTGTTGATTTTTCTTCCCAAGCAACAGGTACAGTCAATGCCTCTTTAATATCCCATGTGTCATGCCAGACACCTGTTATGCTGTTTAATCTTTACATCCAATGAACAGAAAGCCTGATGGGCTGCCATCTCTCTTCCTCATGGGAAAGTGCCCAGGAGTGACATCAGACCAGCCTCTGACTCTGTTCATACAAGGACCACTGGGACTCTGAGGACACTCTGGTTTATTGCTCTTGACATGTCACGTCCATTACACTTAACAATGCCTTGCTTGCTGCCACGTTTTGTACTCATTGAACCATGTGAAGGAACTTACAAGACACACAAGATTACCTCCAATTTGAGACCTTTGCAAAAGTCAGAGTGGGTAGAATGAACAAAGAAATTTCCAGGGGTCCAATGTATGTGGGATGGAACCTTCAGTTAGCCTAACTAACCAAGTGCTTTAAATTGAATATGTAAAACATGGGTCCAGCTGGGTGGCTAGAGGAGTAATCACCAGAGGCAGAAGGAGTTCATCTGGATTTATCTATCCATCACCCCACGATGACACTTGAAATCAATGCCTCCCCCTGTGAACCAGGAAGTTACATGATTGACAAGTTGAGGGCACACATTTCCCTTTCATTTCTATCTCTAGTACCACAAGTAAGCAGGTAAATTACAAATTTGATTATCCTTTCTTTTTGCTTAGGTTTTCTGCCCTGGCTTAACAATATTCCGGGCAGCTACTATTTTTGAATAGGCAATACTAAACTTGTGGTGATGTAAACTAGCCATGACAAATTAACTCAGGTCAGAAAAAAATATTGCTCAAGCTCTGTATTTTTCTAAGGTTTTTAAATCCCAGATCACTGGTTCATCTCTTCTAACTCAAATCACAATTGAGGAGTATTAAGCCAATTTGGAAATCAGACTCCCAGCAGCACAATTGTCTTGAACACAGCCATCATCTTGAATGTAAATGATGTGATTGTCCAGGAGAGAAAGGCTTGCCACAAAAATGATACCTTCTCCCTGTGGAGGAAACCCTGACATCCAAGTATTAGATGTACTTAATTAGACCTGTCCATTCAGTAAGGCAGAAAATTAGCATCAGAGGACACTGACAGCAAGAAGAGGAATGGCTGGAACAGGCCTGCTGGGAGCTGCACAAATCAGATGAGAGAATTAGAGAGGCCACCAGGTCTGCTCCTGTGGAACGGAGGACTGCCACTTCACAGGGGCAAGAATTCAGAGTTCACCTAAAGCTGACATTTCTATAGTTTAATCAGTCCTCTCTCAGCATGGAAAACCTCAACTGCATTTGACTCTATCATCTTGAATGAGCTTTTGCACTATCATTTTTCGTTGTATGGTTGTAAAAAGATAAACCTTGGTTTTGAGAGATGGCTCAATCAGTACTATGCTTTCTGACAAATCATAAGAGTGTGGTTTCAATTGCCTAGAGACCATGTTCAAAGTAAATGCCAAGAACAGTGGTATCGGCTTGCAATCCCAGTACTGGTGAGGCAAATATAGGCAGATTCCAGGGGTGCAATGATCAGAAAGTTTGCCCAGTTGATGACCTCTAGGTTCAGCAAGTGACTCTGTCTCACAATCAAAAGTGAAGTGGAGAGCAGTAAGGGAGAAAATCAGCATCAACCTCTGGGCTTCTTATGCATGCACACATATACATACATATACACATACACACACACACATACACAGAGAGAGAGAGATAACAGAGACAACACAGACACACATAGAAAACACTACATGTTTCCACATTTTTAATGTATCCACAATTATTTACCTATTTGGTTTCATATCTCTCTCTCTCCCCCTTTCGCCTTCTTCCCATCTCCCTCTCTCTCCCTCCCTTCATCCATACCTCTCTCCCTTTTCCTCTCTCCCCCTCTTCCTCTCTCTTCCTCTCTCTTCCTCTCTCTCTCTCTCTCTCTCTCTCTCTCTCTCTCTCTCTCTCTCTTTCTCTCTCTCTCTCTCTGGGTGTGTGTGTATATGTGTGTGTTTCTGTGTTGTATATTGAAATACACATGGCTGTAATATATGTGTCTACTTGTGTGGAGGCCCCATGTGAAGGTGGTCTCCTCAGTTGCTTTTTGAGATTGGGTACATCACTAAACCTGGGAGAGAGCGGCTGGTCAACAGCCCTAGGGATTCTCCTCCTATCCCTTCCTAGTGCTAAGATTATAGTTGTTTTCTAGTTTCCCAGCTTTTATGTGAACTCTTGGGATTCAAGATCTCGTGCTTTTACAGCAAACAATTTAGGAGATAATACATCTCCTTAAACCCTAAGTTATAGTTTCCTTTCCAATAGCTGCAGTAAAATATCCAAACAAAGAGCAAAGGTTACAATCCCTCGTTGCAATGAAGTCAATATATGAACCTGAAGCATCTAGTTCTTACTCAAGAGCAGAGAGAAAATGAATGCATACATCCCTACTATTCAACTTGCTTTGTTTTTATGAAATCCAAGACTCAGAATTATGGTATGGTGCCACTCATAGTAGCCCGAGTCTTTCCATATCAATTAATATAATCAAGACAGTCTCCCATATACATATCCCCAGGCCAACCTTGTCTAGACAATCTCTCATTAACACTCAATTCCAAGGTGATTCTAGATCATGCCAGAGTGACAGATAAAGCTGACCATCACACCAACATATTGTTTTTAAACATTGTCTAGTTCTAGCATACCTTTCTAGCAGTTGTAAGAGGTCATGTCTCCTGTTTATCTCTGAAAGTTGAGACAAGTCATCCTGGTATGAGACTCCCAGTCAATGCCACCATTTTGATAGAAATGTAATGCTATGAACTTTTTTGTCATCATGAACACATGAGAAGTTTTAAAAATGTGAGTGATTTAGTTATTCTGCTTGTCTGTTATAATCTTCTCAAGAGGAAATGTTTATGGAAATCTCCAGTGAGTGAGTTATTCTGGCAACTTCATCTTACCACGTTTCCCTTTAGCTCCATGTACTCAATGCTATCAACTGGTTCAATCTTTACCTGCCCAAAAATCTTCAGTAAGAGTTGATCTGATTTTTCTGCTTTACATTAATGACAGGATCACCCATGATTTCTCTATTCATGTCATCTTTGAAAATAACCTATCTGATGTGTTAATCAATTAATTATATGTATGTACATGTATATGTGGGAGGTGGGCACATGCTATGACATGTGTGTGCAGGTCAGAAGACAGCTTGCAAGACTTACCATGTACGTTCTGGGACTGGAACTCAGATTTTTTTGTCCACTACACTATCTCACCTTCTCTCTTACTGGTTTTTTATTTGTTTGGTTGCTTTTTTTGTTTCTTTGAGGGTTTTTTTTTTCTTTCTTTCTTTGATTTTTAATTTCTTTATTTGCTTTAGGAAATCTGTTTTGTTAGTGATCACATCTGTGGTAGAGCCACTGAGATATTGACTCTTTCCAACAGCAAGTAAATTGCCCTCAAATTTACATCTTAGGTTAATGCCACAGGTCATGGGGATCACACTTAATAGGATAAAAATGAGCAGGTAGATTGAGTACCTTGGTAGGCCTATGACAAGGTATACCCCAGAGAAATTATGCCACACAACAGATCTGGTGTAAGAGGTTTATTGGGGGAGAGGAGAGCAAACTCGAGGTTGGGAGAGAGAGGCAGACAGATAGGAAAACAAAAAGAGGGGATATTGAGGGAGAGAGAGGGGGGCAAAGACAGATCTGGAGTTCTGGCAGCCCTTTTATCTTCAGCACACACCTGGCATCCGTCCCTGGCTACTGCAGGTGATGATGCAAACTTCTGCTAGTTCCTGGAGAGGAGGCCAGTGGGATCACCTATATACTTACATTCCTCCCTTTTTGTTTAATTTAAAAAATGAGGAACTAGAAAGTGGTGATAGTGAGGCAGGAATGAGGGTGTTGTGCTCTTTAGACTGTTTCCTGATGCTTGGGATCAATGACATCTTTGCAGATCCTAAGAAAATTGGGATGATGGCAGAGTCCTGAGAGAGCTGGATGTTTTACTCACTGTCCAGGCTCTGTGGGACCATCTGGAGCTAGGAAAGTGCAGGCCCAATTGAAGCAGTCTATGAGGCTAGGCCATGTAGAGCTAGCCACTTCAAATCTGTCTCAGATGCATATTTTGGGGAAACACCTGGACCTGGCAGGATCCTGGGATATACATATACATACACATATACATATACATATACATATACACATACACATACACATACACATACACATACATACACACACACACATATACATATATATGGCAGAAGATAAAGACTTTAGGAAGAAAATTGTTCTTCTTAGGTATATATTTGAAACTTTTAGGCTGATGGTTCTGACAGTTGTTTGGGAAAAGTCCCCAAACCAGGGAATAGGCAATAGATAGGAAACCTTAGGCTGTTGATTGACAGTGGTACTTATCTGGAATCATTTGACCCATGCATCCAAGTCCATTCCCTGAAGCTTATAAGAGTTTTTGAAGTTTTCAAAAGAAGATAATTTTTAGATATGTGAGCATTACCATTGCTTGTAACCTGTACTGAGACCCATATTGTAGAAAAAGGCAGAATACTTCATCTTTGTGTCATAGTAGAAGTTTGGGAAATGATTTTGGGTTAAAAGCATAAACACTCTTTAAGGCAAGCTCAGGGATGATAGAGGCTTTCCATATGGCAGAAGGGATAAAAGGTCACTTGATCTTGATTTTCAGTGTGACCATAGAGCATGAAGAGGGGATTCTTCTCTCTATCCAGAAGGCTGTATGTTTGTGAAGCACTTTTAAGTCTGTACTTAGAAGATAACCGAAGAAAATTTAAAATCTTGAGCTTGTGACTCTAATAGTAGTAGCACTTTACCAGAGCTAGATTAAGCTTAATAGCTTATTAGTACTCCATTTATTAATATTAAAACCCTGAACTCTGGAAATCTTAATACAATAGCAGCATAGGGAGGGAAGAAAATGCAAGGCATTTTTTCACTCCTCTTATATACCTTAAATCACCCTTATCACCACCGAAGTTTCACATCTTTCAACCCTCATAATGTGCATCTAAACACCTAAAACACCTTCTTAGACCCTGGAACACTTCCCTAGATCCTCACAACTTAATCTTTCATATCCTCACACTTTACAGAAACTTTACAACTTTTTTATCTATCCAAGCATTTGTCTCGAGACACATGTGGTGGATGACTGAGGGCCGTCACTGTAAAGTGAGTTCCTTTAAAGAAACAGGTAGTAAAAGGTTGCACTGAAGTCTGCTCTGTGAGTTCATCTCCTTTCTGAGTTTGGTAATGAGGTAAACTGTGTCTAGACCTAGCAGTAGCGGCTTTAGGAGAGTGAGACCTGTGATCTTATTTTTACACAGGAAGAGAACAGAGAAGCAGCTGCAGCCTTGCTTGTTGCTGTTAAACTTACAAATTACTAGCCTAATCTTCAACCCCATCAGAGACCTGAGAAGGACACAATTCACCTGAGTGAGACTGAGCAGTTTCCAAATCTTTTTAAAAAATGACGTAAACTTACCAGATACCTAGGCACTCAGTCCCCCTAGGTTCCTCCATGGTCATGGTCAGAGAAAGGCAGCATGAGTCTTGAGCCACCAGGCCTAGAAGATCTGACAGACTTTCCTGTGGAATAGGAACTTAGGGGGACTGTCCTACTGTGTGTAGGCAAAGGCGGGCAATCAAGTCTCCAGTTTCCTACTTGTCCACAGCTTGGACAGTATGCTGTCAGCAGCTAAGGTAAAGGGCAGTGGATATGCTTGTTTATTTGTTTGTTTGTTTTGCCCAATGGCCAGCTTTGCATATTTAAAGCAACCTCCAGATAGGTCTTCGGTATCCATGATCTTCTTTAGAGAAGATTAGTGGTATTTTCAGGAGCTGATGTATACTCTCTATCACAAAAAGCTTTTTTATTAAACATTTTAAATGCTGTATTCTGCAGATCTCTGAAGTGTGTAAGGACCATCTATCTACCTAAAGTGTATCTAAATAGACAAACTTTGCTGGTTTCTAGTTACTTACTTTGAAAATATATACAGGTGGCTAAATAAAGCTTTTTTCCTGTGATTATTTACATTAGATCTTAGCATGACTACAAGTATAGTTCTGAGCACATTAAAGAATTTGATTATTTATAGGTAACCGACTGCCGACTTGCCTTTCTTAATTATCCTTAATAGGTTACAATAATTCAGTAGTTTTCATAAGGCTCTTTTAATATCAAATTATATCTTTTAATCATAGATACAGTCCATAAAGAGACTGACAAATTTACTGATTCCTTCATACTGCACAATTATAGGTCACTGTAGATTTCTGTATGGCTAGTTAGTCCAAATAGCTAAAGCTTAAAAGACAAAGAAGCTAGACAAATCTTATTGTGAACCTGAGTGTACCTTAGGAGTTTATAAATCTTGATTATCAAATATACCTTATTTATCAAACAGATATTGTTAATTATATAAATTTTATAGCAACTTGAGTTGGGCAGTTAACAAAGTAGTTAAACATACATCTTAAATTGGCTTTTGTTAATCTGAATAGACCCTTGATAACCTCAAAATTCTATTATCATATACAGTATATTCTAAATCAGAGTTGAATCACATATACAGTATATTGCAGTAAATATAACCTTAAATTTCTATTCATACAAAAGTCCATACTGATCTAAAATATTTTGAGACTTGTCACTTTCTTAGTCTAAAAAGATATATAATAGTAAACACAGAGTTCATTAGGACTAAGAAATTTTACAATTGTTACTTTACACCATATGGTCATCTTAAGATGGTGAAGTCACATGACAGGTTGCCAGCCTTGTGGCCACTATCATCCTGATGAGGTCACCAGCCAGGATGAAAGAGGGCCACACGGTCACTGTCTAAAAATATTTGTTTTCTAGTAGATCTATATATAATTATTAAAATGAGAGTGGGATTCAAGTTACTGGCACATATACATACAGAGTTAAATCCAAGTTATATACACACATACACAGAGTTGAATCTGAGTTACATATACATACAAACATATATAGAGTTGAATATCTCTGTCTCTCTCTGTGTCTCTCTCTCTGTCTCTCTCTGTCCTCTCTCTTCCTCTCTTTCTCTCTGTCTTTCTCTCTCTCTCCCTCCCTCCCTCCCTCCCTCCCTCCCTCTCTCTCTCTCTCTCTCTCTCTCTCTCTCTCTCTCTCTCACACACACACACACACACACACACAAACACACACATAGAAATCCCCCTGGTTCTGGTGACCCAGGTTTCTAATCCCTGCTACTCTGGAGGCTGAGACAGAAAGATCCAAAATCAAAACATGCCTGGCCCGTGTAGAGCCAGTCAGCTGCAAGCTGGGACACTTAGACCTTATCTCAAAAAGAAGAGGGTTGGGGATATGGTGGTGGTGTGCTTGCATTGCACGTAGAGTGCTCTAGAGTCAGCACACACACACACACACACACACACACACACACACACACACAGATGTTTGTTTTCTCTGGAAATGGATACCGAAACAGGGATTTCAGGAGGTAAACTGTATCAGAAGATACATTCTGAAACTATCTCCAGCCTGGGCTGGAGCAATAAGAAGGGCTCTCAGTTCCCTGTGACTCCCAGTACTCTTTCTATGACAAGGAGCTCATAAGCACTGCCATTTAGAACCAAGCAAGCGGGGTCGCTCTTAACGCAAACTCATTTCTCTCCTGTGGTTTACGTCCTTCATCCTTCCTGTTCCCTTTTATAAATGAGCAGCCCTGCCTGTGGTCCCCGACCCCCATCCCCACCCCTTGCTGGGTCCTTGCAAGCCTGGTGGAACTGCTTCGCTGACCTGTCGCCTCCCCAGATCACACAAGCGCATTACTCTAGCACGACAACCATTTCCTACCCAGAAGCAGCATTTATATAAAAAGCCTTTGCTCAGCTTTCATGCAATCTAGGTTGCAGACCTATTTCGTAACATTAATTCTCTCCCTCAGCCACGGCCACATCAATTCGGCACTTTACAAACTATTTCAGGGATCCCATTTATCAGGGCTGACAGCACTGTGAGCTGAAATAAACAGCGCTGCCTCAGCCTAGCACACTACGTGGCTCCTATTTATCATTATTTAATTCAAGGGCCTAAAATTCTCTGACATTATTAATAGTAAGATGAATCACTGGAAAACTACAGAATCTGTGACCAACGAGGCTGAAATAATCTATTTTGGTGAAAGGTCTATGTGGAATCGTAGTGTCTGATGGCCGGGCTGGCTGTCGTTAGTGGATACGCATGCATGGGTAGTGAAGGACGCAAGCCTGCTGCCTATGCAGACTGGGACTTTGTTGCCTATACATCTGCACATAGCTTATACCAACAATGTCAGGGGAGGGATGTGTGGAGACAGGAGAGCAGCAGGAGACAGGATCATTCCCCTGTGTCTGTCACTCCATTTTTAAATGTATTTTGCACTTTGTTAACTTTGAGTTGGAACTTGGGTAGGATTTAGGTCTGGAAATTTGTTGGTTAATAAGAACCAGACTATTTAGTTTCTCCTGAGACCCAAGTTACCACATGTGCAAATACACTACAGTGCCTGGTTTCCCTTGAAAGTCTCATGGCATCCTTTCCTTATTATTATTATTATTATTATTATTATTATTATTATTATTATTATTATGGTTTATTTAGGGTAAAAGACATTTTCCCTCTTAAAATATAAGTGGCGGTTTTATTATTATTATTATTTTAAAACACACTAAGAAGGAATTTTATCTGCTCTTATTCTAAGGTTCAGAGGAAAGGAAAAACTACAAAAGGGATTATCTGTGGTATAGGTTAATGGTCTTTAACAAAAGACATGGAGCAGATAACAATAGAACAAGCCCTCAAATAATAACATGTTTCTTTTTTAAGTCTGGCAGGATAATCTCCATAAAAGAAAAACCTTTTGAAGTGATCTTTAGATGTTAAAATTTTAGAGTTGACCCAAGCTCTATCAAGTAGGATTAAAATTAAGTCTTCCCGATTTTAAATATTTGATGGGAAAGAAAGTACTTGACTGTTCCCAGAAAACCTTCCAGAAGGGTGACTTCTTATAATTAGCTTTCACTCACTCTAAAAATGTGAGCCCATGTTCTCAAGGTATATTTTCTAGGGAGAAGAAATACTACTGGACAGTTGACTTTATTATATAATGTATACCACTCTATTATCTTTCCTCTAACAAGCCCAATGTATGCAGGAGAGTTTGCTCAAGAATGAGAGTAGGCTAAATACTTGACATCATTGCTGATGTTTCTTAGGGACAACTTTCACCAGATCCAGCACTGTGTTGTTTGAATATTTTGTCTTTCTTTGAGCATGTCATTTGGTGAAGAATAAATCCTCTATTTTTGTTTTGCCTATGGTGATATTAAATTTATTTTAATTAATAAGTATAATGCATGCTTACATATCATCTATGTAGCATAATGTGATGTTTTTATTCATATAGACAGTATAGAACAATTAAATAAAACTAATAAGTATGTTTGTTGTTTTACCAGTGTGTGTGTGTGTGTGTGTGTGTGTGTGTGTGTGTGTGTGTGTGTAATAAAGGCATTAAAATCTACTCTTTCAGTAACTTGAAACTTACTCTGCTATCACCATGGTCAGTACGCCCTGGAGACCATCAGTCAAATTCACTGCTTTAGTCTCAGTAGTGTTTGTACATTCTCAGCATCCTCTCCATCTCCCCAGTGTTCTTACTCCCCATCTCCATCATCTTTTTATTACTCTACTTGGATGAGATAGAGGAGTTGTTTGTTTGTTTGTTTTTTGGTTTGGGTTTGGTTAGGTTTGGTTTTATTTGATTTGGTTTGGTTTGGTTTGGTTTGGTTTTTACTCCATCTATAAGTCAGCAATACAATGTGGGGATGTCCGTGCCAGGAGTAAGACCTAATACGGAGTTCCATCATGTTTCTCTCAATTTCTTCTTCAGGGGTCCTCTTGAAGATCCACAGAGCCAAACTAAAAGAAAGAGCTTAAAATTACTCAAAGTAAAATTCCCTTAGCTACAATGACATCGTTGTTTCCTCTAATATCTACGTTGTTTTATATTTTCACTAGAACCTGTATTTGGCATCTATCAGGGTGATGCTGGAAAAAAATGGTTAAGATTAATCAGTCCACGCATTTACATTTGTGTACAACATGTAATGCCTTTATCGACCACACTTCAGGAGTAAGACTCTGAGTAGAGGATGAACACGCCCACTTCAGTGTCTGGAGCTACATGGTAAACTCTCAAAAATCATCACTCTACCCTAACAGTGAGATTCAAGATCTAAAGACTAGAAATCCAGGGCTGTTGCTAGAGTCTGAGAGACTTGAGGCCACAGGGTCCTCTCTTTTCTTCAAAACTGGAGGGGAAAAAATAGGGGGGTTTTATCGAACACAGTCTATCAACTCTGCTCAGAACCATCGGTCAAACATGGACGAAAAACTGACAAACGCAGACCAGACAGTTGAAAGCCACTGTGATTAATAAGCTAATGGCTCCACAGCAACATGCATGCTGGGTAAGAACAGCCAGGCAATGTAAGCAGGAAGACCGTAATAATTAGAAAGACTCAAAAGGAAATGCGATCCCCTTAAGCCACCATCTGAGCAAGGGTGTTTGTATGGACCCATCAACAGAGTGGACTATAATGAAAATCTGTGGGCATAACACTTTGCAGCAGACCAGGATTTCTTAGTGAGGTGCCTCTGTCCTGTACATTCACAATCTCTTAGGGAAGGCTAAGTTAGTATTGGCCTGTACTTTCACATTCCTTTATGGGGGGAAGGGGGTGCTGAGTTAACATAAACACTGTCTATATGGCTATCCTAATTTTCTCTCTATTCCTGTGGCTAACGCCATGATAAAAAACAATTTAAAGGGAAAAAGAATTGTTTCACCTTATAGCTTACAGTCCACTGCTGTGAGAAGTCATCTTATAGCTTACAGTCCACTGCTGTGAGAAGTCAGAGCAGGAACTTGAGGAAAGGACCTGGAGCCAGGATGCAGAGGCCATGAAAGAATGCTGCTTACTGTCTGTCTTGCTCCCTCTGACTTTCTCAGCTTATGTTCATGTACTGCAGAACCATTTTCACAGTGGCCTGGGTTCTCCCCACCAGAAATCATTAAAATCAAAAAGAATGCCTCCACAGACTTGGCCACAAGATCAATTTGATGAATTGATTTCTCAATAGAAGTTTTCTCTTCCCAAATGATTCTAACTTATGTCAAGTTGACAAAATCCTAACTAGCACAATGATGAAGTAGGTTGAAGTGACAAGCTGAGAGGAGATGCCTTAAGTATGACGACCATTGTCATGGCTTTAGCTATTTCTTAATATCAAATAGTATTGGTTTTCTATTTTTCAATATTTTTAACTGAGTCAACTTACACCTCAGTATTAGAAATGAGCCACTTCAGAAAAGCTGCACAGAAATAATTTTGTATGTATCAAATATAAATTAAGAACCATGAACTTTTAGTTTAAAGTAGGGGAGTGCAACTCAGTAAGAGAGCAGTTGACTGACCTGCAAGTCAGGAGAGTGAGTGCTAAAATAGTGAGTTCGGAAGAACATCTGTTTAGAGGACAGTGACTATGGGGGAGGGGTTGTGTAGAAAACAGTGACTATGGGGGGAGGGTTGTATAGAGGAAAGTGACTATGGGGGAAGGGTTGTATAGAGAACAGTGACTATGGGGGAGGAGTTGTATAAAGGACAGTGACTATGGGGGAGGGATGTATGGAGGACAGTGACACTATGGCAGAGGGCTTGTATAGAGGACAGTGACTGGGGGGAAGGGTTGTATAAGCGGTGATAACCAGGGGACCCAGGAGCACTAGCATCAGTGTTGTGTCAGACTGCAGATGCTTTCAGAAAAGTAAGGAAAGAACAGGTACTGAGAATTAACTGCCACCGTTGCCATGGAAAAGCAGAAATTTACAGTGACATCATGTACAGGAAGGTCACTGTTATATTTAAAACCTGTTCTCTGTGGTGAGAATGGAGGGATGATTTCTAGATGTGAAATGACTAACTTTATGTCCCCCATCATTCTCCCACCTTTCTTGGCTTATTTACTCCTCTGTCTATCGCTATTTTGCTTTTACCTATCGAATCTTGATTCAGTGCTAAATTGTGTTCAAAATCAGAAGTAATTTCAAAGCTTATTCATTATTACCTTGCTTTCTCCAAGCAAAAGGGAGAAATACCTATTTATGAATTAAAGGTGAATGTGTGTTCTCAGTGACAAGTCACTTATTTGTGTAATCATGTTGAAATCCAATTTCTAGTTATTCTTGAAGATATAGGATCAAATAGTAATTGATAATATGGATTACCAAAGACATTAAAATTCAGCATTATAATAATATATTTATTGTTTTGAACAACTAAAATATTTCAATTAATTCTATTCCCTTATAATTTTTCTAATAGTTGCCATGTGGCTATCTATTTAAGACTGCCAGTTATAAATTAATCCTCTACCAGTGTATTAGTGATAGGAAGCAGCTGAAGAGCTCACTGACTCATAACTTAATAGGATATTTTATATGCAATATGATACATATATGCTATATATAATACTATGTATATATTCAAAGATAATATATAGGCATGACTTTCACCTTTTAGTACATAGTAATGTTTCAATTTCCAAATAAATATTTATTTGATAAATTTCTTGATATTAATTTTTAGCTTTAGAAATCCTTCATATTGACTCCCAGGATCAGAGGTGAGGAGGACTTAACATCTGTCCCAACACCAGGAGTAACTGGGACCAGAGGGACCAGTCACACAGGAACTCCACCAGCCCAGTGGCTCAGCTTCCTTCAGGTCCCACAACACCCAGAAGAAGCTCCACTCCCAGGCGGTCTAACACACCCAAGTTCAGAGATATGGAGGACACAACATCTGTCAATGCCGTGGGTAACTGGGACCAGCAGGACTAGGCACACAGGAACTCTGTCAGACCAGTGGATCAGGTAGCTTCCAGTCTGTCTGGGCCAGCCAGTGCACTGAGAAGACCTTGATAGCAAACTCTGCAGTCATTCCCAAAACATCCAAAGGAAGCTCCACTCCCAGGTGCTCTAACAAGCCCAGGGTCACAGGATCTCAGAATCACAGGATCACAGAGACAGCTTGACTCTGAGGAGTTCTGACACAATCAGGATCACAGGAAGGACAGGCTCTAGTCAGATTTAGCAAAGGCAAGTAGCACTAGAGATAACCAGATGATGCAGGGTAAGCACAAGAATATAAACAACACAAACCAAGGTTACTTGACATCATCAGAACCCAATACTTCCACCATTGCAAGTCCTAGAAAAGCAAGATTCTGATATAAAGTCACTTCTCATGATGATGATACAGGACTTTAAGAAAGACATAAATAGCACCCTCAAAGA
>NW_022196913.1:11976844-11978815 GCF_008632895.1 Mastomys coucha | reverse complement strand
CAGGAAATCCAGGATGCAATGAGAAGACCAAACTTAAGGATAATAGGTATAGAAGAGAGTGAAGATTCCCAAGGTAATGGACCAGTAAATATCTTCAACCAAATTATAGAAGAAAACTTTCCTAACCTGAAGAAAGAGATGCACATAAACATACAAGAAGAATATAGAACTTCAAATAGACTGGACCAGAAAAGAAATTACTACCATCACATAATAATAAAAACACCAAATGCTCTAAACAAAGAAAGAATTTTAAAAGCAGTAAGAGAAAAAGCCAAGTAACATATAAAGGCAGGTCTATCAGAATTACACCAGACTTCTCACCAGAGACTATGAAAGCTAGAAGGTCCTGGGCAGATGTCATACAGACCCTACAAGAACACAAATGCCAGCCCAGGCTACTATTCCCAGCAAAACCCTCAATTGCCTTAGATGGAGAAAACAAGATATTCCATGGCAAAACAAAATTTACGCAATATCTTTCTACAAATTCAGCCCTACAAAGGATAATAGATGGAAAATATCAACATAAGGAGCAAAACTACACCCTAGAAGAAGCAAGAAAGTAATCTTTCAACAAATCCACACAAACCTAATTCCACCTCTTACAACAACAACAAAAAAAGGAAGTAACAATTACTTTTTCTTACTATCTTAATATGAAAATTAATATTACCGACATATCCTAATAGATTGAAATGCAAAAATATGAGGAATTAGAAATTTATTGACTGTCATTCAATGGTCTCTCTAATTTGGTAATTGGAGAAATAGGTCCAATATTATACAATCCATATACACTTTCAGCTTGTTTGTTCATGACAATGTCTTGCTGTGTACAACATAATGGTCTTGAGATCTTGCTTCTCCTATCCCATCCTCTCTATTATTAGTATTGTTTGTTTCATATTTTTATACTACACTATGGTTTTCAGAAGAGCTTACATATTTTAAGAGTATTTACATACCCAAAAGAAACATAGACTATTAACTAGGGAGGTGGCTCTTAAGAGAACCAACAAAGAGTGAAACTGAAAGCTTTGCTTGACGTTTGAAACTATTGTATCAAGTTACCACAGTAAGAGCCAAGATTTTAAGCTCTACTAAATATAAAACAAACAAACAAACAAACAAAACCACTTTATATATTTATGTTAATTTAAGAAAATATTAGTAGTGATGTATTAGTTTGAAATATACAGTTAATATATTTGGAGTTATTTAAAATTTATATTGAGAAAAACATGTATTTTCAGTATTGCCATAGACAAGCATCTACATAAGACTGTTAAATTGATTGTTGTTTTATCAAACAACTTTTATAATACTCATTTTTATTGTTATATTTTATAAATTTTAAAGAATATGACAAAGAAAGATATTGTAGGTATTTAAGAGGAGTCTCTGAGAGGAGTTGGGGTACAAAAGGGAAACAAGAATGTGATTTAATTCTATTTACTTGAAATATCTTTTTAAATGTTAACAAATTCAGATAAATTGAAATCATGTAACTTTTCTCATTATAATGCAATAAAACTTAAAAATAAATAAATAAATAAATAAATCCTTCATTTTATAAGCCCCCTAGGCTAAACTTTTAGCACTTGAAAATGAAAACAAACAAACAAACTCCTGCACCTGTAATTTTCTTTGTTTATTTTGATTTATTAAAAGTTTTTTACTCTTTAATTATTTTGTATATGCCTGTGTTGGATTTTTGTCACTTTTACCCACACCTTCTACTTGTCTCTATCTCTACCTTCATGTTCTGAACAAACTAGAGCACCTCAGTGAAAGGTGTGAGCATCAGAACCTCACAGACCTGTTGCCAGGGCAACAGCCACCATATTCCCAGAATCCATTGGGCTTACCTCCCACCTTTACCTTCAGACACTACATCAGAACCCATATATGTATATATATATATATATATATGCAGGAACATTCCTCCCTCCCCTCCTCCTCCTCCTC
>NW_022196913.1:11947148-11976754 GCF_008632895.1 Mastomys coucha | reverse complement strand
TCTCTCTCCCCCCCCCTTTCCACTACTGCCCCCTCTCTCCCTCTCAATTAAACCTCTTACACGTGGAACTATTTGGGCCTAGTGTGTAGTATGTCCTGACGTGACCCATGTTCTAATACATCAAAAGGTGGGTGTTATGAAGCCCCTCCCCAACACGTGGTAAAATGATGAAAGGCACAATATGTGCAGGAAACCAGGGCTGCAGAGGATTCAAGGAATGGCGGAGTTGCTGAGTCGTATCTTGATGATATTTCTCTCCAAACTCTGACTTCTACATCCTTTCTGTTCCTTCTTCTTTCATGTTCCTCAGCCTCCCACTGGGTTGGGTGTGGAGGAGGGGAGGATGTCCCATCCGCAGTTACTTATTCTCCATACATTGAGCAGTTGTGAGTTTCTGTGCTAACTGCTACCCACTGCCAGAAATAATCTCTCTGGCAACAGCTAAGAGCATCATTCATCTATGGGTTAAAAAGCTGGATATTGCCCCTTTTTCTCTCTCTTTTCCCTCTTAGACTCTTACTCTTCTTATCTTTACTTTCTCCTCCTCCCTTCCCTCTCTTTCCACATGACCATGGCCAGCCTTTACTTCTCCACTTTTCTCTCTCCCTCTACTTTCTAAAATAAAACATCTTAAGATCAAAAACATAAAAAAATAAAATAAAATAAATCTGTGTATTTAGAAGGAAGTTTGACACCACTACATCTTTATTAATAAAATTTTAAATTAAATATAAAATTAAAATAATTTGTCTTTTATCTATAGTTCAATTTTATTTGTTGCCATGTATATGTATTTATGCATGTTCCCAGTTTTCTGTTCTGTTTTAAAAATAACAGCCTCTCAGAGTCCAGATAGCCAAGCATCTCCCAGGCTTCTGCAATGTCACCAGTCCTGGGCTATTTCACTTTTCATTAGCACCGTCCCCAAGGGAGGTCCTTGAAAGAGACCAGAGGTATAGCTCAAATCAACCAATTTGCATCTCATTAACTTTTCTGATAGGAAGATCTGATGGAAAGGGAAGTTGTAACTATTAATTTGGGCAAGATCTGAATAGCGTCTGTTACACTCACCTGTCTGTTCTCCTTGCTCCAGGTTAAAGGAGGGAAACAAGAGTTAACTTTATCCATCTTCCCTATGAATCCTTCCTATCACATACTCCATGATTAGTAAACAGTGATCAGTTAAAACTCACCTTCACATAGTTTTCTTTTAAGTTTGGCTAAAGGAGAGAATAATAAAGAAAAAAACTTGTAAAGATCTTTGAGTAAGTCTTGCAGAATTCAATAGTGACAGTTAAATGCATTAGCCACAGCTGGTCACCAGAGAAAAGATACAAAGACAGGTTCTCACAGCTTTTATTCTAAAATTACACAAAAACATTTAAAATCTGAAGTAGGTCTTCTTACTACATTAGACAGAAATACTAGATTGAAATAAATTAATGGTAAGCCTATGTGATACATAAGTCTTTACCTGTTAGAACATAGCTACTCACACTCTCCTTAACACAAATCTCCAGGTGCCTGTGTCGCTGATGCTACAAGCACGATATTCTCTAGGTTCCTGTGGATGGAGAACCCCTACGTGGATATCAAACACTAGGTTAGTTTCTCAAAAGCCTCTTTTCACCTTTCAATCAGTTGACCAACTAATGAACTTTGTTTCATTTCACGTATTCTTTTCTTACTGTTCTGTACAAATCCACAAAAGAATTTTGAAGGCACTATAACTACAGGTGTGCTTACAAATGCATTTTTCAAATAGGTAAATAATCTGAAAATAACAAAGATTTGTGTGTTCCCCCTGATGTGACCCCAGGTATTTATTGTATGTCCTTGCATACACGCAGGCATAGCTCTGGTGTTCTAAAATCAGATAATTTAGAACTTTAAAGTGTACTTGGATCTAAAAACATTAGGTAGGGGATTGTGAGTCCCATTTTCACCTGGCTGGTGTCTGAAGAGTGATATAAGTGCTTTTTTCAATTTTGATGGCCACCCTCCTACCTGCCCAAGTTATATGAATATTCATCCTGCATCTCAATAAATGATTATAGAATACTGTGACTTGTAATTCACCAACTCTCAGAAATATAGAGGTAACAAAGAGACCCAGAAGGGGCTCCAGAGATACAAACTGTCATTGTTTCTCTAATTGCTAAAAAATGTTGCTTTCTCTCTTTACATTTATTTTCATCATTTGAGAAAATAGTGAATCAACCTACCTATCTTCTAGTACCCAGAGGACATGTGAAGTCCTTTAATGCACAAAGGCATTAAGGGAACATTTGCTGCTTGGACTTTGAAATTACACAGGGTCTAACAACAGATCCCATGAGAACATCTTCAGTTTTGCATGTAAATAAGTGAGAAATTAAGAATTGCAGATCACAAGACATATTTTTTTCTGGTTTAGTGATGTTAGCCATGATACTCATTAGTATTAGTATTAATAGTGGCATCACTTCCCTAACACTGAATCCAGATCTATAAACAGATTGAGACTGCTTATAAGATCTCTTTATGTCTTCGCACACAATAGAGGCTTGAAAGCCGGGGTCTTTCATGAGTCAGTATTAATTAATGTTCCCATAGCTACAGCTGTTATTTGGTATTCCAGATAAGCTTATGGGAAAAATATAGTTAATGGGCAACTCATTTTCAAATTATGCTATTTTTTTACCCATCAATTTACTTGACAGCTGTATTCAGCTATTGTCCAAAAATGACCCCCATGAGGTGACAATTTTCAAGACCCTTATGCAAGAAGATGCAAAGGACAACTTAGCTACAAAGCAGCTTCATCACCAGTGAGGAATTGAAGACTAAACAGGGCTCTGTCCCTGTTGAAGATACACTGTTGCAGGAAATGCTCAAGCCCTTCAGAGATTAGTTCTGCTAATTCCTTCATTAACATTTGCCTGGGACTAAATCCCACCACTTTTGTGCTGCCTGTCAAAGTGACAATGACTATGACAATCAGAGAATGAGGGACCTTCAGAGAGACTTAGCATAGGGTGCCAAGTGTCAGTGTAAGACCTGTCCCTCAGAACCCCACCAAAAATAATTGTCTTTGGAATCTTAAAAAGCAATTACAAAATGGACAAAAAAAAATCTCTTTTGTATTACCATCCTTTTCTAAAACTATTAAAGAATCTCATTAACATAGTATTTCTTCCGAGGAAACAAATGTCTGTGTAAGACTTCAAACTGGCAACATGCTTTCTAAAGACTTTTTAGCTTATTCTTTGAGGACTGACTACATGCATACAGTACATCTTGATCAAGATATCCTCATCCTCAACTCTTTCCTCTTAACTCCTCACAACTTAACGCTCAGTCCTCTCACTGGTATTAATGTCCTCTTTTTTTAGAAAAAAAATTATAACGTACTGAATTCAATTAGTGCTTCCTGTGTATAAATGGGATTAGAGTTATTACCTGCTAGGTACCACACCCTTAAAAATACCTGTCACCTTTCATTGTCACCATCACTTACAAATAGCTCCTGAGCTAGAAGTTGAGAGGTCCATCCATACTGGAATGTTGATTGGTTTAGTCTTGTGTACATCTTGAGTTCATGAGGGCAGTAACCCTATCACATCTGGAACACAATGGTTCACCCCAGTCATCCCTAACATCTGGTGCTTCCATACTCTTCATCTTAAAACTTCCCTGAGCCTTTTGGATACAGGGTGTGGTACAGATATCCAGTTTATGACTGAGATGTTCACAAACACTTATTCTCAGCACTTTGATTATTTATGAGTCTCTCTATTAACCACTGCCCACTGAATGAAGAGCCTTCTCTGATGATAACTGACAGCTGAATTAATCTATGGTATAGACATTCATGTTTAGAAGGGAGTTTGGTAGTAAGTCCATTTAGCAAAATAAAACTAGCAAATTCACTCCTAGGCCCTATGAGTTGACCAGCCGTGGGTTCTTGGCCTGACTGACAATGAAATTGACAAGTTACTATGTCTATTCTTCAGCTCAGGGCTGTCTTCTCCATGTTGATTCAACCCCGGTGCTTGGACTCAACCATACATTTGTATCAGGAGCTCTAGAGCTTTGAATGTTCGAACTTCCATTTTATAACCCCTAAGGTCCTAAATATTCAAACATGTAAAGATGGTATTCTTTAAGCAAACAGTGATTTCATAATGATTCTGATGAAATATAAAATAAAATGAGTTAGTTCAACTCTGCCATTCTACAGAAACACATTATTTTACATTCTAAGTTTAAAACAGTGGGATGGGATGATTGATGAGTGGTCATATTTCCCAGGGTCTGGGCTCAACTCTAGCAACAAATAAATAAGTTTCTAGTTCATTAAAAACAATAAGATACTGCAAATTTTGAGGAAATAATGTTTTTTGCCTAACAAATGAAAATTTTAGTTCTGACATGAAATACTTTATTAAATAAAAAAAAGAGTTTGAAATTGAAATAAATCACTGTAAAATTGTTAATTGTTTTGATGAAACTGAAACCCAGGAGTGGAGAATCTGAAATTAGTGGTATGATTTAACTGCCTAAATTTTGCCCGTAGCAATGTTTCCATTTTATTAAAAAATAATTTATTCACTACCACGCAGCTAGTCACATTACTATTGTATCATAATGTCAACCAAGCATTGAAGTCCAAGCTTTTAAAAGCTGCTGTGGATCTCTGTTTTTTTTCCTCTCTTTGTATATTTCTTTTCTTCTTAATTTTAATATTAACATGATATTAAAATGTAAAACTGAATAAAAGAAACTGCTCTTTGTATGATAGTTTCTACTTGTTACTGTTATTTCATATCATGATTTTTTTCATCATTTTGAAAGGTTTATGCCTGTGTATATGCCTAATGTGTGCAGGTAGGCCTGTTCAGAGACCAGAAATGTTCAACAGAACCCTGGAGCTCGAGTTACAGGTATTTGTGCTTGACCACTGAGCGAGCCATCTTTCCAGCTTCATAAGGAATGCTTGGTTTTATTTATTTTTAATACAAAATAAATTGTTTCATTCAATATATTCTGATATGGTTTTTCATTCCCCAAATTCCCCTCAGATCCTCCCTACTCTCCAACCCACACAAATCCATACTCATCCTTTCCCTCTTATTAGCATACAAACAGAATATAATAATAATAACAATAATAATAATAAATTAGATTAAAATCAAAACAGTAAACCATAATAAGACAAGACAAACAGAAGAAAAAGCTCAAGAAACACATATACTCTCAGAGATCTATACACACCCCCACACAGAAATTGCATAAAAATACAAAATTAGAAACCATGATATATATATATGCAAAGGATCTAGAAAGTAAAAATAATAAATAAAAGAGCCCATCATTACACACAAAGAATCTCTAAAATGCCATTGAGATCACTTTGTGTTGGCTGTCTCCTGCTGGCCAAGGGGGTTGCCCTTAAGAGTGGTTTGTATATGCTGAGACTCCATTTACTAGCAGTTATCTATTAGAGGCAGCTTCCGATTTAAAGATATGGGTTAGTGTCCAATGACCCTTTCAGTTCTGGGACTTATATGTGCAGAAGGCCTATATCCAGCCCATGCTTGCTCTTTTTTGGTGGTTCAGTCTATGGAAGCACCCAAAGGTCCAGTTTAGTTTACTCTCTTGGTCTTCTTGTGGAGTCCCTATCTCATTCAGGTCCCTCAATCCTTCCCCCAACTCTTCTACAAGACTTCTCAAGCTTTATCTAATGTTTGGCTGTGAGTCTCTATATTTGTTTCCATTAGCTGCTGGGTGGAGCCTCTCAGAAGACAGTTACACAAGGCTTCTATCTGCAAGCATAACACAGTATCATTAGTAGTGTCAGGGATTAGTTCTTGTCTGTGGATGGGTCTCAAGTTGGGCCAATTTTTGGCAGGCCATTCTTTAGTCTCTGCTCCATATTTGTCCCTGCAGATCTTCTGGCAAGAGACATTTTAGGGGGAAGGGTTTGTGGGTGGGTTGGTGTCAATATTCCTCCAATGGGAGTCTCGCCTGGTGACAGGAAGTGGCCACTTCAGGCTCCACATCACCCATTCCTGGAGTCTCAGCTATAGTCAGCCCCATAGATTCTCTAGACCCACATAGACCCATGTTCCAAGTATCTGGTACATCCCACTGATGCCCCCCCTGCCTCACACACCCTCAATTTCCATTGTCTCTCCTATGCTCTCCCTACACATGATTCTTCACACCAAGTTCCCCTCCTCGTCCTCTCTCTCACCCAGTTCCCTCTCTCCATCCACTCCAATGTCTATTTTATTCCCCTTCTGAGTGAGAGGATTCAGGCACCCTCCCTTGGGCCCTACTTGGTATTTGGCATCTCCCAGTCTGTGGATGTTGGCATCCCAGTACGTGGTTATCCAGTACTTCATGGCTAATATCCAACTATAAGTGAGTATATATCATGCATGCTCCATGGTGTCTGGTTTACCACTCTCAGGATGATCCTTTCTAGTTCCATCCAATTGCCTACAAATTTCATTATGTTTATAATAGCTTATGTTTATAATAGTTTATTATGTTTATAATTCCTTATGTTTCATTATTTTTGTAATAGCTGAGTAGTATTCCATTGTGTAAATGAACCACATTTTCCTTATCTATTCTTCAGTTAAACAACCTAGATGTCTAGGTTGTTTCTAGTTTCTGGGTATTATGAATTCAGCTGTTATGAACATACCTAAGTAAGTGTTCTCATGCTATGGTGGGACATCTTTTGGATATATTCCCAAAAGTGGTTATAACTGGATCTTAAGGTAGAACTATAACAACTATTCTGAGAAAATGTCAAACTGGCTTCCAGAGTGATTGTACAAGTTTGCACTTCCACTAGTAGTGGAGGACTGTTCCCTTTGCCCAACATCTTCGCCAGTATGTAATTTTCAGTTTTTGATTTTAGCCATTCTGAAGGGTATGTAAGAATCTCAGAATCATTTTGATTTGCATTTCTCTGGTGACTAAAGACAATGAATATTCCTTTAAGTGTTTTTTAGCCATTAGAAATTTCTCTATTGAGAAGTCTGTTTAGCTCTGCACACCATTTTGAATTGGGTTATTTGGTTTGTTGATGTCTAACTTCTTGAGTTCTTTATATATTTTGGATATTAGCCATCAGTCTGATGTAAGGTTGGCATTTGTTGTTTGTGCTCTTACCCTTCCTAGTCTCTAGCCCTCTGATTGTCTCTAGTCTTGGCACACTTGGTAGTCCCTGATGGCAGTAGGACTCTGGGATTGCAGGTAGAACTCATTTTCCTTGATGGTCAGGGAGCAGGCAGAGCTGATAATTTCTGGTGTCTTCTGGCCTCTGGTTGTCTCTGCAGCAGGACTCCAGGGATGCAGGTGGAATTGTGGCCTAGAAATGGAGTGCAGAGGGAACAGGGTAGAACTTGCTGCAGCTGAATTTGCCTGGAAAGCCTAGCAGGCAGGGAATTGGAGTAGAGGTCTCATCTGTTTGTCCCTGATGGCTGCAGGCCTCTGGGATTGTAGGTAAATGTGTGGACCAGAAGATGGAACATTGAGGGGCAAGGTAGACCAAATAGCTGCTGGACTGGCTTGTGGGAACCAGAGGGCAGGGGTTGGGCTTGTAGATGTCACCTGGTTGTCCCAGGTGAAAGCAGGCCTCCAAGTATGGAGGCAGAGCTGTGACCTTCAGTAGTTCTTTGACTATTCAGGATTTTTAGCTATCCTACTTTTTGAAATTGTTTTGTTGTTGTTGGTGGTGATGGTGGTGGTGGTGGTGTGTGTGTGTTTCCACATGAAGCTGAAAATTGTCCTTTCAAGATCCTTGATGTTAAGGTGTGCTTGTTGAATATAGTAGAAGAGTGGATCCTGTTTCTGTATCCAACCTGCTAATTGTTGTATTTGGGGAATTGAGACCATTGATGTTGAGAGTTATCAATGAGCAGTGTTTGTTGATTATGATTATTTTATTGTTGTGACATGCTCTCCCTTTTAATTGGTTGGTCAAGATTATTTATTCTTTGTGTTTTCTTGGGTGTGGTTAGCCTCCTCAGAGTGAGATTTTACTTCTAGTACCTTCAGTAGGGCTGGATTTAAAAGCAAATATTGCTTAAATTTGATTGATTTTACTGTGGAATATTCTATTTTTTCATCTACTGTAGTTGATGGTAATCTAAGCTGGCATCTGCGTCCTCTCAAGGTTTATAGATCACCAATTTAGACCTTTCTAGCTTTTAGTTTCTTTATTGAAAAGTAAAGTGATTTCTAGCTGGGCAGTGGTAGAGCACGCCTTTAATCCCAACACTTGAGAGGCAGAGGCAAGCAGATTTCTGAGTTCAAGACCAGCCTGGTCTACAGAGTGGGTTCCAGGACAGCCAAGGCTACACAGAGAAACCCTGTCTTGAAAAGAAGAAGAAGAAGAAGAAGAAGAAGAAGAAGAAGAAGAAGAAGAAGAAGAAGAAGAAGAAGAAGAAGAAGAAGAAGAAAGAAAAGGTGATTTCTAATAGGCCTGTCCTTACATGTTACTTGATCTTTTTACCTTGAAGGTTTTAATATTCTTTGCTTTGGGTGTTTGGGTTTGTATCTATATTTGTATGAGGGGAACTTTCATATCTGGCCCATTATTTTGGAGTTCTGTATGCTTCTTGTACCTAGCTAGACATGACCTTCTTTATATCTGGAAAGTGGTCTTCTACAATTTGTTGAAAATATTTTCTGTTCCTTTGACCTCGGTTTCTTCTCCTCCCTCTCTTGCTATAACTCTTAGGTTTGTTTCTTTTCATAGCATCCCAAATATCCTTGATGTTTTCTTTCTGGATTTTTTTAAGATTTAACTTTTTTTTTTTATTCAGAGGTAGCCATTTCTTCTTTCATTTCTTAAGTGCCTGGAATACCCTCTTCCATCTCTAGTCTTCTGTTGGAGAAGGTTGACTCTGAGATTTCTCTTGAAATTCCTAAATTTTTCATTTCCAGATATCTCTCAGTTTGGACTTTCCTTATTGATTCTATTTCTCCTTTCTGGTCTTCAGCTATTTGATTCATTTCCTTCCACTGGAGTTTGTGTGTGTGTTTGTGTGTGTGTGTGTTTGTGTCTGTGTGTGTGTGTGTGTGTGTGTGTGTGTGTGTATGTGTATGTGTATGTGTGTGTGGGTCTGTCTTCATATACTTCATTAATAAATTTAATCATATCCTCTCTAAATTAACTGAACCTAATAGTTTGTGTTTCAGCCATATTACATTTCTCAGGGCCTACTATAAAAAGTTCCTGGGCTTGAGTAAAGATATATTGTCCTGGCTGGTTTTCATACTGGCATCTAGGCTTCAGGGTTTGAGATGATTGTAATTCTAGGTGTTGATAGATGGTCTTGTCTTTGTCAGGTGGGTTTTCCTTTCCTTGGTTTCTGTTGTATTCTCTGGAAGTGTCTCTGCATCTCTGCCTGTGTCTTAGGAGCTTACAGAAAAGAATTGGGGGTAAACTAGGACAGGGAGGCTGAGAAGGCCCACAGGAGGACAGAATGTGGGATTTGTCAAAAAGACCTGTGGAGTGCATAGGGACTGGAGGAAGAAAGGGAAGAAAGCTCCTGGAGGAGGTCTGCTGAAGGGCTGCAGAAGAAATGGACAATTGGAAATGGACTTCAGGGAGGACTGTGAGGATCTCCTACCTGATATTCTTACATGTATGACCAGTGAGTTTGCAAAGAGAGACTGTGCCACCAGTGTTGGTGACTGGAACAAAGGACACAGTGAGGAAGGAAGGCTATAGGAGCTATACTTAGTCCCCTATGAATGGAGGCAGAGAGGAAGGAGATGCTGCAGCTGATGGTCTGCTACAAGGCTTGGAGAAAAAAATGGGGAATTGTCATGACTCTTTTTTCATGTATGTACCTCCAGAATGTCTCAGACCAGCCAGCCACATAGTAGTGACATGGAGATATTTTGTTAATTATGAAGCTTGGCCTTAATTTAGACTACCAGAGAAGATGATGAAATGGTATCTAAAATTACTTTAGTTGAGATTTTGTTTTAATTGGTCAAAATTCAGTTTGCTATACATATATATGTTGTGTTAGCAATGCATGGGAGAGTTGGCTCTGGCTGTCTATATGTGGTTTTTCGTGAATCTCCAATAGATATGGTAGAAGCCAAATGAAAAACTCATCTGTGTTGTGTTGTGTTGTGTTGTGTTGTGTTGTGTAGTAGGTTCCTTTTAGATGTAAACATCTCATCCTGTAGGGAAGGTCCTTAAGACCAGAGAAGTAAATAAGTCAAAATGAATTCAGGAAGTCCCTGAAGCTGATGAGATTCACTTGGTCCCTCTCCTGTAAAAAGTATTTAAGTAATAACGAGTGCTGAGAGTCGCTGTCAGAGAAGCAAAGCTTCAAAGAAGACTTATACAAGAGCAGCCACCAACTAGAGACAGACCAGCTAAATTGCCCAAAGGAAGAAGAGGATAATAAAGCTGCCTGGAAAAGGCTTAGCCCAACTGAACCACGAGGAAAGAGCACACAAGTTGTTCAGCTGCCTGCAAGTTGTTTAGTATACTCTGTGTATCTAGTTTTTATGAGTTATCACCCATGCTTGGGTGGGCCCTTGGTGATACAGCTATCACTGGTCATTTCTGTCTCTGTAAGTAATAGCTCATTCACTTTTCTATATGTAACTCAATAAAATCCCTTGGTTAACCATGTTGGACTTTGATGTTATCTTTACTACTCTGTCTTAGGACCCCTTTATGGGATGAATAGATATGTGTGTTATACCTCCCCAGGAAAAGTCTGTCATACAACAAGGTGTCAGTAAAATTGTTCAGGAAGTATCCATGGCACATCATTCTTCTTCCTGTTAAATTTTTGTGGATTATAAGCATTAAGCTATTTCAAACAATAAAATCTAAGAGGATCAGTGTGTAAAGCTGAACCATATGAGTTGTAATTTTTATCCATAGAGGGCTAGTGACTTGGTGTGGCTCTATCAACTGTTTTAAACTTGGATGAAAGTAGCCCCTTCCTGAGACTTTATTAAAGGGACCTGGCTTTCTCACCTCTCATTTTCTTTCTACCATATGAGGTCACAGAGAAAAAAGGCCGCCACTTATGAACAGACCCTGCACGTGCCAGTGGTTTAATCTTGGATTATTGGAATCAAGAATTGTGTGATGAGGAGTAAAGCCGTGTTGCTTGTAAACCATCTATTCTATATATTTTATTATATAAGCCCAACAAGTGAGAGACTTCCCATGTCACATTGAACTTCCAAAATTATGAGGTCCTTTGCAAATGTCAAGTGATTAAACAATTTGTGTCTAACCCAGAACTCTTGTACAAAGTTCAGGCTTGCATAACGTCCCATCAGCTTATTATTTCTATGGAGGTAGAAGGGTTCTCAAGCTTACCTGGTCTGCTTCACTTCTTCATCAACAGCTAAATCCTCTCGACTTCTCAACAGAATGGTAATTCCAGTTGTCCAGATGCTTAGATTGAAGAGAGGAAATCTCCACAAATCCTCTCTCTTTTTCTCCCCTGCTGTCCGTTTTATCAGTGTATACATAGGTTCAGATTCTGACAACTCCTCAACACATTTTTCAAACAGAGTCACAGCTGGACACCCTCCTCCATTCTTGTCCTCTTGACAGTTCATTTTCTACATAGAAAGATACAGTGTTTGTTTGTTTGTTTGTTAATGAAAATTATAGCCAGTTGCTTTCCTGTTTAATATCTTCTAAAAGCCTGCCACTGTATTCAAAACAAAACCCCAAGCCTTTACCCCATCCCTATAACACCATTATGTCTTTGCCTCCCTCTCAACATCTGTGCCCAGGAATCTCAGTATTACAACAGGCCTAGCCCTTAAATGGCATGTATTTATTCCTTCTCTGTGGATTTTCTGGTAACTGTTGTAT
Organism: Mastomys coucha; assembly: GCF_008632895.1. NCBI lineage: Eukaryota > Metazoa > Chordata > Mammalia > Rodentia > Muridae > Mastomys > Mastomys coucha. Next base: position 11,964,879 of record NW_022196913.1, on the reverse strand, counting down.
TTGGAAAGCAGTAATCTCTAGTCTGTACATCACCTATTTAGTCTCATTTGTGTCCCTGTTAAGTGTCACTTTCTCGTAGAGGACATTACTGAACAAAAAAAAGCCATTTTCAACCATACAAACTTTAAATATCTTGTTTGTTTACTTGTGTAATTACTTATTGTCCATCTCTTACTGTTTACATTTAATGTGTTAAAGGTAAGGATGAAGATTGACTTGTTTGCCAATGAATGTTCTGGATTCAGAATAATGCTGAAAGCATATTAGACCTTCAGCAAGTGTCAAATGAAGGAATATACCCTTCTTACAGGGGATTAGACATATAAACACAATATCTAAATTCTTTCAGTATCTAAACATTAATTCCTATAATTGCATTATTTTATTTTTTTAGATATTTTCTTTATTTATATTGCAAATTTTATCCCCTCCGAAAGCCCCCTATCCCATCCCCTCCTCCCTTCTCACTAACCCACTTGTTTCCGCTTCCCTGTTCTGGCATTCTCCTACACTGGGGCATCAAGCTTTCATGAGGCCAAAGACCTCTCCTCTCATAGATGTCCCACAAGGACATCAATATGCAGCTGGAGCCATGGTTCTTTCCTTGTGTACTCTTTGGTTGGTGGTTTAGACCCTGGGAGCTCTGGAGGTACTGGTTGGTTCATATTATTGTTCCTCCTATGGGGCTGCAAACCGCTTCAGCTCCTTGGGTTCTTTCTCTAGCTCCTCCATTGGGGACTTTGTGCTCAGTCCAATGGATGGCTATGAGTATTCACTTATGTATTAGTCAGGCACTAGCAGAGCCTCTCAGGAGACAGCTATATCAGGCTCCTGTCAGTAAGCACTTGTTGGCATCCACAAAAGTGTCTGGGTTTGGTAACTGTATATGAGATGGATCCCTAGGTGGGACAGTCACTGGATGGCCTTTCCTTCAGTTTCTGCCCCAAACTTTGTCTCTGTATTTCCTACCATGAGTATTTTGATCCCTCTTCTAAGAAGGGCTGAGGTATCCACACTGTGATCTTCCTTCTGCTTGAGCTTCATGTGGTCTCTGAATTGTATCTTGGGTATTCCGAACTTCTGTGCTAATATCCACTTACCAGTGAGTGCATGCCATGTATGCAGAATTGACTGAGGCCATGCTAAAATGCTGGGGTTTTTTTTAATCCTCACTCCTGCACTAGAGAACGTGTTGCCTGACTGAGCAGGTTTGGTCAGATGGTGCCCCAGCATTGGGGCTCCAGTAAGTGGGGTATAGCAATGGACACTGCTGGCATTGGAAGCACATGCAAAGGAAAGTAAAGATTTTCCAGCGGTCAATTGCATTATTTTTTTTAAAGCCGGATACTGTAGATTTGCAAACCCAAGTAGCTTCTATTTTGCTGAACCACCAGTTTTCAGCATTTGTAAACAATCATATCAAAGACTAGAAATTTTTTCTTGTTGGCACTGTGTCACTCTCTGCTGTACTTCAGAGATCATCAAAACACACACTTTAAACATTCTTGTTTAGTTTAGCACAACTTGACTCTGACCAGAACTTTTCAGGAGGGCATATGGCTTGGTAGTGTTTAGAATGTGGACTACACACTTTAATTTCAGGGAAGAGAGGCTTAAAGAACAGGTAGGCAAATGCCATTTGCCTCTAATCTATATGAGAATTTTGTAAATGAGTACTGTGCTTGTATCATTTCCTCCTCTCCTCTTTCCCACATCCAACTCCTCCCATGTCCCATAACCATATTGAGTTCATGACCCTTTCTTATGTAATTAGTGTCATGTCATGGATATATGTGTGCCACTGAGTCCAATTAATGTTGGCCTTATGTATGTGTATGTGTGTTTAGGGTTGACCACTTATGACTTGGATGAGGCCCATATCTGAAGAAAACTGGTTTTTCTTCTCTGGATAGCCATTTTTTGCCTATAGTTCTTTATCTAGCAATGAGACCCTGTGAAATGTTCCTCCATCAATGTTGAACCATAAATTGGTCTTATGTAGGCAATCATACTGCTAAGATTTCATTCTCATATACCATAATGGTCTAGATCACTATACTCCTTTTTTTTAAAGTTATCACAAGCATTGATATTTCTCAGAAAACAATTGTTTCCTCTAATTTTAGCCTCTAAAATCAGAGCATCAATATTTTCTGTGTTAAAAACCACTGTGTTGTTTTCATAGTTCAATGTTTATCAACAATAGAAAGTGCATACAATTTCTTAACTCAATTGAACAGCTTTGATAGATGCCACCAAGTTATTGTACATTCTTTGTTCACAAGATCCCTAATATGTAGTTTGTTCAAAAACTTGCTTTCTGGCAGGCTACAGAATGAAAGGATATTTTTAACAACTACACATCCAATTGAGGGTAAATGTGTAAAATACATAAAGAACTCAAAAACTTGGACATCAGAAAAACAAATAACTCAATCAAAAAAATGGGGTACAGATCTAAACAGAGTATTCTCAGAAAAGGAAACACAAATGGCTGAGAAACACCGAAAGAAATGTTCAACATTTTTAGTCATCAGGGAAATGCAAATCAAAATTCCTTTGAGATTTTTATCTGATACCTGTTAGAATGCTTAAAATCAGTAAAACAGTGACAGCTTATGCTGGCGAGGATATGGAGTAAGGGGAAAAAGCTAGCCTATTATAAAGAGTATTGGTTGCTCTTCCCAAGCTGATGGAAAGGTCCTAATGCTGGAGACAATACGTACAAATCTCATCAAACACAAGGAAGTCTATCATCTCTTCTGACTAGTGTTAGAGCCTTTACCCCTACTGACTAATGTTTGTGGTACTAGAAGGGACTCTGCATGATACCAGAGGAAAATGGTCAACAACAGCCCAGCTATAAACCTTCTGAAAAAGAACAAAGAACTTCCTGAATGATATGCTGGTACAATTCTGGCACATATGTCATGGAACAAACCAACCATTATTCAATTGGATTTAAGGCCTATTCCATGAGATGGAAACATTTGGACATTGCTCAGGAGCCTAAGAACCTGAAACTAGATAAGTCAGAGACCTAGGAGAAAACCAAGCACTACCATTAAGCTAAAGAAACAAAATAATAAAATGACGACTCCTATAGTCATAGAGCTGTGTCTTGCTTATCTATCATCAGTGAAGCTTCTTCCTGCAGGAAATGGAAACAAAAACAGAGACACACAGCTGGATAATGTAAAGAGAACAACAGACCTTGGAACATCCAGTCCTCAATGAGACGTCTCTATTAAATCACTTTTCTCTGGGCTCAGGGAAATCTCTCTCTGGTGAAGGAAGTGAAAAGATTGTAAGAACCAATAGGTTAAGGATACTACAGAAACAAGGCTTTTTATATATAGCAGGACAGATGCACTTATGAACTCACAAAGACTGTGGCATCATGCAAAAAGCCTGAAGGGGCACTGCATTGGATGGAGTCCCCATACTGAGAGGGAAGTGGACAAAAATAATTTGCTATGCCTAATCTATAAGGTTTCTCAGATTGATTATGAATCATATGTGAAATTTTAGTTTTCAATGGGGCAGTGGTGGCACACACCTTTAATTCTGGCACTTGGGGAGGCAGAGGCAGGCAGATTTCTGAGTTCAAGGCAGCCTGGCCTACAGAGTGAGTTCCAGGACAGCCAGAGCTATACAGAGAAACCCTGTCTCAAAAAAAAAAAAAGAAAGAAAGAAAAGAAAAGAAAGAAAGAAAGAAAGAAAGAACAGAAGGAAAGAAGGAAGAAAGAAAGAAAAAGAAAAGAAAAATTAGTTTTCCCCAATAGAGCTTTACTGAATGAGACATTGGACGGTACATCATTGAGTGATATATATATATACAAATGCCACTTTAGGGCAGACCCCACAGTCATCAGGAGATTGTCAACACAAAACAAACTCCATGAAAACATTGGAAAGGGTTTTCTTGTTTTGTTGTTGGGATTTTGTTGTTGTTGTTGCTTTACCTTTTGTCTCATAGTGCTTTTGTCTGTGCTGGGTTTGGGGGTTTGGTTTAGTTTAATTTGTCTATTTCCTACAGATCTTTTCCTCACACATATAATAGCCTCCAACTTTGAGTCTTTATGGGATTTCTATGTGTCTCTGTGTCTGTGTGTTTCTTGTGGCTCTTATTTTTCTCTGTTCATTTGTTTGTTTTGTTCTATTTAGATACATGTATTTTTTATTTTATATTTTTATTATTTATTTATTTATTTATTTATATTTTCCTTTTTCTCTTTTTCCAGATGTCTGTTTTCTAATGAGAGAGAATAAGAAAAGGTGTGGATTCTGATGGGTGAGAAGGTGGGTGGGATCTTGGAGAAGTTGGGGAAGGGAAACCCATATTCATAATATATTGCATGAGAAAAACCCTGTTCTGGAAGCCATAATATATACACGGAGGGCCTGGTGCAAACCCATGCAGGCCCTATACATGCTGCCTCAGTGAGTTCATATGATCTTTGTTCATTTTGATTTAGAGAGCCTTATTTTCTTGGTGTCCTCTGGTCCTTACTCTGGTCCTGCCTCCTCTTCTGCTAAGTTCCTTGAGGTCTGAGGGGTGATGTTTGATGGAGACATCTCATTTAGAAACAAGTGTTCCAAGATCTTTAACTCTCTGCGTAATGTCTGGCTATGGATCTCTGTATTTGTTCCTATCTGCTGGAAGGGGAAACTTCTCTGACGATGGCTGAAAAAAGCCCTGATCTTTGAATACAGCACAATGACATTAGGAGTCATTTTATTGAGGTGTTTTGTTTGTTTATTTTTAAAGCAGTAGAATTTGGTTTTACTCTGGTTTCCTGGGGTACTTGTCTCTGGTTCTTGGTCACCCAAACAATGTCAGATGTGTCAATGTTCATCTTGTGGAGTGGACCTTAAGACAAGTCTGACACTGGTTGGTTATTCCCATAAGCTTTGTGCCACCATAGCCCTAATATATCTTGCAGGCAGAACAGCAATGTAGATCAATGGTTTTGTAGCTAGGTTTGTGTTTATGTTTCCTTTTTGGTATCCTGGAGAGTACCTTTCTGTACTAGATGCTAGAATATTGGGGTGAAGGTTCTGTCTGGGCAGCAGCTTGACTTCTTCATGTTCAATGAGTTGCATAGGTGTTGTCTTTAGCAATAGGGCCTTGTTGTCAGTTTATGGAGAGCAATCTATAGTCTTAGCAACAGCCTGGGTTGTTGGGGATTTCTGTGAGATCTTTTTTTACAAAAACTTAGACATAACAAAATCTTGATATTAAAAGCTCCATGTGCTGACAGGAGACCACAAGTTGGGACTCTGTCTCTCTCATTATTTGCAATTTCATTTATGTACACACACATATATATGCTACTACTGTGTTACATTTCCATATAATAATTCAAATTGCCCTTGATTTTAGCTATCTCCCTTAATTTCTTCCCTCATCCCCCTTTCTGCTCCTCCTTCCTAACTTGAATTGTATGAAATATATCGTATGAAAATAAATCTATTTTCAATTTTAAAAACTTTCTTTTTCTCACTCTTCCCTCTTCATTAGTGTTTATTTCCTCAATAACATTGTCACTGAATCCAGAGAATGGCATAAATATAGATGAATCTGTTTATGTATACCTATCTCAGCCAGCTCTTGGGCACATTTGAAAAGCACTTGGCATAAGAACTCGGCCATAAAAAGTTTTAGCAGTTAGAAAGACATCTAAACTTTTAAATGTGGAGTATATATAAGAAAAGCCCACCAAATCCCACCCTTTATCAGATCCCTCTTGACACCATCTAGACAGCCTGGATTTCTAGTAATCTTTCTATCCCTGAAGAATCCTTTTTCATTTCTTACGAAAACTTCCCCTTCCCTTTCCTATCAGGCTGTCGAAAAGCAGGATGATGCCGGGATATGGTTTAGTCTCAGCCAGCACTTCTCATGGAAGCTACACTCCACTTGATTTGTTTCTCTTCTTATTCAAGCCTTGATTCATCATTTGCTCTATGCTGACAGTGAACTACTCTTTTGGTAAATTATCATGAGAAGAGCATGATTTGGTTGGTAATTAGCATCACCGAGGCTATTAGAGATACCACATCCTAGAAGGAGAAGCAAGAATGTATGGACTACTCAGTCCCTAGAGTTATGCGTGTGTTGAACCAAAAACCACAGACAGCAAGAGTTCAAAGATGTTCAGTCTAGTCAGTCCCCTCTTCTCTGCCAAGAGAGTTTCCCACAAATCTCATCATACTCAAACCCACAGACACAAGTGAACATACAGCTTCCAGTACTAGCAAGCATAAGCAGCCTCCTTCCTTCTTACCCAGTAACACACATCTTCTCAGGTCCATTTTGAAAAGCTCTGCTCTTGGGCACTCAGCTTAAAAACGAGTGGGTGGTTACTTATTTCCCTCTTCATGTTCATTGGGCTCTTCCTGCTCAGTCTCTGTCATTTGAGCAGTTGTTCAGTCCAGTTAAATTGCAATCTCCTGAAAGTAGAAACTCTGGCTTGCATTTCTTTGGTGATCCAATGACCTGTGTCACCTTCAACACAGGAGTAGGAACAAGTATTTATCTCTCCATACAGACAAATGTCTAATCTCATGCATTTTTTTTTTAACCAGTGATGCAGTGTTCCTTGGAAAGAAATGTTTCTTTCCTTTCCAATTAAAATTTTTCTATCAGAATTATTGTAAACCATTTGTGTTTTATCTTCCTTGAGTTGTTTTCTTATTATTTAATTATGTATCTGTGAGTATTGTGCATGTGTTGCATGTTTATGTGTGTGTGCATGTGTGAAAAGGGTGTGTGCGCGCGTGCTTGAGCACGTGCTCATGCTCATGTAGGTCAGGTGTCTCCCTCCCTCTAAAGATTTTGCTTTTGAGATAGTGTCTCTCATTTTAGAACCCACATTTTGGTTAGACTTAGTGTACTCTGAGAATATTATTCTCTCTAATCCCTAGTGCTAGAGTCATAGGTGTGTCACTCGCTATGTCTGGCTTTTATGTTGGTGCTTGGAACCTAATCAGGTCCTCATACTGACCCAAAGGCACTTCTGCCTGAGCCATCTCCACATTCCCCCAAGTTATCTTACTGGTGAAATCAGACCTCTCCTGTATTCCTTAGCTTTGGAAAGCGGATGGCCCAGAGTTAGTTTTGTCTTTGTGTCAATGAACCTAACTGCACAACTGCTCAATGCTACCAGTTCGTGATTAATCTGTAAACATGTATTTTTTAATATGAAAGTAGAATATAAAGATACCTATCATCAGGTCACATTCTTCCTTAGCTTTATCCTAGAAAAACAATATTTTATTTTTTTTATCTGCCTACCTCCTTTATCTCTTAGCTGGTTTTTAAATTTCAGTAGAGAAAAGAGGGGTGTTGCTTACCAAACCCTATCAATAACCCCAGCCAGCTCCTTGCCTCACATGTTCTTGACATTTCATTCTGCTATTTTCCCATAACCACCTATACAGCCTTGAAAGCCACAGAGCTGCCTACTGTCTTGATGCTTTGTCTATCTTTCTACAGAAGGGGACATGGTATCAGCTGTCTGTAGATTCTTGTGACATTAGAAAAAGACACTCCTGGAATGGCCTTAGACAATCTTTAAAATACTCAGGTTCAGAAGTTTCCACCTAGACTAAGGGAGTAGTTGGGCTCGTCACACATCACAAATTTCCAGCGGGGAGCTTCAAGTACCTACTCCCAAGCTCTCATCTTTTCCTTAACAAATATAAGGGGATGCTAATTAATCCTCTACAAATTCTGAAAGTTAATACCAAACTCCCAGAATGAATAAATGAAAGAATGCATTGGCACAGCTAACTAGTAGCCTGTAGGCCAGATCTCTTGAACAGCTCTTTAGCCATCAGAAGGAAATGAAGACATAGAGACAAAGAAAACCCTCTACAGGTGAAACCACTTAGAGTAATAGAGCTCAGTAGAATTGTATCACTGTTTACCTATGGATATAGATATAAAGATATATAGACACTTATGTATCTATATATCTATATCTCTACATATGTTTATCTATGTATTATTTGTGTGTGTGCTCATGTACCTATGAAGCCAGAGATCAATGTCAAGTGTGTTTCACCATTTCTTCTCCACATTATTTTTTGAAATAGGTTCAGTGGAAAAAATATTTAATTTGAAAGTAAAATATGGAGATGCTTGCTTACCCACCAGGTTATATTCTTTCACATCTTCAACCATAGGAAAATACTATTCTATTTTTTATCTTCATAACTCATTTGTCTCATAGTTGGTTTTTAAATTTGCATAAAGAAAAAAGGAATATTGTTAAGCAAACCTCAGCCAATTGAAATCGGAGCTCATCAGTTCAGCAAATTGACTTGGTTGCAAGCCCTAGGAATGCTCTAGTTTGTTCCTCCCCGCTTTTAGATTACAGGCGTGCTCAAACACTTCTGGATTTTTTTATATGTGTGCTAGAGACTCATACTCATGTCCTTATGATGCAAAGCAAATACTTTGCCATCCAAGCTATCACTGCCAGCACTCCCATCTATACTTTTGCCTTGAATAGATGTGGGGGTTCCATATTTAACAGAAAAGATACAAGAAATATCTCAAAGAATAAAAAGATTTATTTTTTTTAAAAGCTATGCAGTAAATTTAAAATAATGATCTGTTTAGTACTGGAAATTGATTACTATTATAGGAACACTCAGCTCCTCGTTACATAAGAATCTCCCTTGCACAATCTCCCTAAATAAAGAATACAATGGAAATATCAGCCATATCAACCAAGATGAACATGTTGAAGAATAAGCTTTTAAACATGTTCCTAAATACATAATCTTCTGGCCAACAAATAATCCACAATTTATATGTCCCTGAATGATTTATATAATCTAACTTTTTAAAATATTGTAAATATGCATTTAGATGATAAAGTATGATTCAACTATAATGTTAACTCATACATTTCCATGAAGAATATCTTCTTCCTTAAAAAAAAAACTAGTTAAACAAAGGAAATTTACATATTTTCTACTTCTTGTTTGTGCATTTGAACTTAATCAAGTATATTTATTCTGAAACATAATCAGCTGATGACACACACAAAAAAAACATAATCATTTATTGAGTGGAAAAATACATAGTTTATTTCAAATCCTCAGTAATTTCCTCCATTTGATAACATTTAGCATTTCTTCCAAGAGGAAAGTACTTGTTCTTTTATTAAAGGTCAGACTCAACAGTTGTATATCATTGAGTATTTTATCTACCTTTTATAGATTTTTATTTCTTATTTTTATTTGTGTGTGTGTGTGTGTGTGTGTGTGTGTGTGTGTGTGTGTGCGTGTGTCTGTGGTTTTGGGTCTCCTGGAAATAGAGTGACAGACAGTTGTGAGCCATGTGGCCTGAGTGCAGAGAAATTGTATACATTATCATCAGTCTTCAAAACAACCTCATTATCAACATTTTACAGAGAAGCTCAAGATTAAGTGGGTCACCAATGGTTAGATAAGTGATGTTGTTAGAAAGCAGGTTTTAAACCAGATCTGCCCCCTCTACAAAGTAAATGCTTTCCTCCAAAGTACAGATAGCCATAAGCACACTGAAAGAGAAAGTGTCATGACTTAGATATTGCATTTTTGCTAATAAACCGTGAAACAAGGGAAGTGAGAAGATGAACCACATTGAGAGAGTGTGCTGTTGTCTATTATAATGAGAAACTTTCAAAGATGTCACCTAAATTTACAGTGTACCTGTATTCACAAGTGAAAAATATATCAAGATGAGTGGGTAATCAACAAACGCTTCGACATTATTTGTGTGCTAATTTTTAAAACAAATTATCATAAGTGTTAACTTTTAAGTACTTAGATGAATTTTGTTCCAATACACTCAATCTTTTGATTTACCAAATAAATTGTGTTTCTTTCCAGATATCTGGATATTTAAGGTCACTAAGATGGATTGCATCTGTGTCCCAGTCATTAATAAATCCTGGCCTGTCCTCACAGCATAATACTGTTTCATATTTAATTAGTCTGCATTCCCACTTTGATGAAGAATGCAATGGCAAGAATAGATCACATTCCAAATTGCACAGTATTAGTGTCTCAAACTGTGACCATTCTGATCAACTTATTGATTATTTTGCCAAGTATATTATTAAAAATTAAAGTTCTAAATCAACACTCTAAAGCCAAATAATGCTGACTAATTTTTGAAAGGATTCTATAAGGGTTTTTTTTTTAAAGTGGCAGTTATTCATTTAAAAAGTATAGGGCTAGGAAAACAATTGCCACATAAACAAGATGACCTGAGTTCTATGCCTTGGAGGGGGGATAAATTCTAATGAAGTGGCATAAACCCTCATCTCCATATTTGAAGGCAAGATGGAAGATGAAGACAAGAGAATGAAATCTCCTGTAGCTTGAGGATGGGGGTACTCAGAGTACTGTTAGACAAAGGTAAGAGAGACCCTGCTTTAAACATGGAGGAAGCTGGGAAGCAACTCACATAGGTTGTCCTCCAAATATATGCTATAGCACAAGCATGCCAAGATCAGAGCTACAGGGCAGAGAGAGGAAGGGAGGGAGGGGGAGGGAGGGAAGGAGGGAGGAAAGGAGGGAGGGAGAGAGTGAATTTAAAAGTAAAACTCAGTGCTCTCTCCCTCTTCTCTGTCCGATACTGGCCCCTCTCTCCCTCTTAATTAAATCTCTTACATGTAAGGAAAAAAAATACTCATCAAGAAGATATCAAGAAGAAGAAAATAGAAATTCTAACTAGTACAGCCTCTTTCCTTCAACCCCAAAGGCAAACACGATTGTGCTACTTTTGCTGGATACTTCTCTGGCCAACTTTTCTTAAATATTTTAACTTTCAATAGATCCTCATATATAATGTTTTATTGCATACATCATTCCCCATATGCTCCAGGCTCCTGTGTGAACTGAGGAAGTGCACTCTCAGGAGTACCTTCCTTTGGAGCCAGGTGTGTACTTTTCTTATATCAAGGCAGACACAGCATCACCCTCTACTTTAGTTTCCCAGCACTTAACCTTACAGTGCAGAATAGGACCTACCGAGGCTCCTTGATTTCCAAGAGTGGCCAAAGACACCTCATCATCTTAAGATTCCTGTTTTGGTTCTTCTGCTGGCTTGCTGCTAGTACCCTTGGCTAGGAATGGAGGGTGATGGTGGTGTTCTACAGAGAAGCTCGGTGTTCAAGGACTTAACTTTTATGTTCATAGTTTGCCATTGTGTCCACCAGATGGATATCATCACGGGCATCTCTGTAACAGTATTTAAGACTTCAAGTTCATGCCTGACAGAGAGTGGGTATCACATGTGTTGCTTAGTGAAATATCCAGTCAATTAACCTGTTTAGGGGTACAGGTGATGTATGCCGTATGTCCTGAAAAGCAGAGTTGCACTCATTGGCTCTTCCTGCTCCACCCACAGGATGCTAGCCCCAGTGAGGTAATCTTTGATTAATCAGGTTAATGTTACTAAGGAGAGCAAAGCTCTTGAACTAAGGGTGTAAAGCACTTACATAGCACATATGAGTGCAAACTGAATCCCAGGACCCTTAAAATTTATTTTTAAAAAGCTAATCTCTGTCAAATCTAATTAAATACATGGAGAAAACGTTCACTAAGTAACATTTGAGGAGGTATTTAAAATTTGAAATTTTAATATAATCACAAACTTGATACAAATAATAGTTCTCACTTCATTCTCCTTTCTAATCATAGACATGTAAAAGCAAAGAGAAAAACACAATAAAAAAATCTTTGAATCTCTTGAAAGATTTAAATTATGAAAAAGTCAATGAAAATATTATTTCAGGAGAAAAGAATGTGTTATCTGGGATAATATTTAGTGTAGTAAGGCAGGAATGGTTTAGGATAAACACTCAAACAGGCTTAAGGAAATTTTTTCACCATTCACCCATACTATAATTATAGTATTCACCCATTCTATAATTATAGAAGGACAATGTACAATAAGTAATGTTCAACTAACAGTCCCCTAAAATAATTATCACTTGACAAACTATACCAAATTACGAAATAATAACAATGTTAAGGATTATAGTTCTGGGCTGAAGAAGTAGCTCAGGAATTAGAGTACATAGTGTATTGCTTTTCCACAGGAAAAAACTTCTTTTTCCAATACTCACATTAGGATGGCTCACATGCTGCCCTTGTGTTCAATTTTATTCACGTGTAATACCCCACACAGGCACACACAGACACAAAATTATAAATAATAAAGCAAACCTATGGTTCTAATAATTATCATTCTAAGGTCAACAGAATGCTGATACAGTATGTGATCTTATATTTTCACTCGGTTCATATAAATTAGCAAAGACAAATCACATTTTTAAACATTCTACTAAAAGAAGATGCCAGCATATTACTCAGTATTTCATACTCACATACATTTAATTCCTCCCTTTTCTTTAAGCCTAAGAAGATAATAGGCCCAAATTCAAGAATATCTGGGATTGTTGTTCCAACACTCCTTGTTCAAACTATATTGGCACGAAATCATTGGGTAATAATAATACCTTGGGGAGTCTTGAGTCTATATTTCAGGAAAGATTTAAAGGTGCCCTCAAAATTACTGGATACACTAATAGCTTGCCATGCTTTCTAATTAATATGTATATGTAATCAGCATGAACTGACAGAAGATTTATGTTCGAGAATATAAACAATAAAGAGGAATGTAATTGCTCAGCTTGGCCAGATTATTCATGTCCTTCATAGTCTAAAATAAAATCTTATCAAATACTTTGGGCCATTCTAAACTCCTGCCTTTTGTCTGTGTCTGGGTGTCAGTGCCTCTCTCACGTTCATCTCCCTCTCTTGCCCTCTACTTTCCCCTCCCCCCACCCCAATGAAAAGCATTCTCTAACCTGAGATGATGAGTTCTTTCAAGGCTGGAATAGATGGTTCCAAGTGGAGCCTGATTTGTAAACCCTAACGACACCACAAACTTGTATCACCAGTGAAGGAGAATGGGAAAAAAATGTCCACAAATGCCTGGATAATCCAGAGCAAACCCTGCCTATGCATATAGAGACAGGATCAGCATGAATAATTATACAAGAACTCCCCATTTAAACATGGTCATTACTAGGCTGAGAGAAGCTCATTCCCAAGTACCGGTGTGTGATGGTTTATATATGCTTGATCCAGGGACTGACACTATTAGAAGGTGTGGCCCTGTTGGAGTAGGTGTGGCCTTGTTGGAGTAGGTGTGGCAATGTGGGTGTGGACTTTAAGACCCTCATCCTAGCTGCCTCGAAGCAGTATTCTGCTAGAACCCTTTAGACGAAGATGTACAACTCTCAGCTCTTCCTGCACCATGCCTGCTAGATGGTGCCATGTGAGAATAATGGACTGACCCTCTGAGCCTGGAAGCCAGCCCCAATTATATGTTGACCTTATAAGAGTTACCTTGGTCATGGTGTCTGTTCACAGCAGTAAAACCCTAACTAAGATACCATGTTTGGGAAAAACAAAACAAAACAAAATAAAAGAAGACAATATAAGAAATATACAACCGTTAACAGGTTAAAGTTTATGACAGGGGTGTGTCAGGGAATCTGCAAGCTGCCTATCACTCTGAACCAAACAATAACCACTAAAAAACACTGAACATTTTTAAACCTAGTAATCTTCTTCGGCCATTAAAGAGGAAATAAAGATTGTTTTGGCCAGAGTGAAATAGCAAAGCCACTTTCCAGGGAAACAGCAATGCCTTCCCACTGTAGATAACTCCATCAGAAGCACACTAGAGATGACATCATATGCAGTGTGTACATTCATCATCATTTGCAGTATGCAACTTCTCTTTCCAGCTGTGGTGTGACAAAATTTATCCTGGGAGAACACTACACTTGTCTACTTACCACAGATGTGGAGTTTATCACAGACCAAAGTAGAAATATCACCAACGTCCAACTATGTGCCCCAATGAGTTTTATTGGGGTTATTCACAGGAATACGGGTGAAGGGTCACTTCAAAGGAACAGAAATAACTGGATAGTTGTATCACCAAAGTTCAGCACAGCATCAATAATAGCTCATAAAGCTGTGTACTTGGAGCACACTGCACAGCCTGCAGACAGCTCAACAGGCGGAGAACATCCTTTTCAAGGCACTTAGCTTGTCTGGGACTTTTTCCAAGCAGCTCAGATGTTTCCACTTCTGCTGGGGTGTTGATCTGGTCTCAGAGTCTTCATTTCAGCTTGCCTTCTTTTACCCTAGCAGGGAGGGGCCTAGTGAATTTGGTCAGTTTCAAGGACTTCCTGGAACTATATTCAGTTGTTATCTTCCAGCTTAAGGATTTTTGTGCTTTACAATGAGTTAATTTTGATTTTAAAAATGTACCCTTTTTATTAGATAATTTCTTTATTTACATTTCAAGTGTTATACTCTTTCCTGGTTTCCCCTCCGAAAACCACCTATCTTCTCCCCCCTCCCCCTGCTCACCAACCTACCCACTCCCACTTCCTGACCCTGGCATTCTCCTACACTGGGACATAGAGCCTTCAGAGAACCAAGATCCTCTCCTCCCATTGATGACTGACAAGGCCATCCTCTGCTATATATGCAGCTGGAGCCATGAGTCCCACTATGTGTACTCTTTGATTGGTGGTTTAGTCCCTGGGAGCTCTGGGGTTACGGGTTAGTTCATATTGTTGTTCCTCCTTTGGTGAGGGGGCAAACCCTTCAGCTCCTTGGGTCCTTTCTCTAGCTCCTCCACTGGGGACCCTGTGCTCAGTCCAATGGTTAGCTGTGAGCCTCCACCTCTGAATTTGTCAGACACTAACAGAGCCTCTCAGGAGACGACTACATCAGGCTCCTATCAGTAAGCACTTGTGAACACAATAGTGTCTGAGTTTGGTGTATTAAAATGTTGACATTCTCCAGAACCGTTCATTACCCAAAAAGATCTGTATATGTTAGATTGAAATTAAAAGATAAAAAGAATTGTTGTGTTACTCTATCATAATACTGAATGATAATATTACTCCATTTTAAACTCAGGACACTGCTATCTATTTTGTATTCTTCTTTTAAATGACCAAAGAAACTATTGAAGTATACCAAGCAAAAACGGAGACATAGCTTGTTTTATTAATTCTTTGAGAATTCCATGTAGTGCATTTGGATCACACTCACCACGGTTCTTCCCAGACCCACCACCCTTTCCTTACTGCCAGCTTTGTGCTCTCTTGTATGTTTAATGTAACGACTACTTGACTACTCTAGTGTATGGAGCTGGGTATACTTTTAGGTGTGACCCTGCCTATCGGAGAGTGGCTGACCTATCAGGGACCACACCTTTAAAAACAACAACAACAGCAACAATTGCCCCTCCTCAAGCACCTATCAACTAAGACTTTTACTTTCATGGAAATCTAAGATTTTCTGGAATAATCATGATGGGCTTTTTTGTTTGTTTATAGAATGGTGCCTTGTGTCACATCAAAGGAATAGAATATGGTACCAGTTCTCTAAGGGAAATCCCAGAAAACTATCCATGAGCACTAAATATCCTTAAACTCTCAGCTTTAAAAACTTTGAAAATATGTACTTGAATGTATTATGTCCTCTCTTGTTTTCTTCCTTTCTCTCTTTTTCTTTCTTTTTTCTTCCTTCCTTTTGTTCTCTTTCTTTCTTCCTATTTCTCTATTTTTCTTTCTATTTTTCCTTCTTTCTTACTTACTTTTTAAGAATGCCATGTTCTCTAGTATACATGGGACTGCTTCCTATTACCTTGACATTTAAAGTGCACAAACAGTCGGAACTTTATGTGACCCCCTGCATCAGGGCGTGCCTATAGCACTTTGGACTCTTCCCTCTATGATTTTCAGGCTTGGCCATCGTGTGTCTATCTCCTTGTCTTCCTATCACCTTTTTTTAATACCTTTATAGAGGCATAGCTCTTGCCAAGAAACCATCAGGCAGTCATGGAGATGGACACTTTGGTGTCATCAAGATGGTATTTGATGACTCTCCTATCATTGGTTCTTTTTTCTCCTGCCACCATCTCTAGTCATAGAGGTAGCTAATGTATCTGTTCTGCATGAAGTTGGTGCTTAGCAATACAAAATTCTAATTTTAGGAACTAGAGTGTATGGATTTCTAATTATTAGGAGAACAAATAATAAAGCTGGAAATAAAATCATAAGGCAACTATTCAGATATGAATATAAGAAATACAGTGTGTGTGTGTGTGTGTGTGTGTGTGTGTGTGTGTGTGTACATGTGTACAGAAGTATATGTTACAGGAAACTTGTGATTCCAGGTACCTTGGTATCTGCTTTCCTATTCACAGATGTTTTATCCTAGGTATATACTCAGGAGTGAAGGAAATCTTTAATAAGAACACCAATCCTTGTATGAAGCTTCTATTCTAAAGGATTCCCACAAAGTCTTTCTCTTTCTAATACTATCACATTGGAAGCAGTTTTGCAGTGTATAGAAAAGAAGCATCTCTTGGGTGTTCATACATATTTCTGTGCATTAGTGTACTCAAGTGCATTCCATTCATGTACATATGTGCATACAGAGATCAGATCTCAACTTTGGCTGTCAGCCCTCACTTTCTACCTTGAGACAGGTTCTCTTGTATATTACTGTACACCAGACCAGCTAGCCCTTGACCCCCAGGTATTCTCCTACCTATCCATAGGAGTGGTAGAACTACATATGACTAGGTAGGGTACCTGGTCCAGTTTTTATATGGGTTCTGGGGATCCAAACTAAGTGTTTTACCAACTCAACCATTTCTCCAATCCAGGAGTTGTGCTTTAGTTTTTGAATTTGAGCAGAGTATAAGCATTCAGGTCCCAACATTTTCCCTGTGTCTGTGGACAGTATTGTCAAATTATTTTCATATTAGAAATATTTATTTTTTAATTGATCTGCTTCCTTAAGAGAAGCACATTCTTATTTGGTGACTAGATTCTACCTTGTGCTTCTATGGTCCACAAAGCTCTTCTACTTAAGAGGAAAATGGGTACATTATGGCTGTATTAAATTAAATTAGAACTCACTACTTCTGAGTTGTGTTATCAGGTCCGTTGAGCCATATTGGCAGTTTTAACATCAGTCTTACAGTGCTGCTCTATCTCCTTATGAATAAAATCATTTCCTATGTGTTAGGCAAGAATGTTCCTCTTTTCCTCAGCTCAACCATGAAATCAAAATCTTCTTTCCTGCCTTTATGGAATTTCAATCATTCTACAAAATCAATTGAATGTGTCTGTTTTGCAAAAGACTTGACTGAGCAAGCAATTATAGTAGAATTATTTCTTAATGAAGAACAAACCCTTCCCTTGCTTTTTAGTATTTTAAATGAAGAATATGGGAATTCTCCCAACAGTGATGTTCATAAATATGGATGTGTTATTCATCAGCTTCTCTGTTCTTTTAAAATTTATTCTTGTTCATTCCAAGTAATAGAGTTAACTTTTTAATTCTTTTCTTTTGAGAGCCTGTATTTGTGTTTTTTTGTCGGGGAAGCATTCAATTTAACAAGCTTTAAAACTGTGTGTGTGCATTTATCCACACATATATGTACATATTTGCATTTTTGTACAAGACAAATGGGGAGAATCGCACACAGCCCATTAAGCAGGCAGTTCAACTTATAATGCAGGGCTCAAAACAGCCCTCATGTCAGACGAGCAATTGCAATTTGCTTCTGATGCACTTAAAAAACTGCAGTTTGGTTATTAGCCCAGAAGTT
>NW_022196913.1:11920909-11946757 GCF_008632895.1 Mastomys coucha | reverse complement strand
TTTGTTTTTTGGAGGGGAAACTGGGAATGGAGAAATTTACATGTAAATAAAGAAAATAAAAAAATAAAGAAAAAATAAAAAAAATAAAATTGAATAAAGGTATTGAACAGGAAAAAAAAAACAACAACTGCAGTTTGGGCAAAGTTCACTCAGTTCCTTGTCCATTTTCTTTAAAAAGATAAAAGTAAAAGAAAGAAATTATTCATGATCTGATTATGATTATAATTTGTGAAGAACAACAATATTAACCAATCAGAGCTCCCAGGATCTAAACCACCAACCAAGGAGTACACATGGAGGGACCCATAGCTCCAGCCACATATGTACCAGAGGATGGCCTTGTCGGGCATCAATGGGTGAATAGGCCTTTGGTCCTGTGAAGGCTCCATGCCACAGTATAAGGGAATGTGAGAGTGGGGAGGCAGGAGTAGGTAGGTGGGTGGGAGCATACCCACATAGAAGCAGGAGGAGGGGGATGGTATAGAGGGTTTCTGGGGGGAACTGGGAAAGGGGATAACATTTGAAATGTAAATAAATAAAATACTGCCCCCCCCCAAAAAAAACAAAGAAAGTAAATACATATAGCCTGCTGGAATTTGGCTTTGCAAGAATCCAGCTTGGGGCCTGTAGATAGCTTGGTAAAAGCATGATATTCATAAAGTCCTGGGTTTAGTCTCTAACACTATATAAAATGGATGTGGTGGTAAATGTCTATAATCTCCACACTCTGGAAAGAGAGAAATAGATCAGGATTTAGTACAAAATCAAAGGCAGCCTGGGCCACATGAGATCCTGTCTTAGTAAAGAAATAAATTTCTAGTTTTGAGGATGTGCAGTCTTTAAGTTAATACAATTCCTTTCGTCTCACATTCTAGAAATAAATATTTTCAGTGTAAAAGAGAAGGAAGTGCTGAGGTGGGGAACAGGAAAGAAACTAGGGTGTGTGCAAAAGGGAAGATGCAGGATTACTACAGTAATAGGACTTTACTGGACCTGATTGTGGTAGCAGTACAAAACTTACACCCATTATGCCATGATGATATTTTACTAGAACTAAGTGCACACATATGTACACACACACACACACATACACACACACACACACACACACACTTACTCATATACACATTAGTGAAAGTAAATCTGGGTAAAGCTTATTAATAAGAGTGATGGATGATATTCATGTCAGTATAGTAATGTGGTGTTACATTGTAGGAGTGGTCAGTATCATCACTGACTGAACTGGAATAAAGTGTGCACAGGATATTTATATTATTCATCCATATACACAAATCTATAATCAACTCGAAACACTAAGCAAAGTAAAAAAAAAAATAGAAAAGGCTTTTTTTTTTTATAGATTCACGAGTCTCAGATAGAAGCAAACAGCAGTCCTGAACAAGGGCAGTAGGTTTCTGTCAGTGCTGGAGGAATTACGCTCAGAGGTGAGATGCTTTCTATATCCTATGCCATTTCCACTTGGCTACATGACAACTTGGGTTGACGACATGTTCATGGTTTGCACAAATGACTGTATTATGTCTCATTGAGGTCCATAAACACCAATCAACCTAATCACAAAAGGGCTGTTTCAGTGTTCATGTGGCTATTTAATCAGAATTATGCAGACAAAGATGAATAATTTTATGTTAATTATCATGTTTACTACTATGGAGAAGAGAAACACATCTCTCATGTTGCTTTCAATGAGCCTTATCTAAAATTTTGCCTTTGCAATATTTGACAGATGACAGATAGATCACAGACATGCAGAGAGAGAGAAAGAGACAGAGACAGAGACAGAGACAGAGACAGAGACAGAGACAGAGAGAAGAGTAAGGATGAATTGAAGTCAAGCTTATCCAAGTTTGAATTCTGCAAATTTTCAGGAACTTAAAGTCCTGGAAAAATTTCATCACTTGTAAAATAAAAAGTCAGTGGCCCTGCCTTTCAATTTTGGAAGAAAGACATTGCATTTAACATTTTGTTGGTTTGCTTTTAGTTCTATTGTTGATATATTCACTATACAATGAATAGGGTGGGCTCAGTACTAATTCCATAGCATATATTTTGTACCAACCTGTCATGTGCAACCATGCTCCTTCCACTGTGGCCATTCAAATCTACTCAACCCCCTAATCCTCTCTATTATATTTTGAGGCCTTGATTTAGCTTTCATGTAAAAGAGAGAATGTATGGTTCTGATTTTATTGTCCTGTGCCCAGCTAATTTCACTTAATGGAATGCCCTCCAGTCACATTCATTTTCCTGCAATTGTCAAGATTTTGGTTTTTTTTTACAACTAAAAGGAACTCCACTTTGTATATGTATTCTTATCAAAATAACTGTCAATGCCAATAAGTATGTGGAAAATGTTTAATGATCTCAGTCATCAACAAAATGCAAATCATAATGGCAAAATACCAAGTTATTGCAGTTAAAAGGACTGTAATCAAAATAATAAGATAATGACAGCAAATGTAAGGATTTGAAGAAATAGTAACTCACACCCTGTTGTTGAAAATACTATGTGGTCCAGCCACTGTGCTGGTATACAGTGGTACATCAAAAATATAAAGAATCTTTTATGTATGTGTGTATAGGATCCATGTACACTGACAAATCCCTCCCATTAATATGAGTCATGCATATTTACAAGATGAAATGTGAATCCACAGAGATAACTAGGATGTTATAAACATTTGCTCCTCTTTCAGATGGCCCAAATTCAGATCTTATCCCCCAAATACCCAATTGGGCAGCTCATAATTGCATGAACTCCAGGTCCAGGGAATCCACTACCATCTCCTGGCTTCTGAAGACATCTGCACTCAGGTACACATAGAGATACAGACTCATACACATAATGAAAATCATTATTTAGAAAAACTCTTTTAAGTATAATAAATTGAAAATAATATTTTAAAACTATTTAAAAATAGTTTATCAGCTGCTGCCATGAAGACACCAGATCCACATCCATCCTAGAGGACCCACTGCACTCAGAGCAGTTGGTAAGAACCCCATCTGCTCCCCCTCCCGAGTCCCAGAGCTGCTGCTGGGAGCCTGGTGGACTTGGGACCCACCACCCACCAAACACTACTCCCCTTCTGTCCCTTCTACCCACTTGGGAGACAGAAGAAAGCTATCAAAAGTGGGGAGGGGGAAGGAACATCCACTCGTAGGCAGGTGGGTGGACAGGTGGACAGGGCAGGAGGAGTGGTGGAGAGAAGGGAACTGACCCAGTACTGGGTGAGGGAAAAGGACTGAAGCCCTGAGGGCCAGCAGAAAGAATGGAAACAGGCAACCTCAGGAGGTAGGAGGTTGTGGGGGTCCTCCAGAATGCACCAGAGACCTGGGAGGTGAGAGACGTTCAGGACTCAAAGGGAGGGACTTTAGATGAAATGCCTGACAGTAGGGAGAGGGAACTTAGAGACCAACTCCAGCAGGAGGACAGGACACCAAGTGAGGGATGGGGTTCCCATCTTACAGTCACAACTCTGACTCATAATTCTTCCTGTCTGAAAGAATTACAGGAATGGAAATGGAGAGGAGCCTGAGGAAAAGAAGGTGCATAACAGGCCCAAAGTGGGATCCAGCTCAAGGGGAGATCCCAAGGCCTGATTCTATTACTGAGGCTATGGAGAACTCATAAAAAGGGACCTATCATGACTGTTCTCCAAAAGACCTAACAAGCAGCTGAAAGAATCAGATGCAGACATTTGCACCTAACCAATAGACAGAAGCAGATGACCCCGATGTTGAATTAGGGAAGACTGAAAGAAGCTGAGAAGAAGGGCAATTCTGTCGAAGGACCAGCAGTCTCAATTAACCTGGACCCCCAAGATCTCTCAGATACTGGAACACCAAACAGGCAGCATACACCTGCTGATATGAGGCCCCAAACACACATACAATAGAGAACTGCTGGGCCTGTGTTCATTCAGAAATGATGCACCTAACCCTCAAGAGACTGGAGGTTCCAGAGAGTTTAGAGGCCAGGTCGGGTAGGGACATGGGAACATCCACTCAGAGACAGATGGATGAGGAGGAGGTATGGGATATGGAACAGTGGGAGGCTGAGTGGGAGGACGGGGAATAAAATATGGAGCGTAAAAAAATTAATTAATTAAAAAATGTAAAAAACATTTATTATAAAAAGATAAAACATTCCCAATCCCTTGAACCCTGTGTTTCTGCTTTCCTTTTCTTACTGTTTCCTTCCTGCTAAAAAAACACTTGCTCTGGCATTTCTTTTACCACCCTTACCAGCATGTAAGTCATATGTTGGTTTTGATTTGTTTGAAAATGTGTTCCTTTGACCCAAGGAGCTGAAGGGTTTGCAGCCCCTTAGGACAAACAACAATATGAACTAACTAGTACCCTCAGAGCTCGCAGGGACTAAACCACCAACCAAAGAGTACACATGGTGGGACAAATGGCTCCAGCAGCATATGTAGCAGAGGATGGCCTAGTCGGTCATCAATGAGAGGAGAGGCCCTTGGCCTTGTGAAGGTTCTATGCCCCAGTGTAGGGGAATGCCAGGGCCAGGAAGCAGGAGAGGGTGGTGAGCAGGGGGGAGGGGAGGACCAGGGATTTGTTTTTGTTTTTGCTTTTTTATTTTATTTTATTTTTTTTCTTTTTTTTGGAGGGGAAACTGGGAAAGGAGATATTGTATGACAGGTAAATAAAGAAAATGTCTAATAAAACACATTAAGCAAAAGAAAAAAAAAGAAAAATGTGTTCTTTTTTAAATTTATACTAATTTGAACCAATGAAGAATAATATACATATTAATTTTTACTTCATACATGGATTTCATTTAAGGTTTAATTATTTATTGAAACAAGAACACAATTTTTTCTTGTGTATGTCCTTCCATCAAGATTTTGCTAAAACTTGTTACTTTAGTTAGGAGTTCTATTGCTGCAATGTAACACCATGACCAAAAAGCAAGTTGGGGAGGAAAGGATTTATTTGGCTTATAGTTCCATATCATAGTCTATCAAAACAGGGACTCAAGCCAGGCTGGAACCTGAAGGAAAGAGCTGATGCAGAGGCCATGCAATGGTACTGCCTATTGGCTTGCTTGGCCTTTCTTTCTTTGTTTGTTTCTTCTTTATTTTATTTTTTTTTTATTTACTCACTTCACATCCCTCTCACTGCCCTCCTCCCCGTGACCCCTCCCTCAGTCCTTCCCCTATGCTCCCCCGCTTCTCCTCTGGGCAGATGACTCCAACCCCTGGGAATCTCCAACCCTGGCTCTTCAAGTCTCTGTGTGTCAAGGCACTTACTCTCCCACAGAGACCCGACAAGGCAGCCCACCTAGAATATATCCCATGTATAGGCAACAACTTTTGAGATAACCCCATTCCAGTTGTTCAGGACCCACAGGAAGACCAAGCTTAACAACTGCTACAAATGTGCTGGGAGGCCTAGATCCAGCTGGTGTGTGTTCTTTGGTTGGTGATTCAGTCTCTGACAACCCCAAGGGTTCAGGAAAGTTGACTCTATTGGTCTTCCTGTGGAGTTCCTATCCCCTTCATGGCCAACAATACTTCCTCCTATTCTTCCATAAGAGTCTACATACTCCATCCACTGTTTGACTGTGGCCACCTGCATCTGTCTGAGTCAGCTGCTGGGTGGAGTCTCTCAGAGGACAAGTAGTTCCTGTCTGCAAGCATAATAGAGTATCATTAATAGTGATAGTGATAATAGTGATAGTGGTTCTTGACCATGGAATGAGTCTTAAGTTGGGCTTGTTATTGATTGGTCACTCTCTCAGTCTATGCTCCATTCCCCATGGCTGCATTAGACAGGGTAAAAATGGAGTCAAAAGTTTTGGGGGTGGGTTGTTGTCTCTGTCACTTCACTGGGATGTCTATCTGGCTTTCTTATAGAAACCAGGACCACAAGCCCAGGGACAGCACCATCCACATTGGGCTAGGCCCTTTCCCATCAATCACCAATTAAGAAAATTTCCTACAGGCTTGACTATAGCCAGATTTTATGGAGGCATTTTCTTACTTAAGACTCCCTCCTCTCAGATGACTTGAGCTCTTGTCAAGTTGACATAATACTAGCCAGCACATTCACAATCACACCTTAGCCATTCATTCTACAATTTGAAAAGTAAAAGAAACAGATGAAAAAGAAAATCTTTACTTTGTTTCTACTGATAATGACTTAGATCTACTTCAAAATGGGCCTTCTATTAATCTACTTATGCCTGCATAAGGGGAAAGGTGTGTACCAATATTTACCAAGTTAGGATGATATCTTTATCCAGTCTTCATATATCAAGAACTGGAGATTCAGGGTCCAGATAGACTTCTTGAGGACAAATTTGGGGCAGCGAAGACTGCAACTATTTGGAGATCTGAGAGCTCAAAATAGTCAAGCAGGGTCTCAGCTGTACATACAAGCCATTCCAGGAACTCATGACCAGAGATCATCCTGCTTCTTTAGAAGTAGAGATAGCAAACACAAAAGCTCAGTTCTTTCCAGAGTGGTGATTGTACCACAGACATCAGCAAAACCTATGTGAGGAACAGAACTCAAGACCTGCATATGTTCTCCTCTTTCACCTTTATCTATGCCTGGACAAGTAATCTATGGTGTGAGGAATTCTCTGAAAGACGTTAGCAGGTCAGTCTCTCCTAATTAATATCAATTGGAAGACAAAAGGACTATGTTATAAGCATATGGCATGTGTTTATGAAAGACACCCTTACTTTTGGAAAGCTTTGAACTGCTCTGAGAGACTGCTTTTAATAGTTAGAAAGAACCATTAAGTATCAGAAAATTATCATGTGTTTTCATTGATTCTCAACCTTGCTTCTCTACACCTGAGCAAACTTGTCTACTTCAAAATGGGCTTTCTACTACTCTCCTTACACCTGCATAAGGGGAAAGGTGTGTGTCAATAATGTTTTTCAACCAGTTATGATGATGTCTTGATCCAGTCCTCATATATTAAGAACTGGAGAGTCAGGGACCAGATCTACCTCTTGAGGACAAATTGACTTCTTACTTTCTTTGCTCAGGTTCTGGTTACATCCTATCATAACTCTTGTTGCTTCCCCTAATATAACTGTTCTCATAGGAAAAGTTTACTCTTTTCATCATCATGACCACTGTAATTATTGTGGTATTTGTGCCTGAGTATGGGAATGTATGTGCCATAGTCTGTATGTGGAAATCAGAGGATAACTTTTTGGCATGAGTTCTCTCTCTACTATAAGTTCCAAGGATCTTACATCAAACTTGTGAAGGAAGTATTTTTATATGCTAAGCCATTTCATCAGCCAAGTGCTACCCTGAAGATATTAACCATCATTCACAGAAACTCATGTGGGAAGCGGATGACACACAAGGTCCCATGACTAATGGCCAAGCTCTTTAACTCTTTTAACTTCTTTTGTAATGGAGTATCTGAGGTTTTTCCATTTGAAAGAATGGTTTCCTAGTTGCTTCTAGCTTAACTGTCATTTTAACTGCACAAAATTCCTAGCTGGCTAGATGCTGGATAACTGATGTTCATTTCATCAGTTGCATAACAACCCACTCTGAAACCAGTGGCTTGGAAAATCATTTATTAGATCAGCATCAGTGGAGATGGTATAGTCAGCAAAGCACCTGTACTGTAGATATGAAGACCTGCTCATAATTCTATCCTATTGCAGTGGAGAGGGCATATCCCTGAGCCTCCCTGGTCAGCCAGCCTAGTCAGGCAGTTGAGCTCCTTGACAGTGAAAAGGCCTATTCCAGAAAATATGGTAGATTAAACTTGAGGAACAATTAAGTATCCTGTTAAGGATACTTAAGGATAAGCCCTGTTGCCTGCCCCCACCCCCAAAAGAATTGAGGGAAAAGGGACTATTTTCAAGTAACAGTCCATTGTGTAGGGAGGTCAAGGCAGCAAGAATTTAAAATAACTAATCACATCACATTCAGAATCAAGAACAGTGATGAATGAACACATGGGTGCTTGTACTCAGATCACTTTCTTCCCTCTTACACAATTAAGGACTTCCTGCCTAGGGAATGGTACTACCCACACTGGGCTGCATTTCCCCAAACCAGCTAAGTTCATTTAGCCAATCTAAATATACATACCCTTAGGCCAACCCAATACTATCCTTCATTATGATTCCTCTCCCAATTGATTCTACATTATATTAATTTGACAATTAATGCTAACCTTTGAAAAGCAAATATTTGTCAAGATTATCCAATCTAGCTGGAGATTTAGCTCAATTGTAGAGTGTTTTATAGCATGCATGAAATTCTGGGTTTGTAAAGTAGACATGGTGACATATGTTTGGAAGTGGAAGAAAGAAGATAGAAGTTCAACGAGATCTTCAAACATAATTAATTTAAGGTCAGCAAGACATACATAAAACCTCGCAACAATAAAAATAATAGTCACCATCATCATCATAAGTAGTAAAATAAAACAACATTATTATGTTGGCTTCAAGTTTGTTACCTCATATTGACCAAAATATATCATATGATCAATACTACCATTAACATAGCACAGAGGAGTTATGACTGACAAGGTCATAAATACAAGGAGGAAAGACTCATACATAAGAATTACTATTATAATCTCCTACTGTGTTTTGAAGATACTAATACAATATCACTATCTAATTCTAACTTAATATTAGACACCCTGGTAAGTTCTTTACATTGAGTCTCCTTTAAATACCAAAAGACACCTATCAAGAAGTTAACCTTAGAGGTATGAGGAAGCAAGCTCTGAGATGTTCAATACAAGATTCAAAAGCACTTACAAATAATATCAGGACATAGAATAAGTTCTGGTTAACAAAGTCCCTGTTTTTCAAACCATGTAAAATGCTTCCCTGTATCTAATACACTAAAAATATTCTGGGCCTTGATTTGTTTTCTTTAAAAATATTTTGTTTGCATCATTCAGGACTAAGAGAAGAGATTTTCTATATTGCAGTTCTGTGTGAAATACCTGTAGACTCATGAATTATTTTTGTAACTAGTGCTTACAATTCAATAGATATTCATCACAACCAAATTTCATGGTAGTGATGCAAACACCAAACGTGAGGTCACAAAGGTTGGGGTTCATCAGCCTTCTACTGTTAAGGAGATGTATGAACTTTCACATATGAATCATTTATTCACAAATTCAAACCTGTATTTCCTCATTTATAAAAGAATAATGCCCTTTCTACAAGATTTTCATGAGATTACATGTAGAGTTTGAAAACACACACACGTTTTGTTAGCTATAAAGCATTATAAGAGCACAGCAGGAAGAGTTAGTAAAAGGGAATCTGTATTGTCTTTGTGCATAACTGTTCCTCTTTTGATAAAATCTCTTCTGGTGACTACTGCAATTACCTAAGAGAATGATAGATTACTGTAGCTGGAATTAGCTTCCTACCTTCTAGCTAAAAAAAAAAAATCATAATAAATATTTAATGTATCATCTTGATAATTTTTTATCTTTATTCTCTCTGAATTTTTATAAAATTTACCCCTCACAGTTCCTAAACTATTTCACAGTTTCTTTCTTCCATTAGACCTGGAGAACAGCCTCCTGTCTTATACTTTTTTCAAACAATCACTACCAGTTAGATCCATCAGTATTTTGACTCACTTTTACTTTTGAAAGATTTTGGTCTGTTTCTCAGTCAGGTTTCTACTTCTTTTCCACCTCATCTCTTCCTATTTATCCATTAAAATACCGTAAATAACTTCAGAGCCTGCCTTGAGTATGGCCCAACATATCACTGTCAAAGTATTTCTGTTGATAGTGTATTTCTCTGAGCCACTGCCAAAGCCACGAGAGCCCTTTAAGAACGACTTGATTCTTTGTGACAGCATCTAGCCTCTCAAGTCAGAATCCAAAGTATTTTATGAAGCCTGATAAGCATCCACTTGGCTTGATAAATCTTTATGGAATGCTCACCACCTACAGGTCACTGTGCCAGAGGAGCAAGCCAGAATCCTGGCCTTCAAGAGACTTTTAAAGTCTGACAGGAAAGAAAAGATGCTGTCACAAAACCCTCTAACAAGCAGAGGAGGGTGAACTCCTTGGGAGACACTGGGTTTGTGAGTTAATATACTGAAGATCTGTGCAGCCAGTTGAGTGCTAGCTATAACTGTTCTCATTTTTGCCTACAAAACATGCCAGGTATCTTTCAACATGAATTAAAAGCAAGAACCAACCCATCATTTGGGGTTTGATCAAATCTCTTTTCATTTTGTTTTCCTTTGACTATTATCTCCTTGCCAGAAAATTATATTGTTTCTACATAATTCTATCCAGATACAAGCCTATATGATGTTTTCAATATATCCAATGATATTTCATTTGTTTTACTGATGGAATCATAGCTAAATTATCTTCATTTTCTTCATGGAAAACTCTGGGTTGCTCACTTTTTATGATTACCTAATAATATGGGTTAGCTTTTGCTTATATGAAGTGTTTATCCATTATTTATCTAAACAGACACAGGGCAAGTTCAGTTCCTCATCTGTTGCCATTACTTTAGTCTACTTAATGAGCACTAGTGTTAAGGCACTATTCCCACTGTATTTCATTTTGGAACTTCCCTTTGAGTTGAGTGGAGTTGCTTTCTTAGGTTGGAATTTTTCCTCCTAGAAGGAGAAGAGAAGCTCAGGGGTCTCATGAAGCTCATAAGAAGTGTAAAAATTACAGGAGACTCTCAGAACTGACAGGATTCATGAGGTCCCTTCCTAGAGATTATATATGCAATAAATGATGCTCCAAGGTAGGAGATTCTTCAATGGAACTGCCTGCAAAGTCACAGGCAGCTCAAGTGTTGTAGTTTCATGAGTTACTGGAGAAGCTTTTTGGTAGAATAGCTGACAGAGTTACCCTTTCAGTAACCCCAATTAACTTGACTCATTAAGCTGAATTTGGATGGAATAATCTGCTTGATCTGCCTTCGCCATACCTGCAGTGATTAGGTGTTTCTGTACCACTCCTCATAAAGGTAACATAACAAATGTTATTCTCTGTTGCTTTTTTCACTCTTGATTGATAACTGCATATGGAAGTATTCTTCAATTTCACTTTAAAGACCAGTTCCCATGAGAAGGTTCCCTATTTTCTCAGAAGATGTTAAAACTTCCTCTTCCTTAATTATGAATGCATTATTTTAGTTTATATGTACATCTTGTCACAGTCAGTATCCTTTAGACCATTCCTACTTGATCTAAACATCTCTTCCTGGCCTATGTTCTAACATGCTGATCTGGTTACCCTGGGGTGGATATGTCTCGACTGAATACCTCTGAATTACCTTACTCATGAACACTTAACTTCTGGAGTCAGGGAAACACTGAATGTATGGTTTTAATGCCTTAGCTATGCTTAGAGTGGTTTGCTTCCCCTAACCTGTGTGCATTTCTATAGAAAGTACCTTTATTAAACTCTTAGCAACGGTGAATGTGATTTCTGTTTCTTTTCAGACTCTTAGACCAACATAACTAATGGCTAGCTTGGACTGTGGTACATAGACTTGCTTTATTTGTTGAATGAGTTGTAGAATTATTGTTATATAATAATCCTTTAAATATATAATATGGCAGAACTTCCTTTTTAAAAAGATATTTTAAGAATCAGATAAATGAGCTGAGGCTGTAGCTCAATTAGTAGACTTACCAAGCATTTGAGAAGCACTGGGTTTGAGCCCCAGAACCACATAAACCAGGAACAATGACACAAGTTTGTAGCACTAATATTAGCTAGCAATTGAGTTTGAAGCCAGCCTGGAATGCAGAAAAGTCTCTCAAAACTGTAAGCTATCCCCACCTGGGCCAGGTCAGAAGCCTGATACCCACCCACACCCTATAGCTTACATGCCTTCCAGGAAATCCCCAATAACCAAAGACATGGGTGAGAATGTCTCTCAAATACCCACACCGACTGGAATACCCACAGAGTACAGCTGATGGGAACCTACCCTCCCTGCAGCTGATGGGAAGCTACCCTCCCTGCTGAACTCCACCTTCCTTCTGTTCTCCTCTACCCAAGGCAGATGATCTGGCGCAATACCCTACCACACCCTACAATCTATCTGTTCCCCAAGAGGTTCAAAGTAACCAGAGCTCAGGATGCACATCCTAAGCAGACATCACTACCTGCCTCTAAGGAAACTGGCTCTAACCCAGGTCGTAGGGCTCTACCTGCTTCCAAAGAGGCTGGCTCCCGAAAGACACCTAGGCCAGTTAACACCAGCGATAACCACATGGCAAGAAGCAAGCACAAGAACATAAGCAATAGAACTCAATGCATTTTGACACAATCAAAACCCAGTTCTCCCAACACAGCAAGCCCTGGATAACCTAACACTCCTAAAAAGGAAAATAATGACCTAAAATCCTATCTCATGAAGATGATAGAGGCCTTTAAGGAGGATTTAAGTAACTCCTTTTAAAGAAATACAGGAAAACACAGTCAAACAGGTAGAAGCTCTTAAGGAAGAAACAAATAAATCCGTTAAAGAAATACAGGAAACTACAATCAATTCTGAACATTTATGCCCCAAATGCAATGGCACCCACATTTGTTAAGAAACTTCACTAAAGCTCAAAACACACATTGAAACTCACACAATAATAGTGGGAGACTTGAAAACCCCATTCTCACCAATAGACAGGTCATTGAAACAGAAACTAAGCAGAGAAACAGTGAAAGTAACAGAAGTTGGAAATCAAATGAACTTAACAGATATCTACAAAACATTTTACCTCAAAACAAGAGACTATACCTTCTTCTCAGCACCTCATGGAACCTTCTCCAAAATTGGACCATATAATTGGACACAAAACAAGCATAAACATAGAAGAAGATTGAGATAATCTCATGCATTCTATCAGATCACTACAGACAAAGGCTGGACTAAAATAACAACAAAAGTAACTGAAATCCCACATACTCATTCATGGAAATTGAATAATTCTCTGCTCAATGATAACTTGGTCAGGCAAGAAATAAAAAAAGAAATCAAAGATGATAGAATTCAATGAAAATAAAGACATATCATACCCAAACTTATAGGACACAATGGAAGCAGGATTAAGAATAAAATTCATAGCACTAAGTGCCTTCATAAAAAAAATTGGAGAAATCCCATACAAGCAACTAATAGCATACATGAAAGCTCTAGAAAAGAAAGAAGCAAACACACTCAAGAGGAGTAAATGGCAAGAAATAATCAAATTCAGAGATTAAATCAACCAGTTATAAACAAAGAGAACGATAAAAAGAATCAAGAAGACTACGAGCTGGTTCTTTGAGAAAAATGACACGATATATAAACCTCTATCCAAACTAACTAAAGGGCACAAGACAATATCCAAATTAACAAAATCTGAAATGAAAATGGAAACAGAGTAACAGAAACTGAGGAAATTCAAAAGATCATCAGGAACAACTACAAAAACCTATACTCTACAAAACTGGAAAATCTAGATGAAATGAATGATTTTCTAGACAGATCTCACATACCAACATTAAATCAAGAGCAGGTAAACTATCTAAACAGTCTCATAACCCCTAAGGAAATAGAAATGGTCATTAAAACTTCTCAACCAAAAAATGCCCAAGGCCAGATAGTTTTGGTAAAGAATTCTACCACATCTTCAAAGAAGAGCTAATACCAATACTCCTCAAACTATTCCACAAAATATAAACAGAAGGAACATTGCCTAATTTATTCTATGAAGCCACAGTTACTCTGATACCTAAACCACACAAAGACCCAACAACAAAAGAGAACTTCAGGCCAATTTCATTTGAGAATATCAATGTAAAAATACTCAATAAAA
Organism: Mastomys coucha; assembly: GCF_008632895.1. Lineage (NCBI taxonomy): Eukaryota > Metazoa > Chordata > Mammalia > Rodentia > Muridae > Mastomys > Mastomys coucha. Next base: position 11,932,906 of record NW_022196913.1, on the reverse strand, counting down.
TTCTCACAAACCAAATACAAGAACACATCAAAACCATCATTTATCACAATCAAGTAGGCTTCATCCCAGGGATACAGGTTCAGTATAAGAAAATCCATCCATAAAATATACTATATAAAGAAACTCCAGGAAAAAAAGTTGCATGATCATTACATTAAATGCTGAAAAACCTTAGACAAAAATACAACACTCCTTCATGTTAAAGTCTTGGAGAAATCAGGAATTCATGGCACATGCATGAGTATAATGTAAGTAATATATAGCAAACAAATAGCCTACATCAAATTAAATGGAGAGAAACTAGAAGCAATCCCACTAAAATCTGGGACAAGACAAGATTGCACACTCTCTCCTTATCTATTCAATATAGTACTCAAAGTTCTAGGTAAAGCAATTAGACAACAAAAGGAGATCAAGGGAATAAAATTAGAATGGAAGAAGTCAAAGTACCACCATTTGCAGATGATATGATAGTATACATATTCAACCCCCAAAATTCCACCAGAGAACTACTACAGCTGATAAACAATTTCAGCAAAGAGATAGGATAAAAAAATAAATCATTGCCCTTCCTTTACTCAAATGATAAACATGGTGAGAAAGAAATTACAGAAACAACAGCCTTCACAATAGCCAAAAATAGTATAAACTATCTTGGTGTAACTCTTACCAAATGGGAGAAAAATCTGTATGACAAGAACTTCAAATCCCTGAAAAAATAAATTGAGGAAGACTTCAGAAGTTAGAAAGGTCTCCCATACTCATGAATTGGTAGTGTTAACATAGCAAAAATGGTCATCTTACCAAAAGCACTCTACAGATTCAATACAATTCCCATCAAAATTCTAACAGAAATCTTCACAGATATGGAAGGAACAATTCTCAACTTCATATGGAAAAACGCAGGTAGCCAAAACAATTCTTGACAATAAAGATCTTCTGGGGGAATCATCATCCCTGACCTTAAGCTGTAATACAAAGCAATAGTGAGAAAAATCCTCATGGTATTGGTACAGACAGACAGATCAACCAATGGAGTAGAATCGCAGACCCAGAAGTAAACCCATACATCTATGGATACTTGATCTTTGAAAAAACCAAAAACATATAGTGGGAAAAAAGAAAGCATCTTCAAAAATCATGCTGATCTAACGGGTGGACTCTATGTAGAAAAGAAAATAGATCCACATTTATCACCTTACACAAAGCTCAGGTCCAAGAGGATCAAGGAACTCAGCATAAAACCATACATACTGAATCTTATAGAAGAGAATTGGGAAAGAGCCTTGATCTCAGTGGCACAAGGGAAAATTTTCCAACCAGAACACTAATGGCTCTGTTTCTAAGATCAACAATTGACAAATGGAACCTCATGCAACCAAAAAGTTTCTATAAGGCAAAAACAACATCAATACAACAAACTGGCAACCTTCGGATTAGGAAAAAAATTTTTTTTGTTTGTTTTTTTTGTTTTTTAAGACAGGATTTCTCAGCCGGGCGGTGGTGGCGCACGCCTTTAATCCTAGCACTTGGGAGGCGGAGGCAGGCGGATTTCCGAGTTCGAGGCCAGCCTGGTCTACAGAGTGAGTACCAGGACAGCCGAGGCTACAGAGAGAAACCCTGTCTCGAAAAACCAAAAAAAAAAAAAAAAAAAAAAAAAGACAGGATTTCTCTGTATAGTCCTGGCTATCCTAGAACTCACTCTGTAGACCAGGCTGGCCTGTAATCCGCCTACCTCCGCTTCCCAAGTGCTGGGATTAAAGCTATGTGCCACCACTACCTGGCTAGGAAAAAAAAATCTTAATTATCCATACATCCAATAGAGGGTTAATATCCAAAATATATAAAGAACTCAATCAGTTGACCTCCAAAAAATCCAAATAACCCAATTTTAAAGTGGGATACTGAACTAAACGGAGAATTCACAACAGAAGAATCTCAAATGGCAAAGAAGCCATTTGAGAAATGCTCAAAGACCTTTGTCATCAGGGAAATACAAATCAAAATGACCCTGAGATTCCACCTCACACCAATCAGAATGGCTAAGATCAAAAACACAAGTGACAGGACATGCTGGAGAGGATTTGGGAAAAAGAGGAACACTCCTCCATTGCTGGTGGGATTGCAAGCTGGTACAACCACTCTGAAAATCAATCTGGCAGTTCCTCAGAAAACTGAAAATAGTCTTACCTGAAGACCCAGCTATACCACTCCAGGGCATATACCCAAAAGGTATCCTACCATACCACAAGGACACATGCTCCACCATGTTCATAGCAGTCTTATTTGTAATAGCCAGAAACTGAAAACAATCCAGATGTCCCTCACATGAAGAATGAATACAGATGCTGTGGTTCATTTACACAATGGAATACTATTCAGCTATTAAAAACAAGGACATCATTAATCTTGCAGGCAAACTGATAGATCTAGAAAATATCATCCTGAGTGAGATAACTGAGAACCAAAAGGACATGCGTGGTATGTTCTCATTGATAAGTGAATATTAGCCAAAAAGTACAGAATACCTAAGATACAACCCACAGAACTTGAGAAGTGTAACAGAAAGTTCCACGTGAGGACAATTCAATCCCACTTAGAAGTGGGAAGGAATTAATCACAGGAGGCAGAGAGAGGGACATGTGTGGAAGAAGGGATGGGGAGGAGAAAGGGGGACCAGGATAAGGTATGGGTGGGGGAGAGGACCAAGAGAAGCCCAGAGGGCCAGGAGAATGAATGGAGATGAGCAGCATGCTGGGTACAGGGAAGCTCTCTGGAAAATACCAGAGACCTGCAAGGTGAGCACCTCTACAGACTCATTGCAGATGACCTTAGTCAAAATGCCCAGCACTGGGGAGAGGGAACTCAAAGAGTCCAGCTCCAGTAGATAGACAGGGCCTCAAGTGGAGGGACTGGGTTACTAAATCACAGTCAAAACTTCTGAGCCAGAATTCTAAAGAAATGTCTAAAAGAACTTCAGGGACAAAAATGGAGAACAGACTAAAGGAAAGGCAGTCCAATTACTGTACCAACTTGGTACACATCTCACAGGAGGACACCAATGTCTGACACGATTACTGATACTATGATATGCCTATAGACAGAGCCTGAGAGGCCCTACCAACAGTTTACAGAAGCAGATACTTATACCCAACCATTGGACTGAAGTCAAATACTGTATCTTTGATTAAGGAAAGGATTGAAGAATCTGAAGGGGAGAGTGACCCCATAGGAAGACCTGCAGTTTCAACTAATCCAGACCCCAGAGAGCTTCCAGAGACTGAGCCACCAACCAGAAGTATTCACCAGTCAGTCTGAAGCCCCTAGCACATATACATATATAACAGAGGTCTACCTGGTCAGATATATGTGTGCATTATGACAAAAGCCTGAAGCTTTCTAAGTAAATAAATGAGTTTATAAGTTTAGTTTGCTTCATTTTTAGTCAAAATTCAAAACAAAATGCTGTACAATGACTCGTGAATCTGGCCTCAAATTTACTTTTTCATATATTTTTTATTAGATATTTTCTTTATTTACATGTAAATTCCTCCTTTCCCAGTTTCCCCTCCAAAAAACAAAGAAACAAACAAAAACAACAAAAACAAACCCCTGTTGCCTCCCCCCTCCCCATGCCTGCCACCCCACCCTCTCCCACTTATTGGCCCTGGGATTCCCCTACACTGGGGCACAGAACCTTCACAGGGCCGAGCTCCTCTCCTCCTATTGATGATCGAATTTGTAATCCTCTACTATACACATGCTGCCAGAACAATCAGACCCATCCATGTGTAGTCCTTGGTTGGTGGTTGAGACCCTGGGAGCTCTGAGGGTACTAGTTAGTTCATATTGTTGATCTAGAAGTCATTTTAAAATAAAATTGCCCTAATTTCTGACCTGGTTGGAGCTTCTTAATAAATACATCAAAGGATAGGTCAAGGTGTATAGTTTGTTCTTAAGAAAAGAGAATATGAATTGGTACATATCATGTTAATTTATGGCATGGAGAGGGGGCTGAATTATATGAAACCTGTTGTATTAAATTGTAGCTGAGGCATGTAGAGATGGCTTAGCTGTCAATAGCACTTGATGTTCATGTAGAAGGAACAAATTTAATTCCTAGCACTCATGGAGTGGCTTATGTAATTTCAGCTCAAGGATATCCAACTCCCTCATCTGGTGTCTGTCTGCACACATGGTACACACACATTTATACACTCACACACATAAATTAAAATAAATATAGTAATTGATCTATAAGTCATCTGTTAATCAAAGCTTTAAATGTTTTCTAAGGTTATCTTTTCTCAAAACATAATATTTTTCTCAGAAGCCTTACCCATTCTTCAACAAATAAAATCCAATTAATGCCCTGTATGGTGGAGTACAACTTTAATCCCAATAGTCAGGATATAGAAGCCTGAAAATATCTGTGATTTTGATACCAGCCTAGTAGACATATCCAGTTCCAAAGCCTGGTGGTTATATCGTGAAATTCTGTTTGAAAAAAATCCATAAATAATTGATCAAAATAAATAAATAAATAAAAAGTTTGCAAGTACTTACCAGCCAACCTTTCTCATGAAAGTCAAAGGACAGTATCATGACCAGAGACACCCTTTACAGTCTTATCTCTACTATTTTGAGGAAGTGATTCACCTACCCTGTCTTCACTCGCAATATGTAATTAGCAATATCTTATTATAATGAGATATAAATTAGTTAATATCCATAAAATTTCCAGAACAAGCCTGAGAGTACATGGTAAGTTTTTAAATAATAGTATCTTTCCTATTGGATTGAAAATTAAAGTATTGTTTATTCATTATAATAAATTATTTATTATATATCCTAAATATAAATCATAATAAAAAGTAGCTTTTTTTACTGTCTTGGTTCCTCTTTACTCACAGTTTACTTGAAGACAAAAATAGGTGAGTAGTTATTGTTCTTACCCAAGCTCCTGTTTTCTGATTAGATTCTCCAGGGACCAGACCCTGTACTTGTGTCCCTTGTGGACATGCATACATGCAGAGACACCAGCATAAGAGTAGTCATAGGTTTAGAAATTACTGGAATGAGCTTCTCTGGGATATATCTGCCTCTGAGACATCTATTCTCTTTTGAGAATTTCCTGACTCATATCTCTAGTAAAACCACTGATACAGTAAGTCATACTTGGGTAGAATCCTTCCTTTTGTATGTATCATCCCTACATACTCAATACTTACTGAAGCTAAGCCTAGAAAGGTATGATTGACAAAATATGAAGCTGATGCTTGACCTCATAAAGAAATTGGGGAAACTGTATAATGAATACTACAAACCTCTAGCTAAGGGATAAGGAATGAGAGTGCTTGTTGAATAGACATATAGACCTCTCCCTTACAGAGATTATCATTCAGGTTATTGACACACTCGCACATAGGTCTACTGTATGTGGGCAATGTACTACCTAGCAACTCCAGGGACGCTCTCACCAAAATTGCACTAGAATGAATCCAGAATGCCCACACATAGTAATATGTGCCTCAGAGAGGTATAAAAGTACCTATGACATTTCTACAAAGCCTTCTATGTCTAATCTGGTAGATGATTTATTAGTGTTTGCTGATCACTTTATAGATTTGAAGCTATTATAAAGCTATTTCCCATCAATTGAAACTCTTTCCTAGAGGGAGGTTCTTTAAGGCTCAGAAAGTAAAGGAAACACACAAGTTTCAGGAAGCTACTGAAATTACAAGATTCATATCGCCTCTCCCCCCAGGGTTGTATAAGCATTAACTAGTAGAGATGGGAAGTCCATCAAGACTACCAAGTTGTTTGCAAACCATGCTGGGAGCTCCCAAGACTCAGCTTTTGGGAATGATAACACATACTGTAATGAGCTTTTCTGGAATGTATCTGCCTCTGATACATCTATTCTCTTGTACGTAATTCCTGACTCAAACCCCTGTAAGTCACTCTAGTAAAACCACTGATACACTAAGTCTCACTTGGGTGAAATCCTTCCATTTGTTTGTAATCATTGCCCTCTCCAGCATGAATAGATGTTTGTCAGCATCTCTCACAAGGAAAAGGCATACAACACAAACATGCCACTCATGTGATTCATAAGTTGGAACAGCTGACCATTTCTAAAACTGTTGATACCCACCATAGCTGGTTATCTAGAAGTCTGTTTCTGGAGAGACAAGTTACAAATATAAGAAATGTCTTCATAAAACAGAGAAATGAGGGAAAGGCTGTTTACTACAGCAAGCTGGGGCTATCACATAAAAAATGTACATTGATTAACTGTTGAATAAGGAATACACAGTGAGCCCACTAACAATTCAGGACCTAATGGGGCCTTTCTTATCCGTGGTAATATTTGCTAATATTGTGATAAATCAGCCAAATTTTAGTTCCCAGAATTATACCAAATATTGGATCATATGACATGACATTGTACTGAGGGGGGAAAAAAAGTAAATCTTAAATTTGTCCTCTTAATTTCCATTTTAGTCTGTGTAACCCTGTTTTGTTTTGTTTTGTTTTGTTTTTAATATCTATGAAGTGAAGAAATAAATTATATTTCCAGTTACAATAGGAATTAGGATTCATTGCTGATGTTGTTGTTTGAGCTATCAAGTGAAATAAAGTGAAAGAGAGAAAGGAAAGCACTAGCATTTTCTATTTTAATCATTCCTACCAGAACGCTATTACAGACTCATTCCTGGAGAGCTCAGTGGAGCAATGGGAGTGACTGTCACCACGGAGATGAGCACTATTAGCTTACTCAGACCCCACTGATGTCTTTGATCATTATGTTGTCGTTAGCTTCAGCAGCAGCCTCTCTGCAGCTCAAATACATACTTACTCATTGTGCTGCCATTCCTATTTCAGAAGACCTACCAGATGAGCATTCTCCATCTTCCCTGTAAATTTGCTGGTGAGGAGCTTGCTTTCTTCTCTCTGCCAACCATCCTTCCAATTGAGATGAGCTTCCTTCTTGTGTCTCTATGACTCAGTCTCTTTCAAAGAAAGCAAAGATTGTCAGAAGTTAAGGATGATAACGGTACTTTACCTCATTCTCACGTGATAGGTGGTCTGTGATCACTTTAAAGATATTGCCTTGCTTTCATTATCACAGTAAGCTAGTTGATGCCTGGATATTTAGATTAAATAAATGTCAAGATGTATATGTACTATGTTTGTATATAATTTTATAACATAAAAAAGGATATTTTGAGAATAATAATTATAATGGAAAATACTAAGTTTGATTTACTAAATATTAAATGGAATAAATTGCAAAAAGTTTTAAAAGAAAGAGATAAATGATATTGAGAGGCCCTACCAAGAGGAAACTGGCACAAGAATAAAACATGCAACATTTTGTGTGTGTGTGTGTGTGTGTGTGTGTGTGTGTGTGTGCGCTAGGCCCTAGGAGTTAAAATCGAAGCTTTCTGGTACTGACACTCCCAAAGATACTTCAAAATAAACAATGCCTCCAAAGATTTTGAAACAGCTGGGGCTGGGAACCACAGAAGAGATGTCTGTGTACTAACTTTGGGCTCTTCCATAAGAGTTCATTGATTTCATTGATCTTGTTTGTATTGCATTAATGAAAAGTAAGAAGAAACAATACAGAGTAGGATAGAGCCTAAGGATGTTCTCACCCACCAAAGAAAATCAATCTGAACATGTATATCATTCCTACAAGAAAATAAATGCATGTTTTCTACATAGGCAAAGCTGATTCCACATAGTAACATGCTACATGTCTTTTCTCTTAACAGTTTTTACTTTGGTGGATCACATGGGCCTTGGAAAACTAGTTTTTTTTTTTCTGAACACCTCTTGTTTCCACACACTTCACTAAGCTGGGTAAGGGAGAGTATCTTTGTCCATATATAATCAACATTCGAGCAGAAGTTGAAAATAAAACTGTGGGAGTAGTGAGGAGAGGGAGCAGCTAAACCAGTAGAATATTTGTCTAGCATGCATGAAGTCCCCAGTTCAATTCCCACCCCCGCATTAATTGGGTATGCTAGTGTATGCCTGTAATCCCAGCCCTCTGGAGGTAAAAGCAGTAAAATTCAAACTTCAAGACCATTTTCAGATACATAATAACTTTGCAGCCAGCCTGGGCTACATGAGACCTCATCTCAAAAACATAAAAACAAAGCAAAACATAATTGTAATAAAGAGATCATTTGGTATAGTTAAGGTAAACTCATTAAGGAAAAAAAAAGTCAAAAAAAAAAAAAAACCTATAGTAAATAATGAAGGAGAATGAGGAGTTAAGAGGAGTGAGAAGGTACCATGCCTCTGGGACAGGTAGGAGATTCCTCATTGAGAACATGAGACTTCTCCAGACTTGCAAAAAGAATGGTATTGACAATATCACACAGCAAGCTCATTCCTGACCTGTTGGTCAATGGACATGAGATGAAAACCTAAGGTTATTGGGAGATATGACCAATGGGATGGAGTTGTGTGCAAAGCAAGTGATTAATTTTAACCCTCTGCAAGAACTTGGCCTTCTGCTTTGAGTGAAGCAGACAGCTTTTACTCAGTGTTCAGTGAAACAGGGATTTTAGATCTTAAAAGTTCACCCTATTTTTACCTCTCTGTATTGAGAGAGAGAGAGAGAGAGAGAGAGAGAGAGAGAGAGAGAGAGAAGACTCACTGTTCTAAGATACCCACAAAATTAACTAATTTTCTTGGCAATAGAAAAACATTACAATGGCCATTTTTGAGATAGTTGAAAACATTGTTGTTAACTCAAATAAAGAAAACCAGGCTAGATAAAAATAATTGGCTGATGAAGACATAAAAATAATAGTGATGGTAAGTGATCATAGAATTAAATATTAAGGTAGAAGAAAAGTGGGGGGTGGTGAAGAATATCAAGATGTTATGAAATTGAGATATCCACAAGTTCCATGGATTGGAGATAGTACAAAGATGAAGGATTGCTGAATAGAGATGCTTGATGAAGACAGTAGCTGTGTGTGAAGCAAGTTCATGCAATTGGATAGAAGTTCTGTGGAGCAGGGAAGAAGAACCAGGGATGAAGGAACCAACATGTTTTGAAAATCTCTGTGCTTTGAATCTACAAGAACTAAGGAGTTCTTTTAGTAAGAAGTCTATTTATAGACTTATATCTACAAAACTTTAGAGGAAATCTACTATTGTTTTGCTAAAAAATCATATTGTCACACTCTTTCTAAATATTTATGTTTATAGTCATACATTTGTGCTACTCTCAACATTGATCAGAGAAGGTTATTATTGCAGTGAATAGTGGTTAATGAACAGACTCAGAACCATTTTAAGTGCTAAGAGAGTACAACTGAGAGTGCTTAGCCATGGATTGGATATCTATAAACCTACTCTTCCCCACCCTCCAAGGATCAGAGAATATATTGGAAGAGAGGGTGGAAAGAATGTAAAAACAAGAGTCATCTTGTTAGGGAGAGGTGCTACATAATGCTATCTTCAGGACATGATCTGACTGTGACATGTGTAAAGTCAAAGCAGCTGTGCTTACCCACACAAGAAATGTACAACTTCATGTGTAAAAACAAAACACCCAGGATAGCCAAAACAATTATTAGCCATAAAAGATTGTCTGGGGGAATCACCAATCCTGACCTCAAGCTGTACTACAGAGTAATAGAGATACAAATTTAAAAAAAAAAAAACTCATGGTATTGGTACAGAGATAGAGAGACCAATCAACGGAATAGAATCAAGGACCCAGAAGTAAACTCACATACCTATGGACACTTGATCCTTGACAAAGAAATCAAAAACATACAATGGATAGGAGAGCATCTTCAATAAATGGTACAGGTCTAACTGGAAGCCTGTATTTAAAAGAATGAAAATAGATTCATATTTATCAACATTCACAAAGCTCAAATCAAAGTGGATCAAGGATCTCAACATAAAACCAGATACACTGAATCTAATAGAAGAGAAAGTGGGAAAGAGCCTCAAAGTCATTGGCACAGGGGGAGATTTCCTAAACAGAACACTAATGGCTCTGGTTCTAAGATCAACAATTGATAAATAGGATCTCATGAAACTGAAAAGCTTCTATAAGGCAAAAGACACTGTAAATAGGACAGATCAGAAGCCTACAGACTGGGAAAAAATCTTTAACCCTACATCTTATAGATGGTTAATATCCAAAATATATAAAGAACTCAATCAGTTAACCTCCTCCAAAAAAAACAAATAACCAAGAAAATTCACAACAGAAGAATCTTGAAGGGTTGAGAAGCACTTAAAGAAATATTCAATGTCCTTAGTCATCAGAAAAATACAAATCAAAATTACATGAGATGCCACCTCATACCAATCAGAGTGGCTAAGATCAAAAACTCAAGCGACAGAACATGCTGGCAAGGATGTGGAAAAAAGAGGAACACTTCTTCATTGCTGGTAGGATTACAAATGGGTACAACCACCCTAGAAATCAATCTGGCAGTTTCTCAGAAAATTGAAAATAGTTCTACTTGAAAACCCAGCTACACCATTTTTAGGCATATACCCAAAAAATGCCCACCATACCACAAGGACATGTGCTCCACCATGTTCATAACAGCCTTATTTGTAATAACTAGAATTTGGGAACACCCCAGATGTCCCTTAAACGAAGAATGAATAGAGAAAATGTGGTTCATTTACACAATGGAATACAATTCAGCTATTAAAAATCAGGACATCATGAATTTTGTAGGTAAATGGATGGAACTAGAAAATATCATCCTGAGTAAGGTAACTCTGACCCAACAGGACATGTATAGTATGTACCCATTAATAAGTGGTTATTAGCCAAAAGGTACAGAATATCTAGGATACAACCCACAGAACTTAAAAAGCAGAAAGTTCCAAGTGAGGATGCTTCAATCCCACTTAGAAGGGTAAAGAAAATAATTATAGGAGGCAGAGGGAGGGAGAGATCTGGGTGGAAGAGGGAAAGGGGGGAGAAGAGGATCAGAAGTAGGGGGTGGGATGAACAGGAGAGAAGCCTAGAAAGTCAGGAGAATGAATGGAGATAAGCAGCATAGAGAGGGGAGAAGGGACCCTAGAAAGTACAAGAGACCTGGAAGGTGAAAGACTGAGGACTCAGTGGGGATGACCTTAGCCAAAATGCCCAACAGTGGGAAAGAGAACTCAGAGTCCACCTCCAGTAGACAGAGAGGACTTCAAGTGGAGGGATGGGTTTACTAACCCACAGTCAAAACTTGTTCATGTCCCAGACTTGTTCCTGTCTAAAAAAATAGCAGGGATAAAAAATCGAGAAGAGACTGAAGGAAAGGTGTCCTCTGAGAGGTTCCACAAGGAGCTGAGACAGAAGCAGATACTTACATGCAACCATTGGAATGAAGTTGGGGACCCCTATGGTTGAATTAGGACAAGGATCAAAGGAGCTGAACTGGGAGGACAACCCCACAGGAAGACCGGCAGTCTCAACCAACCCAGAGCCCCAGGAAGCTCCTAGAGACTGAGCCACCAACCAGGAGCATACAAGGACCAGTCTGAGGCCCCTGGCACAAATACAGAGAGGGATGCCTGGTCTGGCTTCAGTGAGAGATGTGCTTAGTCCTGGAGAGATTTGAGGCCCCTGGGAAGGAGGGGGCCCTGGTAATGGGAAAGCACCTTCTTGGAGGCAAGGGTAGGAGGGATGGGCTGAAGAACTGTGGGAGGGGCAACAACTGGAATGTATATTAATAAAACAATAAAAAAGAAAGAAATCAGAGGACAAAATAGGAAGAAAGAAAGAAAGAAAGAAAGAAAGAAAGAAAGAAAGAAAGAAAGAAAGAAAGAAAGGAAAGAAAGGAAGGAAGAAAGAAAAACGCTGGAAGGAAGGAGAGACAGAGAGACAGAGAGAAAGAGAGAGAGACATAAGCAATTTTAAAATGCCAGCATATATTGCTTTTACTATGTTCAAATATGAGCCTTGAATTCCTGATCTTTCTAAGACTTTTATCATGA
>NW_022196913.1:11919586-11919940 GCF_008632895.1 Mastomys coucha | reverse complement strand
GTAGAGTGTTGTTAAGCTTCCATGTGTATGTGGGCATTCTATTGTTTATGTTGTTATTGAGGAGCACCGTTAATCCATGGTGATCTGATAGGACACAAGGAATTATTTCAATCTTCTTGTATCTGTTGAGGCCTGATGTGTGACCAATTATATGGTCAATTTTGGAAAAGGTACCATGAGGTGCTGAGAAGAAGGTATATCCTTTTGTTTTAGGGTAAAATGTTCTATAGATATCTGTTAAATCCATCTGTTTCATACCTTCCGTTATTCTCACTGTGTCCTTGTATAGTTTCTGTTTCGATGATCTGTCCATTGCAGAGAGTGGGGTATTGAAATCTCCCACTACTATTGTGT
>NW_022196913.1:11884313-11915104 GCF_008632895.1 Mastomys coucha | reverse complement strand
TGTTTTTGTTTGTTTCTTTGTTTTTTGGAGGGGAAACTGGGAATGGAGAAATTCGCATGTAAACAAAGCAAATATCTAAAAGAAAAATAAAAAAATCCCAGCATAGACGGGAAGGAAATACCAAGTCTCTCCCCTTCAAGCTGAGGAACTGAAAGTTGATGGCTGCTGGGGAAATGAGGGTCACTGTTCTTTGCAAGAGGGACCACTGGTAGGTTCTCTATGTCCTAGTGGATAGCTTTATACCCGTGTGCTTACAGGCAGCATTAATTGGACCCAGTGGGTTAAGAACCAATAATAAAATCAAACAAACAAAAAAAGGACATTAAGTTGAGAGGAAATGTATTGGGGAATTCTAGGAAGAATGGCAGGATGTGGATGTGATCAAGAAATCTCATATATATGTATGACATCTTCAAAAGAACAAACAAAAAGAATATAATCTGATGAGATGATGACACTGTAATTCTTAGAAGGGACAAACGTCTTAAAGTACCAGTTGAGGAACAAAACAGCAATGACACTTCTTAACTATGGGAGGAAAATTATCACTGCCAAGGAAAACTCTGGAAAAAGACTTTTCTTAATAAAGAATCATGTGTACACTAGAACAAAATGTAGTCACTATCAGAGGTCTTTAGTGACCAGCTGACTTTACTGCTGAAGGATTCTCTACCAATCCCTGTGTTTAGCCTACCTTTTATTTCTCAAGACAATGTGAATTGATTTTTTTTCCCATAGTGAAGTTTCCTGAAGCAAAACCTACAATCCAACCATCACTGTCATTTAAACAAGTTGTGATTTATTAGTTTTAATCGGGAGAATGCCTGTAACAAAACAAATACCATATGAATCAGCTAGATCAGACTCCCAGGACATGCAGCCTTTCTTGAAATTTCCATTTGATTAGTTCTGCTTAGCAATTCAGGGAAGAACTCCTCTAAGAGCTTAAAGGGAAGGAAATCAGATGTGGCTTTCTTGGTGATGAGGAGACACACAAAAAGCATCCCTGAATCCCATTTTAGAGAGATACTTGAGTTGGCTTGGTCTGAGAGTTTTCTGTGGAAAATCATTCTTTGAAGGGCACTCAGCAAAATTATTCATTGACAACTAGACATTGTAAAACCCATTTGTCTTGATCACCAGGCTGTATTTCTATACCAGAATATCATGCATGTTGGTACAAAGGAAAGCAAACAAAAGAGCTGCTGGGAGCAAGGGACATAGTGTTACAAGAAACGACCTCAGTTTTACCCCTAGAACATGAATCAAAAAGCCAGGCATGGTGGTTCCTGCATGCAATCCACTCTTAGAGAGTCTAAAATAGGTAGATCACTGAAGTTCTTTGTCCAGCCAGCCTAGTCTCATGAGTGTCAAAGCAATGAGGCCCTCTGTTAAAACACACACACACACACACACACACCACTACCCATGTGTGTACCTCCACACATACTAACATAAACAATTGGCATTCACTTGAATACTAGCCACTCCCTTTATCAGTTCTCAACCCTTTGTTAAATCTCCTTGCAATACCTGTTAACCTATATCACGGGCTGGGGGTGGAGGGAGCCCTTATGGAAAGCTTTAAAAACAGCAGCAGCAGCAGCAACAGTAGGAGCAGCAGGAGCAGCAGCAGCAATAACAACAACAACAATGATCCTTTAGCTTTTCACACCTTTCTGAAGGCAATTTCTACTTATCTGCCTGTGTTTTGCATCTGGTTAGGTAGGGAATTGGGTATCTCAAGGGAAGTAAAGGTGGAAACAAAACGGAAATGCTATATAATTTTCCACACCCTCTTTGCACACAAGGATATCAGTATAAAGATTTAAAAGTATGTTTTGAAATTATTTTCTTGCTACCTTAACTGTTAGAAAGAAGTAAAGAATTTTCTTCTGAGACAGAATGGAACAGTGTTTTAAAAGCGGGAGAATTATTATTTTCTTCACAACACTAACTCCTTGTCATCCTTTTTGCCTTCTTTTCCCCCTTTCCTCAGCCCTTTCCCTTCCTTTATTTTTCCTCTGTTCTATTCATGAAGAAAGTATATCCGGATGCCAAGAAGTGAGGACCAAAGGGAAGAGAATGGAGGTGACTGTTGTGTTTTATAATAAGGTAGAGAAGAGTATGCTTGTTGGAGGTGTGGTATGATGTGGGAAAAGGCAGTGCCTCTGTAGGCCCATACTGAGGCATCCCTACCCCTGAGGTACCAGAAATATGAAGATATAGTATAAAACAGAGTTTATTCAGGACATGGGGAGGGGAGTTAAGAGAAAGGCAGAGAGTGAGGGGGACAAGGGGAGTAAGGGAAGGAGGGAGGGAGGAAGGGAGAGAGAGAGAAGTAGAGTAATAGAGGCTGGCCATGAGCTCCGGAGTGGAGAGAGATGGGGGAGGGGAATAGGGAGAATGGGAACCAGGAGCAAGAAGGGAGCAAGAGCAAGAGAGAGAGGAGGAGGAGGCAAGCAACCTGGTGAGTCAGGCACACCTGGCTATTGCCAGGCAATTGTGTTGCAGAGCCTAGACAAAATGCCAATAGTTACTACACCAAGATCCCATATCCTGAGCAAGAAAGAGATGGGATATGAGGTCCTAGAAACCAGGAAAATGAGTGTTCCCATGGGAAAAAAAATAGACACTAGGTATGGAGCATAAGTCCCCAAGGAAGGGGTCAGCCCCGAAAGAGCTCAGCAGACAAAAGCATTAAATGACCTGTGTTTAATCCAAAGGACTCACACAGTGGAAGAGAACCAACTTCTTTCCATAAGTTCTTCTCTTACCTGCACGCTGCACCATGGCTTGCACACACCCACATGTGTGCAAAATAAGTAATTGTTTTTAAAAATACTTAGAAGGTTGTAAAAGTTAAGAACAAATGAAGAAATACCTCACATCAGAAAAGATTTTAAAAACCTGACAAAGGCAAGAAGTGACTGCAGGTGCTTTTGCTACAGAAGATTAACACTAAAGTGAAAATGGGTTTAGCAAAATCCTCGTCCAAGTGCACAGCACTGAGCTGCTGTAAGGGCGTCCCCTGTGGAGGCAGGGGAACACAAAGACAAATCTGCCTCAGAAAACAGGTTAGTGAGGATAAGGATGAGAAGCAAGAGAAGAGAAAGGCATCTGAAACTCCAAGCGCTAAGACAAAGGAGGAAACGCTGAATCAGGCTCCCATCTTTGAAAACGATCTATGTTCTGATCCTCTCTGCATTTGGGGCACTCTACACTGTCACCTGTCATTCAGTGTTAAAGAGATGAGTGCTTTCCCATTCATGCCTCTTCATTACAAAACTTGTAAGTCAACTACTTTGTAGCTTGTTCAGTCACCTACACTCCCCTGATACCGTACACATAAGATGAAGCAGCAAAGCTTTTGTTTGATAACTAAATGTTTTATACCCTATTAAATTCATATTTGCATTTTTTTTAGCAATTCCTCTTTTTAATTCAACATATTGATCAGCAAAGTGGTTTCTGTCTGTTGAGAGAAATGGAACCCCATGCCTGGCCTCTGTTTCTGTCTCTTAATGCTTTGTACTTTTGCATTATTCATGTACCCAAAGGCTCTGTGTGATGGCCACATTTTTGTAAATCCCCCAAATAAATAAATAATGATCTATTTAGAAAAGCTACTTTGGTTTACCTAAGAGTTTGGATGCTGGAGTCTGATAAGTCACATGTAGAAACTCAAGTCAGAGGACAGCAGTTGCAGTATCTCCTGTCTGGCTTCAGATATTAAAAAGCAAAAATGATAGCCAGCTTACCACTGTGTTACTTTGGTGTGCATTTTACAGTTGAGCATTTCTGTTTTGCTTTCCACCTTTACTTCCCTTGAGATACCCAATTCCCTACCTAACCAGATGCAAGACACAGGCAGATACATAGAAATTGCCTTCAGAAAGGTGCTTCTGAGAAAAGCTAGAGTCGTCGTCATCGTTGTTGTTGTTGTTGTTGTTGTTGTTGTTATTGCTGCTGCTGCTGCTGCTGCTCCTGCAGCTCCTGCTGTTGCTGCTGCTGTTTTTAAAGATTTCCATAAGGCCCTCCCACAGCCTGTGATATTATAGGTTAACATCTCAGATATTGCAAGGAGATTTAACAAGGGTTGATTCATTTTGGCAAATGAGAAAGATATCTTTCTCTCTAACGTTTATCCTGAGGTTTAGCCACAGAGAAATTAAACATGTACTTAAACAGTCCATCATTTAGTTTGTGTTTATCTAATGATTTGAGTGATTTGCTCCATTCGCCTCTGAGGTGTATCAAAGAACGTCTTGCCAAGCTCCCGCACATCAACATCCACTGTGGCAGCATCTCTGCCTTAAAGACACTAGGTAGGGTTGCAACATTCCTAAATTATAAAATTAGGAAAGGATAAATCTCATTTAAATTGATAAACACACTACAATATTTCCTGGTCTTTGTGATCTTACATCATAGAATGACAAGGCAAATCGCCACGACAACCTGTTCAGCAATAATGTGGCTGTATGGCCAATTCAACAGCTTTTCTTGAACTTGGTGATGTCAAAATGACTTCAGTCTCCTAGATTTGTCGATCCCTCTCCTCCAGGGGCTTCACTCTATAAAGCACATTTTATGCACATACCCCTCACTCTTGCCTTTTCAGGTGAAATGCATTAAACTTTCTTTTCGTTTCACTTCGGCTTAAGATCAATATTTCGACTGAATTCATATCTTTGATATATAGCATTTCACTAGGAGAGTATAAGAAGCCATATATTATTTTGCTCTTAAGAAAAATGGGAATCTGATCTGGAGATTACCTGCTAAGCGGTTGTGAGGATTTATTTGAATTCCCCTAAGAACCTGTTAGTGTATAATTTGTTGCCCAGGATTTATGACCCTCCTGGAGATTTCATTCACCACATTCAAACAGTGCCCTGACATGCCAAAGATGTGTCACCATGCTGGGGTTCTTGCATATTGACAACAAGGTTGCCACAGCACTTCTCTTGAAATCTTGTCCCCTTTTAAAATCCTCCCAGAATGAGAAACACAGGTACAGTCCTTGCCATTGAGGACATTTGCATATGCAAATTAAACATGTTTTAAAATAATGGCCCTGATTTTCTAGATTCTCTCACATCTCTAAAATAAGCAAATAGTTTTTTTTAAGTTTTATTAATCTTATACTAGATCATAAATGTGCCTAATATTTAGCAAAGTATATTATATAAAAGAGAATCAGTATATATCCATCTGTACACATACATATTCTCAGCCTATACTTTAAGTTAAAAATATATGAAATATTTAGGTTCTAATTTTGTTTTTTATGTTCCCTTCACATATGAATGGTCTAATTCTTTCAGAGACTTACTCATGAGTCCAAGGTATTATCAACAATATTACCTCACAGAAAACTTTAATTCATAATTAGGAAGTGGTCTAGGTTGAACGAAACAACCAAACTTGCATAGCTTTGAACTCCTAGGCAAAGCCTCAGCTCTGAGTATCTTGTCGGCATAACAAGTTTCCAGATCCCAGTTCAGTCAAGACACCACTTTCTTGAGATCAGTTCTGACCTTGCAGAAGTTTGAAGGGAACAGTGTAGTTCAAAATTGAGGTGACACATTAGAATACCTACAATCCATGGCTTTCATGCCGGTAGTCCTAGGCTGCTGACCGCCACACATGAAGTGTCTGCCTCATTTTCCACTCTTGTTATAAACTCAAATTGAAGAAATTCATGTAATTTATTGGCCCCTAAACTCTGGAATCTCTGTAAATTCCTCAGAAACCTTCAAAAGGATAAAGAATTTGTGAAAATAAATGAAGAAGTGGGAACTGAGTTTTTACCTCAATAAGAGACAAATTCTGAGATGTCTAAATTTAATTATAAGGTGGAAGATGGAGAGAGGAGAGATAGTGAAGGTTCGTAGGTTAACAAGCTACAGAACAAAAAACAAGAAACCTCTTTACCTTCCTGAGTTCATTCATGTTGAAACTTTTACTCAAATCCCACCTCTATTTTCTAGGAGATACTACATCTTACTTATAACCCCAGTCAGTCAACAACTCCTCCTTCCTGGCTTGCATAATCCCTCATCTTTCACCTATAACCAAGCTAGGTTCAAGGAGAATGTTCTTTAGTCCCTAGACAGGAATCTTATGTCTTTAATATTGAAATTAGCATTGGTATCACTCGGGTTTGTGAAAACTCAAGGTATTCTCTTAAAATCTAACCAGGGAGGTTTAGCATGAAATCATGACCATTTTCTCTGCTGGAGTCCAAGAGTATAGCTACCCGCCAGGCTCACTGGCAATAACAGCACCAGTAGTCAATCATTAGCATTATTCCCTGCAGTGTTGATTCTGCTTTCTAACAACATGATTCCTGGCCCAGAAGAAGGCCCCAACATGACAAGACCATTATACAAGCATTGTCCAAATGCTTCACTTGAGTTTTACAAATCCCATATGCCTACGTCTCATTCAATGACTCCCAAAGTTTCCATCTACAACACTTTCCTAGCCTTTCTGACTTCTGACACTCCATGAGCACATTCCTGTGGGAGTCAGGGACTGAGCCACTGTATCATGGGATTCAACACAGATTTGTAACCGTGTGCAAACCTGAGCTGGACCCTGAAAAGAGGAAGTAACACTGGGAAATAGCACAGTTAAACAGTGGCCTGGAGGTGGGAGAGATGGTGCAGCAGTTAAAAAAACTCTCTGCTCTGATAGAGAACCCAAGGTTCAGTTCTTAGCACCCAGATCATGTGGTTCACACTACATCTTACTCAAATCCCAGGAGTCAAACATCCCTTCCTGATCTCTGTGGGCACATGTTCTCACATGGAAACAGCCATATACCATACACATAATTTTTGAAATAAAAAGGAAAGAGAAGAAAAAGAATGAAGAGAAAAGACAATGTCTCATTACAGGGAAAATTTGTAAGTATAGCAATAACAGATGAATAGATAGAGAGAAATATTTTAACTTGAGAGGTTATTTTAGGCCATAAGGGTAGAATTAATGCCCAATGAAAGAGACCTAGAAGCCCTAGAACATGCCCTTTCTATTCTGGAAAGACACAGAAAAAGATGGTCACCAGGAACCAGGAACAGAAACATACCTAAATACAGCATCTGTCTATACTTGACTTCAGACTTTCTTGAGTCCAGCAGTGTAAGAAATACAAATGCTTGTTTAAAAGACACCTACTTTCTGATATTTTGCTGTAACAGACCAAATGATAACAAACAGTGAGAGGAAACTAAGTTCTTCCAAGTGCCTCTTTCTTTTAACCCTCGCATGTGACCTATGTTGAAATATCCTTAATAAAATTTTCATCTCAACTTCAGTAACATGAATATTTCTGAAATTACTTTTACGGTTGAAATTGCAAATCCTGGTTTAACCCTGAGTTCAAGTTCCTAACAGTCTAGGGCAAGTCCTCGAGCTAGTGAAGGTGGCAGTACAGAGGCGTGTCTCTGGAGCTTCGGCATTGGCAGCACAGTACCCTAGGGAGCAGTAGCCTCATGCTAGAGACTCAATGATACCTCCAGTTTTTCTCTCAAATCAGGTTCTGTCGGTTCCCCTCCACCTAGGTGTCTATGTTTGAGGAAATCACTGAATTCTACAGAGAAGGCACAGAACTGTTCTATGGAAAATTATTCTTTTAGCTGTCTGTGGATTTTCTGAATTTCTCTATATTCTTTGGCCTGACATCTTACAAAAAGTCCATAGAAAACACCTTTGATAATTTGGACCTCTGTTAAACATTTCAGGATCCACATCTCTGCTCCCACTTACATGCTACAGGATCTGAGAAAATGGGAAAAGCCATAGAGCCGAGACCTCTCTTAGGGATTTCTACTCAGAAGGGGCCAGACCCTTGACTCTGCAGCAGGAAAGAATTTCAGGATGAATCAATAAGCAGAGTTAGTTTCTTTAGTAGAGATAAGAGATATGGCATGTTCCACAATGAAGCAAGAGTATCCATATATAGACGCACATACAGCTAGAGAAAGAGACACAGACAGACAGAGAGACAGAAAAACAGATCTCCAATAAAGGACAGCTATGCTTTCAGGACATGGGTACATGTTTCTCAAGAGAAAGAAATTCAGACCTGAGAGTCTCCATGATATCAGTACTGATGAGTTTTCAGATTTTTAAAATTATACTTATTCAGATAATATAATTTAGAATCATCTTCAAAGCTTACATAAAATATGAACTTTAAATAAGCTTTACCACAAGAAAACCCACAGAATCAACTTACCTGGGCTCATAGAGACACATAGAGACTGAACCAACCACCAGAGAGCCTGCATGGGACTTACCTAGACCCTCCGCATGTATGTGACAATTCTGTAGCTTAGTCTTCTTGGGATAGCAGGGGCTGTCTCTGACTCTTTTGTCTACATTTGGGAACCCACGGGATTGCCTTGTACAGCCTTAATATGAG
Organism: Mastomys coucha; assembly: GCF_008632895.1. Classification (NCBI taxonomy): domain Eukaryota; kingdom Metazoa; phylum Chordata; class Mammalia; order Rodentia; family Muridae; genus Mastomys; species Mastomys coucha. The sequence continues at coordinate 11,906,667 of NW_022196913.1, read as the reverse complement.
GGAAGGTGCCTGGTCTTACTGCAACTTGATATGGCATATTTAGTTGATATCCCTGGGAGGCCTGCCTTTTCTGAATCAAAAAAAAGAGAAGGAGTGGGTTGGGGTCATGGTTGTGGGAAGGGACTGAGAAGAGAGAGGATGGGAGAAAGGGAACACTGCAGTTGGGATTAATATATGAGAAAAGAGTAAATTTTAAAAATTTAAACTGAGGAAAAAAATTTATAAGCTGGTTTACTTATTTTCTTTATCTTAAAGAACATTCCTTCATTAAGGAACTTGTAAGACGTTTCCCTGAGGCACACTCTTCATATTCAGGGATAAAGAGGAGTAAATAAGGCAAAAACTAAAACTCACAAATATTCTGTTCTCAAAGCAAATGTGTTTTTATTGCTTTTCACATCCATGTTCTAATGTCTTTAGAGAAAGGAGGCCAGTCTTTGTGACAACTTTGATTTGATGAGACCTGATGAAGTTTGTGGCTACAGGAAGTAGACCCTGGAGATCCTTTCCCTCCATGCCTCCTTAATTTCCCCTGTCTTCCTACCCTGCCTTATTTGTGCTTTAAAAAAGTAACGAGAGAGAGGTGAGGCCAAATTTAAGCACATGCTTTCACCAACTCTCTAATACAAAATATTGTATTATTACAATGTGTAGTAATGTTTATGACCCTTTGTTTAGGTATCACAATATCTTATAGACAATACCGTAGTATGCTGTGATTGAAAGAACATGGCTTAAGTGAAGTCGACCTGGCTTCCAATCTTCTTCTGGGACATATATGATGCACGGTGTTAGATGAGATAACTAACCTCTTTGTTTTGTTTGTTTTTGGGTTTTTGAGACAGGGTTTCTCTGTGTAGCCCTGGCTGTCCTGGAACTCACTCTGTAGATCAGGCTGGCCTTGAACTCATAAATCCACCTGCCTCTGCCTCCCAAGTGCTGGGATTAAAGGCGTGCGCCACCACTGCGATAACTAACCTCTTTAATCTCATTTTCCTTGAATGATTGGGTTAATACCCAATTTATGGGCTCACAATAGAGTCAATGTAAAAAATTTACTGGGACAACATATATGAGTATTTAGCATAAATTATGTATTAGTTTTCTAGGCTTGCTACAGACAAATAGCTCATAGCAGGTGACTTAAATGACAGTTGTTTGTTTTCTCATAGTTCTGGGAGCAGAAGTCCAAGAGCAAGGTGCAATATGGTCACCCCCCCACACACCCCCAGAACTCTTTTGACTGCAGTTGGTCTTCTCCCTGCATTCCTGGAGTTTCTGTGTGTTCTGTTCTCTCCTCTCAAAAGAGCATCAAGTATATTGCTTACCTTGGCAGGTTCATTTTACCTTAAACATTCATTTAAAGTTGTCTCCAGATGTGCTCAAATTCTTAGGTAGTAGGATTTAGAGCTTGAATGTATGAACTTGTGAGAATAAAACACTATAGAATCTGGAACACCATTTATGTATATTATATATACCATAGTATAATCAATAAATACAAGCTTCAAATAAATGACTATTATTACCACAGTTACTATCCCATTTATCTATTCTATTATGCATTAATAATGCATGGCATGAGTGTGGCTTCTCTGCTATTTCTAGGAGACAGAAATCTCAGAGAAACCTTCCTGTTCCTCTGGCTCTTGCGATCTTTCTGCTCCCCTTCTACATTGACCTCTGAGCTTTAGGCACCGGAGTTGTATTGTAGATGAAACCATTGTAGCACAACACAGTCACTTGTTCTATGCATTATGATCTGTTGTGGTTTTCTATAATGATTTGTATGTTACATGGAGACATTTCATTGATGAGGTATGAAGTCTAATTATCTAATATCATATGGTTAACCCAGAATCATATATTACATATACTTACAAGTAACTTTATGTGGACTCAAGTAAGTTCATATGGACTGAACAGGTTGTATTTAGGTGTGTGTGTGTGTGTGTGTGTGTGTGTGTGTGTGTGTGTGTAAAACAATTAAAGAAATAGAAGCCATGAATTTGAGAGCAATCAAGTGTGTGAGTGGGAAGGGCTTGAAATAAAGAAAGAAGGGGGGAAACAAGATAATAAAATTTTAATTCAAAAATAAAAAAAATAATTTAAAGAATCTCTCAGTAAAAATTAAATAAAACCTACCCATTCCCCACAAAAAATATGCACCAGTCAGTGGCCTGATGTGCTGAGCAAGGAAGCACCCTGACTACACAACTCACTTTAGCCCTGGGGTGGTGGAAAGTGGGGTGTAAAAGACCTATCAGAGCAATTCCAGCTTAAGCTGCTGCACACATTTCCAGCTCCACTGCTAACATGATGTGTGGCTAAACAGAAGCCCAGGCAAGGCTAACCTGAGGCACTTTCTGTGATACCACTGATATCATTTATAGTACACTAGAATACAAAGCGATGTCCCTAGAAAAAAGGAGAAAACATTGGTCTCAGCTACCAATTTTCAAGTAACCCTTCCCAGTATAATAATGTGAGTTTAAAAGCTGACGCACAGCAGGGCAGAGGGATCACAGAAAGCCACCAGCTGTGTAAACAGAAAGACAGGGAGTGCTCCTGAACTGGCATTCTGCATGCCAAAGCTTGGGAGGGAGCAACAGCCTCTCTCAGAACTGATGGATGCTTGCAAAGTGACCTTTCAACAGCTACAGACAAAGAATGGGGCTCCAATTAACATTAAAACAGCAGCTCTCTTCTTAAGCTGAATTACTTATGAAAAGCTTTGGGTTCAAAAGCATAAAATACTTGCACATACGCACACAGACGCAGACACCCACACACAACCATACACACCCATACACATCAGGGCCTCGGGCACAGCCAAATAGTAGTCTAATCTGGGAAGAAAAAGTCATTTTTCAGACCTTGTGTAGAAATGAAATAGCAATAGAGTTAAATATTATAAGATTACCATTTATCAATCATGCTTGATTGAATGTTGAGTTGAAGCTTATACACATAATGTACACTGGCTCAAACTCAACCTATTTTTTTGTTAGATATTTTCTTCATTTACATTTCAAATGATATCCCCTTTCCCGATTTCCCTTCGGGGAGGGGAACCCTATTTCCTCCCCCCTCCCCCTGCTCACCAACCCAACCTCTCTCCTTTCTTGGACCTGGCATTCACCTACACTGGGGCATAGAACCTTCACAGGACCAAGGGCCTCTCCTTCCGTTGATGACCAACTAGGCCATCCTCTGCTACATATGCTGCTGGAGCCATAAGTCCCACCATGTGTACTCTTTTGTTGGTGGTTTAGTCCCTGGGAGCTCTGAGGGTACTAGTCAGCTCGTATTGAAACTCAACCTATTTTTAATTGTATTTTTACATGATTTTAAAGACTTCTGTAAGGGTTGTGAATGTTTTCTGTGCGACATAAACCAAAATCTCCCTTGCACCTAAGAGTCCTCTGTTTTATAAGAAACATGAAATTGGAATGTCTATATATAGGCTACTAGTTAGGAAAGGGTACAAGGATGAAGGCAGTAGAAAAAGGGATAGAAAATCAACCTAGTCAAATTTGTTTGAAAATGCCATGAAGGAACCTATTCTTACTAGGGTTAAAGTCAGAGTCTGTGCATCTGGCAATAAGCCAGAGTCAACCACTGCTCTCAAAAAAGCCAACTAACAGAGACCAATTAATACTGAAAAGCAGGAAAATATTTATTCAATGTAATCACCTTGGAAGACAAGGAGATCCAATGACTCCTAAATCCACCTTTGGGGTCCTAACCTGATGGTAGGGTTTATAGAGTCCATAAGACATACCCATAACTAAGCAGTCTTGATCAAAGTATGGTCTGGTTCATCATTCTCTTGGTTTCAATCTCTCCTGTAAGATGGTCTGACAGTTTGAGGATATGATGCAAGATCCAGATACCTAGCAAAGACTCATAAGGTACTGCAAAGCCAAAAAGAAGAGAGTTTCATAATTCTGCCTTCAGAGTTGTGTTCAAATTGCCTTATGATTGGTAAATTATAGACCATGGCAAAGGAAAACAGAAGCATCATAGAGGGACATCCCTCCCCCAAAGAGAAATCAGAACTGTGAAAAACCCTATGTAATCAGTTAGGGACACACAATGAAGGCATATGAGAAAAACGCCATCCTAAGGGGCAAGAAACTAATAAAAGCCAGTCTACCAGCCTACATGACTAACAGTGCAGCAGTTAGTGTCTTAATCAGATAAAATGAGCAACAAAGATTCCCTGACACATGTTTGATGATATACATAATTGTCTCTGAGCTGCATGCTAATTAGACATCAATCTTAAGTAGTTCATCTAAATGACTGTGATTGGAATGGCATTCACATAGCCCACCCCAGCATTTCAGGCAAGGGACCACAGAGGTGCCAGCCACACAGGAAGGGAGGCATCTCAGAAGAGCACTGATGACTTCAGCTCCCCTGAGAAGCAGCCTCACCTAGCCTGAATGCTCAGGACCCAGAGTTCTAAGAGCTTCCCATTGCCACCTGCCAAGCTTTCTGGAAGAGCTGTCCAATGCCTTCCTCTGTCCTTACCTCATTATTGTCTGTGCTCTGAAGGGACAGACACAGGATTTGCTTCTCAGTCAGGTGTCAGTAAGCTGAGGTAAGTCACATGACCTACTACAGACCCTTCAGCCTGACCCATCACAATGATCTGGAGTCGAAGAAGTTGCATACCATGACAATCAGCAGTCTTCTAGACTCCAGCCAAACACAACCTTTGCAAAGGGCTGCAAATATGGCCCTTCTTTGGCTAGATAGATTTCTCTTGGAGGATTCAGTAAGAGCACTTGCTAGGCAAGCATGAAAAACCAACCTTGGGTAACAAGCATCCATGTGAAAAGTAAAGCATGGCCGTATACACCTCTAGAACACTGATGCAATAAGAGGCAAAGACAGGAGGGTCTCGGGCCTCAGTGGACACCAGTGTAGCTACTTCCAGGTTTAACAAAAGACTCTGTCTCCAAGTGTATAAGTGAGAGAGTGGTAGAGCAGGGCACATACAATGCCCTCCTCTGACCTCACCATGCGCACGCACACGCGCGCGTGCGCGCGCGCACACACACACACACACACACACACACACACAAACACACATTTCTCTTGGCAGATGGAATAGAATAGCAAGCTGGACTCCTGAGGAGGGAAGACAAAGACCAGGACAACCAGGGACAGTGAAAGACTGCCCTGGGTAACCTAGCACAAACATCAGCTGACTCAGCATGTCCGTTATTTACCCTGCTTTCGATTTTCAGACTCTGAGTTAGGCAAATAGTAGATTTTTGTGGTTATTCTGAAGGACTAAGAACGGTGGAGCTTAAAGAAATACCTTCACCTCATCTAACAAGCAGAGTGGGACCCAGGACCATAACTAGCCACTGTGCACACAGACTTATCGATTAAAAGCACATCTTAAAGGCAAACCCCACTCCTTAAAAATCAAATGTGGCTGGTGTGGAAAGTACAGTTATTCTGCTTTGGGAACTGACCTGTGAGAAGAACAACCAGATGTGCTTCCTGCTGCTGATGAGAAAAGTTTACGGGTGGGCACTGACCGCCCTAAGGCTGGTCACAGAGGGAATCTCAGCCCAGGAGCTAACTATTAATTGTATAGTTTGGTGATTGTGCCTGATAAGATAAGCATTTCCGATAGAGCAACACCCAGGGGGTGGTCCATAGTTCATCTTCTCCTCTCTAAACTCTTCAACATAGTCTAGGAAATGAGAGGCCTTGAAGAGGAAAAACCACTCAGATTCCCAGCGTACATACCCATAAATAAGCAGAAATGCCTGTGTTTGTGTGTGCATGTGTGTGTGTGTATGTGTATTTATAAATTTTTCATACACAAGAATAAAATAAAAGATTTTCTATAAAATACAAATAACTAGAAATATGATTTGATTTTTTATTTAAAAGTTGATCAAGTGAAACTAAGAATGAAAAAGTGAGATGCCATGTCTCCGTGTCACTGGAGATGTCCAGGATGCTCAGCCTTATCTAAAAGTGGGTGGCAGGGCGAGGGCCTTCAGCAAGGATGCAGTGGAACACGCAGACATCCTTCTAAGACAAAAGTTTAGGGCTCTGAGTTTGGTCTCAGTGGAAAACTGCCCTCAGGATACCTTCATTATAAGTGGCTTGTCTCGGGAGCTGAAGATCTTCAAGATCCTTCAAAATGGAAATTAAAACCAGATAAGAGGTCTGAGCTTGTATCTCAGTGGAGAGAGTTGGAGTGCTGTTTATTACTCAGCATGGCCTAAAAGAAAAAAAGCACATGTAAACTTTGGGCTGACCCCCACAACAGAACAAGGACTTAGGAACCTGTATAACTTGACTATTAAAATTTTAAATAATAACAATGTTCTGAATAGTCTCTGCTGAATGCTGATGCTATTCTTACACTTGTGGATGAGTAAGACAGCATTAAATGTTAGCTAGACCTGTTGTGTGTCATTCATTTGTTACAATAAGTAATATTTCATATATTATTTGCTCATTTTGAAAAGAATGGATATTTTCTTTGAAGTGTTGATTCCTCCAAGTGTATTCCTGTCAAAAGGTATCGCTTAGGACTTTAAAGAAAGATTAACACACCGAGGCTTTAAGAAAACTAAATATCCTCATCATCCTCATCACCCAATCCAATTTCTAAATTATATCAAATTCAACATATTTACCAAAAAGAGACAGAACTACCAGAAGGAAAAGTGTAATGTTCTCTAAATTCTCAAAGCTGAGCTTCAGGAAAGAACCTGTAATGACTACTGTATTGCAAAAGAAAATTTCTGAAATGGCAGGAAGAGGTAATTCTCTGGAATTGAAGGATGAACAGAAGTGCAAATCTGAGATGAACTTAATGTCTTCTAATGGGAAGATCTTGGTGCCAGTGCCAGGAACAGGGACAACCCAATGAGTCCCTGAGAAAATGACACCAAGTCATGTGGACTGGGTACAAAATGTTCAGTCCAGTGTTGAAGACTTAGAAATAAAACTCAGAAGCCAGAGCACAAGCCTGTCCAGAAAACCACGGTAGCAAGTCTATAAGACAACACCCTAGGTTAGTGATTAGTGAGAAGATCCAGCCCATCATGCAAAGTGTCACCAAGGACAAACGGTCCTGAGGCATATAAGAGAGCATCCTGAGCAAGCCACGGGGAGCAAGCCAGTGTTCTTCCATGGCCTTTGCTTCAGTCCTGCCTCCTGGTTTCTGCCATGAGTTCCTGCCCTGACTTCTCTCCATGATGGACTACAACATGTAAACTGAGGTGAACTCTCTCCATGTTGCTTCTGGTATTTTATCCTTCACTTTCTCAGCTCCCATCCCATTTTTGCAGAAATAAAATTGTACTAATTAATACCTGCTCTTGATTGGTTAAAGCCTGCAGAGAAGCAGCCAGAATGACAGCATGCTTTCCTCGTCAGTCATTGTCTGAGTGTGAAGTTTCACAAAGCCTTTGAAAATGGGGCAAAGCCACAACTGAGCTGAGCTGAAGATATGGAGCATGCAGGGTTCACAGGCTGAAGATATGGACCATGCAGGGTTCACAGGCATTGGGGGAAAAGGCCTTGATAGCATGATAGGCAAATCCATCTCCGAATTATAAGCAGAAACAGAAGCAAGCATTCCAGCTCCTCCAGGAGATACATTTGGTAGAAGACAGAAGGAGTAGATGACAAAATCTTAGAAAGGAATCCCACTGGGAGCGGAAGCCATGCCTGTGCTCAGCAATGACTGTATGTTAGTAGTTTCCCTCACCAAGTGGCAACACCCAATAAAAGCATGTAGGTTACAGGTGCTCTGGCAGCAACTGGAGAATGCATACTCTTTAACTTGTAGAGAAGTTACAGCCTGATAAGTCTGGAATCAACTGCATATTGTAATTCAAATGGATTTTACATATCTAACCAGCCAAAAGGAGTAGCTCACAAACACAGTTCGCTGTAGGCTATTAGTTGTCTATGTCATGTAACTGACAGTCGGCTATAGGTTGCTGCAACTGCCCAGCATTGTATGAAAATAGCACTGTGTATGCCTCACTCAGGAAAAGGTCAACATTCAAAATTACAGGTATAAGCCTCCCTGAATGCATATTGCTTTAGCACTACAGTAAGGTACAAGCATGTAAGCTGGATGATTAAGGGGTCTGTCTGTATGCCTGCTTTATCATCTTAGCTTAGCTGTTACAGACAATTCCTTGTACATTTTTTCCCCCGTGGAGGTGAGTAATGCTGCCTTCCTGACGCTGGCTGATGTCTATTACTCATTAAGGTCACTGAGGCCATACAAGAAGATATGGAATCAAGACTAAGAGTGTCTGTTAATAAAAAAATGGAATAATTTGGAGGAAGGAAGAAGGAACCAAGCAAGAGAGAAAGAGAGAGAAACGGAGCAGGGGGGCAGGATGTAGAGGTAAATATGGCCCGCATACATTCTAAACATGTATGAAAATGAATAGTACTAGGAGATGTAATGTAATCTACTTGAAGAAGAAAATTAACAGTCTTACCCAGTTGTAAATTCTGAAAGTTACAACAACCAGCCTCACGAAATACACTATGGATGCATGGTGACATGAGTGTGATAGAGCTAACCAACTGGTGTCTGAATGAAATTAAGGCCCACACCACAGGAGATAACATATACCTGGTACTATACATCTTGCAAAGAACACAGGGCTGGGCCCTTATACTCCCTAGTGGGAGGAAAGTTGAAAAAGAAGTAAAAGAGAAGAAAGAAAACACCATGAGGAAGTCTAATTTTTTTTTTGAACAATTCAAACAGGTTAGTAAAAATAACAAAGCTGTAACTTTCTAATGCCTCATGTTCTATATTCATAGAAGTACAGCCACCAAGATGACAGCTCAATTCTAAACATCTATGCCCCATATGCAAGGGTACTCACATTCGTAAAAGAAACGTTACTAAAGCTAAAATCCCACGTGAACCCCACACATTAGTAGTAGAATACTGTAAGAACCTGCTCTCTCCAATGGACAGGTTATCAAAACAGAAACTAAACAGAGAAATAATTAAATTAGCCAACATTGTAAATCAAATGGAGCTAACAGATATCTACAGAACATTTCACCCAAGCACAAAAAAGCAGAAAAAAAAAACCTTCCTCTCAGTCCCTTAAGAAACATTCCCCCAAACTAACCATGTAGTTAGTCACAAAGTAAGTCTCAACAGATACAAGAAAATTGAAATAACTGCTTCTAACTTATCATATCACCATCAGTAATTTCAAAGCTGGACTTTAACAATGATAGAAACAAACAGAAAACCTACAAACTCATGGAACATGAACAATTATCTACTCAATGATCACTGAGTCAAGGAAGGAAATAAAAAAAAAAACTTAGGCTTTCTTTAATTCAATGAAAATGAAACAAAAACATACCCTAACTTGTGAGACACAATGAAAGCAGTCCTAGGAGGAGCGTTTTCTCATAAAGAAACTGGAGAGATCTCATACTAGTAACTTAACAGCACACTTGAAAGCTCAAGAATAAAAGAAGCAAATAGACCCAAGAGGAACAGATGGCAGTCAATAGTCAAACTCAGGCCTGAAATTAATCAATTAGAAACAAACAAAGAATCAACAAAACCAAGAGCTGGTTCTTTGAAAAACACGAAGAAGTTAGAAAAATACTTAGCCAAACTAACTAAGAGGAAGACAGACATTATCCAAATTAATAACATCAGAAATGAAAGGGAGGACACAAACACCGACGAAATCCAAAGTTCATTAGGTCTTCTTTCAAAAGCCTATACTCCACAAAACTGGAAAATCTAGTTAAATACCATTTATCAAAGTTGAATGAAGGTTAGGAAAATTATTTAAATAGTGCTGTAAGCGTAAGAAAATAAAAGCAGTCATTAAAAGTCTCCAAACAAAAACAAAAACAAAACAACAAACAAAAGCCAAAACAAACAAATAAACAAAAAACCAAAAATCCAAGGCCAGATAGTTCTACAGCAAAATTCCACCAGACTTTCATAGAAGAAATAATACCAATACTGCTCAAACTATTCTACAAAATACAAATAGAAGAAGCATTACCTAACTCAGCAATAAGCAATGTTGTCTTATTGCTCCAAGTTTTACTGGAGCAATAAGACAACAAAAGGAAGTCAACGTATAAATTTGGAAAGGTAGAAATCAAACTATAATGATATGTTGTGATAATATACATGATTATATGATAGTATACATAAGTGACCCCCAAAATTCTACCAAAGAAGTCCTACAGCTGTTAAACACCTTCACTGATGTGGCTGGAATAAAAATAACCTCAAAAAAATAAGTAGCCTTCCTTTATACAAACTATAAACTGGTTGAGAAAGAAATTAAGGAAGCAACACCCCTCACAATAACCACAAATAATATAAAATACCTTGGTGTAACTCTAACAAAGCAAGTGAAAAGCCTATATGACAAAAACTTCAGTCTCTGAAGAAAGAAATTAAAGAAGATATCAGAACATGGAAATATCCCATGCTCATGAATCAATAAGATTAACAAAGTAAAAATGGCCATCTTACCAAAAACAATCTACAGAGTCAATGCAATTCACATCAAAATTCCAACACTATTCTTCACAAACCTTCATAGAGCACTTCTTAACTTCCTACAGAAAAATAAAAACTCAAGGTACTAAAAACAATCCTGTACAATAAAAGAATATTTGGAATATCAACATCCCTGATTTCAAGTTATATTACAGAGCAATAGTAATAAAAACTGGAAAGTAAGAGAAAAAGAAGATCAGCAATGGGGAAGGGAACAATCACTAGGATGTACCAGAGATCTGGCATGGAGAGAGGTTCCATAGGGTTATGGGTGTGACTCTAGTTGAGACTTCTAGCAGTGGGGGGGATATGAATCCTGAAGGAGCCACTTCCTGTAGCCTGGCAGAACTCCCAGTGGAGGAATAAAGATAGCAAACCACACACAAAATCTTTGACCCAAAATGTGCCCTGCCTACAAGATGTACAGCGAGAAAGATAGAACAAAGATTGGCTGGTGAGAAGGCTCAGCAGGTAAGAGCACCGTTTGCTCTTCCAAAGGTCGTGAGTTCAAATTCCAGCAACTGAATGGTGGCTCATAACCACCCACAATGAAATTAAAACAAAACAAAACAAAACACTTATAGCCTGGCGGTGGTAGTGCATGCCTTTAATCCCCCCACTTGGGAGGCAGGGGCAGGTGGATTTCTGAGTTCAAGGCCAGCCTGGTCTATAGAGTGAGTTCCAGGACAGCCAGGGCTACACAGAGAAACCCTGTCTCAAAAAACTCAAAACAATCAGACAAACAAACAAACAAACAAACAAACAAAAACCCCAAGAAATGGGCTGGTGAGATGGCTCAGCCGGTAAGAGCACTGACTGCTCTTCCGAAGGTCCTGAGTTCAAATCCCAGCAACCACATGGTGGCTCATAACCATCTGTAATGTGATCTGGCACCCTCTTCTGCTGTGTCAGAAGACAGTGTACTTATGTATAATAATAATAAAAAAAAACTTAAAAAACAAAAACAAAAAAAACAAAAACTGGGGAAATGGCCAACCAGTGACTGCCCCTAATTCAGACCTATCATACCACAAGCAAAAAAAAAAAACCAAAAAACAAAAAACAAAAAAACCCTGACACTATTAATGCAGACATGAGCACAGCAGAACTGTCCTCTGAGAGGCTCAACCAAGCAGTCATCAGAAAGCAATACAGAGACCCACACCCTAACATTAGATGGAGTTGGGGGAATCATACTAAAGAGTTAGGGAAAGGATTGAGAGAGACCCATACAAGACAGGGACTCCACAAGAAGGCCAATATAGTCAACTAGCCTGGACCCTTGGGGACACCAAGAGATTCACCAAGAAGCAAGCACAGGCTTGATCTTGGCCCCATACATATGTAGCAATGAGCAGCTTGGTCTCCCAACAACTGGAGCAGAGGCTCTTCATGAACCTGTTGCCTGCCTGCCTGTGGATCCTGTTCCCAAAAATGGCCTTCCTTGTCTGGCCTCAGTTGGAAAGGATGCACCCAGTGTTAGTGGGTAAGTGACAACACAGAGATGGCTTTCCCCTGCTCAGAGAAGGGGAAGGTAGAATGGTGGAGGACTTGCATGGGGGGTCCTGGGAGGAGAGGAAGGGCTGTACTAGGTGGTAAAATAAATAAATTTTAGAAGGGGGGATAGTATTAGCATAAAAACAAACAGATTGATCAATGAAATCAAATTCAAGACCCCTAACCCTAACCTTAACCCTAACCCTAATTAGAACCGAGTTCTGGGTGCACAAACAGATTGGTCAATGAGATCAAATTGAAGAGCCCTAACCTAAAACATTTAATTTTTGACAAATGAGTCAGAGCTATTCAGTAGAAAAAAAGAAAGAATCTTCAACAAATAGTGCTGGTTTAACTGAATGCCTGCATGTAGAAGAATGTGAATAGATCCATATTTGTCACCTGTACAACACTCAAGTCCAAGTAGATAAAAGACCTAAATATAAAACTGGATATACTAAATCTAATTGAAGAGAAAGTGGGGAATAGTCTTCAATGTATTGAAGACAACTTCCTAAACAGAACACTAACAGCTCAGGCACAATTAATAAGTGGAACCTTCTGAATCTGAAAATTATCTGTAAGGCAAAAAACACCAGCAATAGGACAAAAAGGTAACCTACAGATTAGAAAAAGATTTTCACCAACCCTACATCTGACATAGAGCTAATACTCAAAAGATATAAAGAATCCAAGAAATTAAACAACAACAAACCAAATAACCCAATCGAAACATAGGGTATAGAGTTAAACAAAGAACTCTCAACAGAGGATGGTTTAATGGCCGGGAAGCACTTTAAGAATTGATCAACATCCTTAGTCATCAGGGAAATACAAATCAAAATGACCTAAGATTCCATCTTATACCTCTTAGAATGGTTAAGATTAAAAACTCAACAGCACATGCTGGTAAGGACGTGGAACAAGTAGAACACTCTTCCACTGTTTGTGGGAGTGCCACCTTGTACAACCTCTCTAGAAATCAATCTGGTGTTTTCTTAGAAAATTGGGAATAGTTCTACTCAAGTACCACTCCTGGATATGTACCACAAAGATGCTCCACCATACCACAAGGATGCTTGTTCAACTATGTTCATAGCTGCTTTGTTCATAATAGCCAGAAACTAAAAACAACCTAGATATCTCTCAACCAAAGAATGGATAAAGAAAATGTGGTATATTTGCACAATGGAACACTACTCAGCTATTATAAATGAAGGCATCATGAATGTTGCAGGCAAATGGATGGAACTAGAAAATATCATTCTAAGTGAGGTAACCCAGACCCAGAAAGATGCACATAGTATATACTCACTTATGAGTGGATATTAGTCATAAAGTACAGGATAACAATGCTACAATCTACAGACCCAAAGTTACAAGGAGGGACCAAAGGAAGATGCTTGACTATCACTCAGAAACAGAAGTAAAATAGACATCTGAAGTAGATGAAGGGAAAAACTTGGTGGAAGAAAGGTAGGAGGGGAACAGGGGTAAGGATCAGGAGTGGGAACAAGGGTAATGCTGGGAGAGAGAACAGAAATCAGTGGGGGGCATCTCTGTGGAATGCTTCAGAGAGTCTATGGTAGCAACCCTAGCTGAGAACACTATCAATGGGAATATGGAACCTAAAGAAGTCATCTCCTGTAGTAAGACTGGACTTCCAATGGAAGCAGGAGGACACAAACCCACCCACAAAACATTCAGCCCAAAATTTGCCCTGCCTATAAGAAGTTTGGGGATAAAGATACAGGGAATGGCCAACCAGTTACTGGTCCACTTGAGACCCACCCCATTGGAGACAGCCAACCCCTGACACTACTAATGATACTCTGATATGATTCCAGACAGGAGCCTAGCATAACTGTCATCTGAGAGATTTTATTCAGCAGTAGATTGAGAAAGATACAGATACCACAACCAAACATTTGGTGGAGGGTGGGGGGAGTTTAAGGGATCTGGAAGGATCAAGGATACAACAATAACACCTACAGAATAAACTAGCCTATGTGTAGGGCAGTGGTCTGTTCAGGCAACTTTGGCTCAGTCGAGTAATAGCCCTAGAACTCTGGAGCCCCAGTGGGCAGTTTCTGCCTGCAGAGGGCCAAAGGAGTTCAACTATAACTCCTGAGTCTTTGGTTCCTGTTTCAGTCACAACCTCTCACAGCTGCCCCAGCAAGAGATGTGTGCTCTATCAGGCAGATAATGCCCCAAGCTCCCAGGAATCTAGCTGGACCCTACCCCAGTCACCTGATCACAGCCAAGCATGCCTTGCCCCAAAGACAGATAGCCATGCCCCATACACTATAAGGGGCGGTTCTCCCTCTCCCCTCTCTCTTGCTCTTTGTTCTTCTCTTGTCCTCTTCCTCTCCTCTCTTGCTTCTTTTCTTCCTCTCTTGCCCTCTTTCCTCTCTTGCCTTTTTCCTCTTTCCTGCTCTTTGTTCTCTTTTCTTGCCTTGTTTCTCTCTTGCTTTCTTCCTCTCCTTTCCTTTTCTCTACTTAACTGGCCTATTTTCTCTTTCCTATAATAAAATATCTCATTTATATATTGCCTTCTTTTTGACTAATGCCCTTCCACAGGCCCCAGCAGCAGACAGCTCAGGCCTCAGCTGCAGGGAGAGAGCTACCAGGCAGCAGGAGAGAAAGACACACAGAGGCCCCACACCTGTGCACAAGGGGGTTCACAGAGACTGAACCCCCAACCAAAGAGTATGCCTGGACCAGAGCTAGGCCCCCTACACAGATGTAGCAGAGGTGCAGCTTGTTCTTCATGTGGGTCCCCTCCTAATTGGACTGGGGGCTGTCTCTGCCTCTGTTGCCTGCCTTTAAATCCCTTTACCCTATCTGGACTGCCTATTCAGACCTCAGTGGGAGAGGATGCACTTAGTTCTACTGTAACTTGATGTACCATGGTGGGTTTGTACCCATGGAGGGCCTCCCTTTCTCTGAGGAAAAGGGGATAAGGGAATGGGGGTGAGGTTGTTAAGATAGGACTGGGAAGAGAGGAGAGTAGAAAGCTATGATCAGGCTAAATGTGAATAAAAAGAAATAAATAAATTTTAAAACAATGATTACTTAATAGGTCAAGCTTCACGCAAGGTCATATCCCTGGCAATGGAGGACTTGACCAAGGGGAAATATGTATCTGTTCTACCTGAAACCAGCTTATACTTTAATTTCTGAGAATATACCCTGTGCAGCTATGTACTTAAAAAGATGCCCTATTGTAAGAGCTAAATATTTCTAGGTATAAAGAACACTGATTACACCTACCCATCTGTCTCTACAAATTGCAGAAAGACAGGGGACAAACTCCCCAAAGTTTCCCAGACAAGCCATCAGTGGGAGAGTCTTGGGTAGCTCTACATGCTGAGGTCATCCAGGCCATGGATTTGTAGGACTGCCCAATCCCCATAACTCTAGCTTGCAAGTTGAATTCTGGATAAATTCTCTCAGGCAAAAAGTGTTGGTTCCTTCCTCATGACTTATTAGAGAGTGCAGAGCCTGCAGCCACTGCTTCTGAGGGACAGCTCCCGAAAGCAGCCATGCTGGGCTCTATTTTCAAATGTCTGTCAGGGTAACTAATGATGCTCCTGCCTGTCCTCTCCACCTCATTTTCAAGTGCCTTCTTTTTTTCTGTAATTCATAAATCCTCACTTTCATGTGAGGCTTCTCTCTGATACTTTATCAAATGCCTTTTGAAAGCCTCTTCAGAAAATATAACCCATGTCCTGGACTCCTTTCTTTCAGCTGTTTCTTCAGTAATGGAATCTATTTGAGGGGGCCAGGGATTCTCAGATACACATTGTCTCACTCTGAGGATCTCAAAGCTCATAAAATCGACTCTGCAGTTTTCCTTCATGATGGGCTTTTCAGGAAAGAAACAGATATTTTCAGCATTCTTCCTAAAGTGTAAACCTCAGTTTCTTAAAACTTTTTCATAAGTCTTTCTGTGCTACTAGTAGTTTAGAATCATGCATCATCCACATAATTAAAGCAGTAGGCAATGAGAAAACACTGCAGCCAGGCTTTGTAACTTGAGTTTGTATTCCCAGCCACTACAAGGCTGACAGAAAGATCACAACTTCAAGATCTCCCTGGACTATAGAAAACATTCAAGGTCAAGCTGAGTAACTTAGCAAGATATTTTCTCTAAAGAAAAAAAATGTAAAAGATATGGACTACAGCTCCATAGTAGAGTCCTTCTCCAGACAAGATTTGATTCTTGGATAGATGCCAGGGTTGCAAACAAGGAAAAGAAAGGGTGTGGGAACATAGCTTCATGAGAAGAACACTTAACTAGTCTTCAGTGTCCTGGGTTTGATCTCTAGCACTACACAAACAAGATATGGTGGCACATGGAGGCAGAAAGTTCTGAAGTTCAAGTCCAGCCTTGACTACATACCAAATTTGAAGCCAGCCTGTGCTACATGATTTCTGTCTCTTAAAACAAAAGAAGGGGGGAGAAGAAGAAGATGAGGAAAAGAAAGGAAGGAAGAAGGAAGGAAGGGAGGAAGGAAGGAAGGGAGGGAGGAAGGAAGGAAGGAAAAGAAAACATCAGTATGTTTGTTTCAAAGCCTTTCTTGAAAGCTTTTTCCCATCTTCCACGAGGTTTCTCTTGGACAATCCGTCACCTACATACAGACCACAGTGTAACCTGCTCCATTCTCTCCTCCCAGGCATCAGTCATGCCATTCACAGGCATAATTGGGAATTTAAATTTCAGACCTGTCCAATGATATAAATGGAGATTCCTAGGTAGTTTTAAAAATAAAGAGCATCAAGAGCCCTCTTGATTCAGAGAATCCTGGAATCACTGGTGTACTAGGTGTTATTTCATTTAGTTCTACAGAAAACTCATTGAGTACTACACAATGCCCTGGGTAGGGCTGAAGTTTGAGAGTTACAAAGTCCCTGTTATCAATAAGCTCAGGTTACCTTCAACTTTATAGTAGGATTTGGTGAGAAACACTCACCAATGGTCCTAAGGGCCAAGGATATGGACCTCTTCATAGCCCAGAGGAGAGGCCAATGCCTGGAAGATGCTATATGCTCCTTGCCACAGACAGGCTGTACTGGAAGATTCCAGGTACACCTTACCTCAGCATAGAGGTCATGTTTGGAAGATGCAGTTTGATCATTGCTTTAGAGCTGGATGGTCTATTCTGCAACTTGCCCAATATTAGGGACTATTCCTGGAAGATACAATTTGCTTCTTGTCAAAGAGAAAGCACCATGTCTAGAAGATACTGTGCTTGCCTTACCACCATTTAGAGACTGGGTCTACAAGACTCCAGGCTCATCTTTGCCAAAGAATAGAAACAATACTCCCCAAAAATGCACCCTGCTTGTCCTAGAGGAAGGACCAGGCTAGAAGATACAGTCTATTCCTTGCTGATATGTGTGATTAGAAAGAACATTGTTTGAACTGCCTCAGCTCTTAACTCTATCATTCAGTGTTGTTCTATGTCACTCAGCATTTTGCAGTATTACCTACTCCCCCAAGAATATATAAGCACATAAAGAGAATGTACAATCTCTACAAGATGTTTTTCCTTAATTTTCTTTTCAGAGTCACTAAGAAAGATGAGAAACATGTCTGTGCACCTCACAATGAAGAGCCAGCCTGAGTTTAATTTAAATTGCAACACCTTTAAGAATTATATAAGCAATGAATGATGGCCAGATGCAGCACTGAGGATGCTGAGGTACAGAAATGACCATTATTTCAAGGGGAGTGTTAGACAAATTTCACAATGAGTTCTAGGCTACCCTGGATTTTAGGATTTTACACAGTTATGTAAACAGAGAGAGAGAGAGAGAGAGAGAAAGAGAAAGAGAAAGAGACCCACCTGATGATGATGAAATACAATGCTAACTTTTTTTTAAGCTAGTTTTAAAAATAGCTTCTCCTTCAGCCTTGTATGAACTGAATGAGAGCATCTGACAAGAGCCCAGTGATTCGGGGGACAATTTTCTTTAAATACTTTTACTGTAAGATATTGAACCCTTTTGATATTTGCAAGTTTCGGGACTCTGTCCTATGAAAAAGCTGCATAAATGAAGGATTTCTTACAAAAACGCTGGGTCTAATATCTCCCTGATCACAGCTCCTCTGAGACTCTCAGTTCCCACTGATTGGGCCTTCTCGGTGAGATCACAGTCCCAACGATGGCTATTCAAAGTACCTCTGCTTCGAGCTGTCTGCACCGCTGTTATTAAAGCCCCATTGTTAGAGCTTTATAATTTAGCTGTAAAAATCAGTCTGAACTAAATCTCAAGCTACCAGCTGAGGAGAACTTTTTTAAAAGTCATTTAGATGGCATTTTTCAGACACTGGGGGATTTGGAACTCTGGGGGCTGGCAATAATAGAAAATAATACTTCATTCCATCCCTATTTTCTGCTTAACCCAGTGGCCAGAAGAGAAAGGTTATATTTTTGAGAAGCATTTTTATTCTATGAAAAATATTTTCCATTTAAACCTCTCACTTTCTCTCTAGATGATAAATTAGTTACTTAGGACATTTAATGTGGATATCTGGAAATAAGTCAACTCTGCCAGACTATTGGTCATGGGTTTCCCTTAGGAAAACAAGCGAAAGCAGAGAGCAATTAAGAACAATGCTAGCATTTTCTAAAGGGTGTGCCACGAAGCATATCCTGCTCCCCAAAGTGAGTCCTGTTCTCACCTTGAGGATGGATTCTCTGGAGTAAAGAGAGTTAACCAAATTCCCAGAAAGTCCCTAGCTCAATTGAGCAGGTACCACACACATTCTAAGTTAGCCTTCGACATCATGTAGAACGTTAGTCAAGCTGAAAACTTCAGCTTGTAGGAGAATAATTTTTGCAAAGATCCTTGAATATATCAAGGACATGAGTCTGGGAAACGTAGCCAAAGCAACTTGTCTGGTAGCTCTTTGTCTTTGCTTGGTTCAGGCATAAGACAACCTATATGTCAATGATGCCTAATGTCTCTATCATAATTATATCTCCTTTAGCTATCGAGAAAAAAATTTAAAGCATAAGGAGATGATATATAGATGCTTGATTATAAGATGAAAAACTTTAAGAATTGATTGATTGACATGTCACTGAGTGTGGCAAGGATGACGCAGGAAGCAGAAGGGAATGGAGGCTTGCAGAGGTGAGAGTCTGGCAGGGCAGAGCCACCTCTGTGGAACTGAAGGACCAGAAAGCTCCCAGTCCTGGGGTCAGGCCAGAAAAGAAAATCTGGCTGGTCTCCAGAGTATTCAACCTTGGCCATGGTGAAGCTGCTGGTCAGACAGACCAGAGAAGAAAAGCAGAGGATAAGGTCAGGAGAGGCCACCCACTCCAGATGCTTCCCAGAGAGTTGTCTCATCTTAGGACAGGAAATAAAGATGATACTTTTTAAACATCTGCCTCAATCATGTTGGCAGAAAACAAATTCTAACCTATTAAGACCCAGATTCATATACAAAAAAATAGACCCATATGTATAAAAAGAAAGAAAAAGAAAGAAAGAACAAAAGAAGTGAGGGATGGACAGAGGGAGGGAGGGAGGAAGGGAAGAAGGAAGGAAGAAAGGAAGGAAGGAAGGAAGGAAGGAAAGAAGAGAAGGAAGGAAGGAAGGAAGGAAGGAAGAGAAGGAAGGAAGAAAGGAAGGAAGGAAGGAAGGAAGGAAGAGAAGGAAGGAAGGAAGCCAATAAAACCAAATAAAAAGGATGCAACCATACAGAGACTTACATCAGGGATGGCTGAACACATAAAAGGAAACTAATCAATCCTACAAACCAATGGAGACTGGAGTCAATGATAAAGAATGACCAGAAAAGGAATAAACTCACTTCATGGTTTATTTTTCCTATGTTTTATTTATACCTTCATCTCCAAAAGCATCTCAGATTTCATTCATTATATCTGAGACTGGAAATTACAACCCTTAATTATGAGTTCTGTTTATATTCCCTGATTGTTTTAAGGTAGCAGGAGTTTCCATTAACATGTAAAACCCTGGTATTTGCTTTGGTATCTCTAGATTTATTTCTTCCCCTGTCACAAACAGAGCTCTTACCTGTTAAAGACTTTTACATACACAATATGCATCACTTTTCTCCACTGTTACCAAAAGAACTTAGTTCATCTTATATCCCATATGAACTCCCATTGTTTCCTGCACCCCACTCTGCCAATCTCTATTAGGCTGACCATGAAATAACCTTAATGGCCAAGCCAGTCATCCCCTCTACTGTCAGCCTAGTTCTATCACCATCAGAACTGATGACCCAGGATAACTCCCAAGGAATTCAGCAAAATGTTTCCATCTACCACATGTACAAATTCAGCCAATCTCATGTAGTCACAATGCGCTGGTTGGGTGCCTGCTCTCCCGTGTAGGCTCAACTCTCCTCAGTGTTGGTCCAGCCCCTCCGCCCTGTGATTCTATTCCCTTTTCTGTTTCTCCTATCTGATCTCTTGTCTAGAAAACATACATACACACACACACACACACACACACACACAGGCACTCCCAAGATCATGCTCATATCGGCAACCATGATTAAATTTAGTGAATCAAAAGTCAAAATCAAGACATCAAAGTGGAATGGGGATGTCTTAGTTAGGATTTTACTGCTGTGAACAAACACTATGACCAAGACAAGTCTTATAAGGACAACAGTTAATTGGGGCTGGCTTACAGATTCAGAGGTTCAGTCCAGTATCGTCAAGGCAGGAGCATGGCAGCATCCAGGCAAGCATAGTACAGGAGGAACTGAGAGTTCTACATCTTCATCTGAAGGCAGCTAGCAGAATACTGGCTTCCAGAAAGCTAGGATGAGGGTCTTAAAGCCCACACCCACAGTGACACACGTATTCCAATAAGGCCACATATGAAAATAGTGCCACTCCCTGGACCAAGCATATTTAAATCATAACAAGGGGCTTGTTGGAGAAAAGAATGGTTTTAGCAAGAACAGAAATGATGCAGGAGAGTTAAGGGAGCAAAAATGCCACAAATTGGGCATATGTCTATATGAAATTATCAAAGAATTAAAAACAAGGCAACAACTCACATGCATGTTCCTTTTCTCTGTGCTTGTTGTTCCCTCATTTTCATTTCCCAGTCTGATGTTAGTCAGTCCTTCCAGCCTAGATTCTACCCATACCCTTCCTTCTCCAAGACCTTATGCCTCTCTATACATTTTGTTTTTCCCTAAGCCCAGCCAGCCATGCTCTCATTCTTTCCTGTATTCTACTGTACTGCCTTGCTCTTTCCTTCCTCCACCCCCGTCAACATGAGTATTTTATAGGATAATGCAAAAGGCTAATCTAAGACTTCCCTGAGGCAACCCTTTTGGGGTGCCTGGTTGTAACCAACCTGTGCTGACAAGGCATTTCCAATTGAACTCCTTGTTCAATAAAGAAACACGAACCTGGCAACATGCCAGAAGCTTGATACCCTCTTTACACTGCTATAAATTGCCAGGCTCGCTCTTCTTGTTTCTATTCTTGTTCTTAGTTTTATTGCACATGTTGGAGTTGGAAAAGACCTCTGAGGATACTCAGGTTTTACTAAAGTCTACTGACCATTCCTATAATATACTTGGGATGAATGCAGAAAATAATGAGCAAACATTACTCACATGCAACTAAATCGACTGTAATGGTGATAAGACAACCTTCATGCATACTCATTACAGGGATAAAAATGCCTTTACAATAATTAGCAAGTGTAACATTATCCCTGGAGACACCCTTCGGATTATATTCTGTAACAATGTTCCCTCCAGGAAATTCACAAGGCAAATACTATTGAATAAACCACTTTCCTGCTTCCAGGAGAGACCTCATATATACAATAAGGACAGATTTAGTGGATCATCAAGATATGCATGATTGGCTAGTGATTTGTAATATTCTCTTAAAGTCCAGTTTTCTTAACATATATTTCAAAAAGTGACTTTTATTGGTACAATTATTTCTTTTTTTAAATTAGATATTTTCTTTATTTACATTTCAGATGATATCGCCTTTCCTGGTTTCCCCTATGAAAAAAAAAGAAACAAAAAAACAAATAACTGTTTCCTCCCCACTCCCCCTGCTCACCAACCCACCTTCTCCCGCTTCCTGGCCCTGGCATTCCCTTACACTGGGACATACAACCTTTACAGGATCAAGGGCCTCTTCTTCCCTTGAT
This sequence comes from Mastomys coucha, assembly GCF_008632895.1. Classification (NCBI taxonomy): domain Eukaryota; kingdom Metazoa; phylum Chordata; class Mammalia; order Rodentia; family Muridae; genus Mastomys; species Mastomys coucha. The sequence goes on along the minus strand of NW_022196913.1, from coordinate 11,884,415 downwards.
GATCAATTAGGTCAGCCTCTGCTACATATACTGTTGAAGCCATTAGTCCCACCATGTGTACTCTTTGGTTGGTGGTTTAGTCCCTGGGAGCTCTGAGGGTAC
>NW_022196913.1:11882759-11883334 GCF_008632895.1 Mastomys coucha | reverse complement strand
TCAGCTATTAAAAACAATGAATTTATGAAATTCTTAGGAAAATGGATTGATCTGGAGAATATCATCCTAAGTGAGGTAACCCAATAACAAAAAAACATACATGGTATGCACTCTCTGATAAGTGGGACAATTATTTCATTAAGAATCACTCAAAGTCATTCATTCTTACACAAATATGTTTTCTCTCTTCTGTCATCCCTGGTATTATGGACAGATTCTTTTCAGCTTAGTCTGCTTACTTTACATTATGAAAACATTGACTGTGTGTTTATAATTAAATACCAACCCTTTGGAGGTGATTAACAATCTTTCCTTCACAGATGAAACCAACTAATTAAAACAGAAATTTTGGATCACCTTCTATTACTTTGAAATCCTTCGGTTGCTCTAGCTCCTCTGGACACATTTACTTCATGGTCCTTTGTCATTATGAACAATAATTGATGACACTTTTGTGTAGATAGCATTCCATAGAGAGTGGGTGAAGTATTGAAAGCATGCCTCCTCCAGCCAGGCAATGGTGGCACATGCCTTTAATCCCAGCACTTGGGAGGCAGAGGCAGGCAGATTTCTGA
>NW_022196913.1:11867749-11882405 GCF_008632895.1 Mastomys coucha | reverse complement strand
AAAAAAAAAAAAAAAAACAAACGAAGCATGCCTCCTGTCTATGTTTCACACTTTTCACACTATTATGATTCAGGGTAGAGGAATCTACACCCTAGAGAGAGAAGAAGGCCCTCACTAGTTGGAGTCCTTATCTTGAGACTTCCAAACAATAAGAGTTATATATCAAATAAATGTCTGTCCTGTATAAGTTATCTGGTTTAAAGTATTCTAACATCAGAAAACACTCACTAACCTGTCAGGTGGGACATGGTTAACGAATGAATGCGTTGGCATGACAGTTTTGGTTGTGGGAACACAGTCAACCTGAATAACCCATCTCTGGCTTCCTAGAATACAGATGGTATTGCTGTCTCTTGTCTGCTTTGTCTGCTTGTTTGCTTTGCCTTTCTCTAGTCCATATTTGTCCTCAAGTATAATTTTGGTAAATATTTCTGGAAAGAGGATTGAAGGAATTACTAGAGAAGAAAATGGCTCTGATGTCTATTAGGAACAAACTGCTCTGGCCCTAGCCATTCAAGCAGTCAACCCAGGCATAACAGGACAAGGGGTTCTGGAGGTGAAGGCTGACTGCCTCAATGGCTCTGTAGGAAGTGTTAGCCAATTCATGATAATTAAGTTGTACCAGGAAGTATCTGAGGCAAGAAATGTTTTGAGGCCTGAAGTTTTAGTCGTTAAGAGAATTGAAGGCCCCAAGGAAAAGTAACATTGGGCCTGGGTCACTAAGGATAGGGATGTCCATAAAAAATACAAGGGGCAAAAATGGAAAAAGAAATAGCTGGGCCTGCTTGATTAGTGACCAATGATGAGAGACCCCATAAGGGGAGATTTCTAATAATAGAAAGTTTGGTACAGAAATATTACTGGGGAAAATTGGAAGATATATGTATATTTAAAAAAGATATAGGATGGACAGAAGAGTTTGGTCCCCATGAGGAGACCATTGGTTTAGTGAACTGACCTTTCTGGAAAATTAGAACATAATTATTTGACCCCTTGGCACTACCTGCCTAAGGAAATTAGGATGCAAGTTCTAAGAGATAGAAGTCAGGCTTGTGAATGAGTCCTGGGAGAAGCCACAAGAGGAATTACTATAGCATATGGGGAAGAGCTTGAAAAGCACTGTAGGAATAGATACTTGGATGACTTCAATAAACTGGAGGAAGAGTTTTGCAAATTCAAGACAAGTTAAAAATGTTACTATTACTTTGACCTGTTTAGCACCTTTCTGTTCTCATTCTAATGCTGTGTCTGCGAGTGTGTGCTCAGATGACCTGTGATGTGGAGGTTTTCTGAGATGTAAAAATTAAGGTATAACTTGCTGCAGCAGACAGTGAAGTGTGTGTGCTTTTATGTGCGCATTGTGCTTTCCAGTGACATAGTTACATGTTTTTGTTTTTCAGGAAAAATAATGGGCTTGAGAAAAATAATAAAAAGACTTTTGATTGTGTATTATTGTGTAACAAGGAAATGTGTAACCAATAAAAGACTGAGGTGGACTCAGAGACAGAGAGAAAATATGAGAGGGATAAAATGAACAAGAGAAAGCCTGAGGCAGGAAGGGAAAGAGGAGAGAGAGAGAGAGAGACAGAGACAGAGACAGAGACAGAGACAGAGACAGAGACAGAGAGACAGAGAAACTGCAAGCTGTCTCAGAGCGCAGCTTGAGCTTGGACCTACATCATTGCCTGAGACTGATTCCACAGAGATTCAAATTCTCAAGTATCTGGAAACTGAGGCTGGTCCTTGGCAACTGAACAGCCATCCAATTTGCATAGACTTATTGAACAAATCTCCCAAGCCTCTTCTCTCCACCTCTGTTTCACATGGTTTCAGTTGTTACTCCCAAGGTGATATAATGAAATTCAAATCTAACCAGGCCTTCCATATCATAACTCCTTCATTTGTGTATTGGCTGATTTTCATTCTTGTGGCAAAAATACCTCAAATGAAGCATTTTAAAAGGAATGTTTATTTTAGATAATAGCTAAAAGCCTTGTTCTTTGGTCAGCTGGCTATATTGCCTTGGGCCAGAGGAGAGGCAGAACAAATGGCAGACGTGGATAATGTATCTGAACAGCTTCCCTTATAACACCTAAGAAAGAGAAAGAGAGGAAGAGTCCGGGGACAAACTATGTCCTTCAAATTTATACCACAGTGGGAACTTTCCTCCAACAGAGCACCAACTCCTAATAATATTTCAGCTATGACTTCATGAGATGGGTAGATAAAGTTTTTAATTTTATGAGTTTTTATATTCAAACAATAACATCATTCACTCCATGATTGCTGCCCCACAGGATATACAAATCCAACTAATCTACCCACGCCAGGCAGATCTTACATATCTGAGAGGAGTACAGCCTGAATTTAGCTATACTAAGTGATTGACAGTTGGCCTCCCAGCTGCAATGTCAAGGTTGAGGCCTGAAGCCATGTTAAAAAAAAAAAAAAAAAAACAGCATATCTCAATGCCTATTGAAATCTGACCAGAAATCATCTGTACCTAAAACAATAATTTGATTTCTTAATGTAAAGTATAATTCTGAACTTTTAAATTAAAATGTCTATCGTTTATCTGTGATATTGTTAAGATTTATTTCATTCTTATTTATGTGTCTATGTGTGACTCTGTGTGTGTGTGTGTGTGTGTGTGTGTGTGTTTTGCTAAGGCCAGAAGAATGTTAAATAGTGTGGAGCTGGAGTTACTACAGGTGGCTGTGAGCAGGACAAAGAATGAATCATACACATGCACACAAACCAACTAACCAACCAACCAACAATAAAGTCAAAATGGCTGAATAGTCAAATAACAAACCAAGGCTCCCTCTATAACTTGGTAGCAGTTACTGCGTGGACTCTGAGCGAAGAGATCAGCCTTAAGCAAACATCCATGCTTTGTCAATACTTCTTGAGCCAGTGATATTTCCAGTGGCTACTCTGCCCTTGGCACGGGTCTTTCTTTCATTTTTATTTTTTCCTTTTATTCAAAATAAAGTATTTTCTCATACAACATATTCTAATTATGGCTTTGTCTCCTTCTCCTCCCAGTTCCTTACCACTTCCCCACCTATCCAGATCCCCTCCCTTTCTGTCTCTCATTAGAAAACAGCAGGCTTCTTGAAATTCTAATAAAATATAACAAAAGCTATTACATCAAGCAGGACAGGAAAAACTAACAAAACAAAAGAGTGAAAGAGAAGGCACAAGAATCAGAGACTCATTCATTCATACATTCAAAAATTCAATAAAAACACTAATAATATACACACAGATGACCTGGTGCAGATCTGTGTAGGTCCTGTGAATGTGACTTCAGTCTCTGTGAGTTAGTTAGTATGAGCTTTGACCCTGTTGATTTAAAGGACCTTGTTTTCTTGGTATCACCCATCCCCTCTAGCTCTTACACTCTTTCTACCTTCTCTTCCATGGATTTCCTGAATTCTGAGTGGAAGGATTTGATGGAGACATATCATTAAGGGCAGGATGTTCTAAGATCTCTTATTCTCTATGTAATGTTGGCTGTGGGTCTCTGTATTTGTTCCCATTTACGCAAGAGTAACCTTCTCTAATCATGGCTGAGCAAGGTTCTGACCTATGAGCATAGCAGGATGACTCATTAAGAATCATTTTATCACTACATTTTTGTTTTTGTTTTGTTCCTTATTATTTGATAATTTCACTTAGACTGCTTTCATATAAAAGCTTTTAGGTATCTTCTACTGTATTAGGTTTCCATACTACCCCTCAAATTGCCCTTTCTTTTAGGTGTTTATCCCCATATATCTCCCTCACCTTCTCCCTCCCAACTTGATCCTCCATTTCTACACCAACTCCATCCATAATAATCTATTCTATTCCCCTTCCCTCCTAAGAGCTATCTGCCTCCCTGAGTTCCTTACTCCACACCTAGCCTCTGTGATTCTACAGATTATGGCTTGGTTATCACTGCCTTATGGCTAATATCCCACATAAAAGCAAATGCATGCCATATTTGTCTTTCTGCATCTTGGATACCTCACTCAGATTTTTTTTTATGGCTCTGTCTACTTGGCATGGCTATCTCAATGGGCTTATAAAATTTTCACCCACTCTTATACACATTAGTTTACACCAGTGAGCTCACTCAATCCTTACCTGTTTCCAAACGAAGGCCAAACAATGTGTTTCCCTCCTGACTTTTGTTAAAGAAGTATCCATCCTCTCTCACCTCATCACAATCTGTATCTTTATTAAATTTCACATCCCAATTTCTAACTCTATTCAACACTCAAAGAAAACTTTCTTTGCTTTCATTTGGACCTCATTTGTGATTTTTAATTCACATCAGACAGAACAATAGCATCAAAGATACCCCAATACTAATCCCTGGCACATAAGAATATGTTTTTCTTGCACAGAAAAGAATTTTGCAGCTGCACTTCAATGGCATTGAGTTGGCAAGATGACCTTAGATTTCCACAGTGGCTTGATCCCATCTGTAATGTAGAAGTTGTAGTAGAGGTATTCCTTGGGCTCAGCAAAACCAAACTAATGAAACTCTAATTCTAAATATCAGAAAGAGCAAAATGAGTATGTAAGAAAATAGCAATGTGTGTGTATGGTGAAGAAAATAGGATGTGATGTGAATGGCACAAAAGGAGGTGAATCACAAAGAAACTTAATATGTCACTTGCTGGAAATGACACCTGTGGAAAGATCAGCAATGAGGGAAAGTGCACTCCAATCTGTAATGTTTTCTTTACTTGACACCCCCAAATAACCTAATCTATTTTATAGTGTCCCAAAGGGATATATGAAAATTTGAAAGATTATATGTACAGGAGTTACTTGAGCCCTGAGGGAGAGAAGCTTTGTATAAATCCTGTATGTTATTGCAGGTCAGGCAAAGTGTAGCCTGTTTGACAAATGAAGACTGAACAGTGGGAGTGTTTTTGTCCCAGCTCTGATGACAGTGGTCTCTGTCCTGCTGATAGGCTAAAAGGGACATAGCACAAGTAACCCTGTACACCAAAGGCATGTATGTCCCCCTGGAAGTCTGGAAAGCTGGTCTAGCCACTTGAGACCAGACATACTGAAAAGTTCTGCTCCTTGCTCTGTTTTTAATCAAATGTCCCTGATTCGTCCCTGGCATCAACCCCAATTAGCATTAGCGTATGTGCTTCTGATTGCTAGCCCCAGCTGCCATATACCACAAAGTCCCAACTGTAGCCTTCGCATCTTGGAGTTCGCTTCTGATCTGGATTCTGTGTGTTTGGTACTCCTGTTTCATATGATAAACTGTCAGTTTCTCCCTGAGTATAGAGCCTAAGAGATGATAAAAATCGGCCAAGAAAACACTTTATCTTTCCTGAACAGATGGGATGAAAAAAAGCTTTGTCAATTTCCCTGGCATGGTTTAATCAGATGTCTTTGAGTGTGTTGGGGAGAATAAAGTCTGCTTAATAAACATGTCTTGCTTTAAAAAAAAAAAAAAAACTCTTTGTAATAGCTCAATATTTGTTTCCTTTTCTTCCCTTCCCTCTCTCTCTCTCTCTTTTTTTATCCATGCCTTTGAAAGATACCATTTGAAGCAGGATGGCTGAACTTTCCCTGCTCAGCATGCACACACAGATGAGAAGAGAAGCTGCTATTATGAACAGCTCGTCTTTTTGGCCTGTGAGATAAGGCTCTGCAGAAAGCCGCCAAACTGCCCTGAAACTTAAGAAGACATGCAGCCCAGAAGCGCCTGGCACTAGGCTTTCAGACATGCTCTTATATTATTTATATTAAGACTCAAAAATGTAAAAAGTATCTTCCTTGTATGGGAGGAAACAAGGGGAATAGACACCGTGAACAAACAGTTGAAAGAAGACAGACACAAGCTTCTCCTAAGAGAGCTCTGGCAAGTGGAGATTCTAAGCCCAGAAAAATGATCATTCGTAGTTTGCTTTCATTGTCTTTCAAAAACAGTCACTCCAAATCTTTTAATAAGTACATTACTGGAAGTGTCTGGAAAGTTATAAGTAGCATGGGCTGAGATTGATTCTCATCAGCCATTCCAAAAAAAAAAAAAAAGGTATGTATCCTTCCAAATACAGAGAGCTACTTAAATAGTCACAGGAATATACCCATAAACACTACCGTCCATCGAGCTGACAGACCATGACTGTCATGTGCCAAAAGAGAGTTTCTGAAGACACTTAGACAAATATTGCTTGGGCCAGTGAGATAGATCAATGGGTAGAGATGCTGATTACCATCCCTGATAACCTGAGTTCAGTTCGATTGGTGATAAAAGAAAAGCAACTTAGTAAGATCTGCTCTGACCTCCACACGTGTGCCATGCCATCAGTCTCTCTCTCTCTCTCCCTCTCTCTCTCTCTCTCTCTCTCCCTCCCTCCCTCCCTCCCTCCCTCCCTCTCTCTCTCTCTCTCTCTCTCTCTCTCCCTCTCTCACATACACACACACACACATACACACATGCCACAGTAAATAAAGAAATGTAACTTAAAAGTCAAACGTTTCTTGCAAAGACAATTGTTTTTAACAAAATCTCAATTGTTCAATTTAACCAATGAAGACTCTGGAGTCAGATGCTGAAGTAAAAGCCTGTTAGCTCAAAGAGACATGGAAAGCATTCAGTTGACCTTCCTCTGGAGGTGTCCCAAAAGGAAAGGGGAAGTTCTCCTTCTCCAAACTGTATCAAAAACCCTCAAATTGAAGGCTCCTCCTATTTCCTGTGTGTCTCTCTATCCACCCTTGTGACCTCCTCCAACTCTGTTTTTTTCCTATGTTCACTCCCTGGCAAACTGATTGCTTGTTCCACCTCTTGTTGACACCTACTGCTGACTTTATTTAACGCTGTTTACAATAGACAGAAAACTCTTGGATCAAAGGTATATGCTAGGGATGAGGCACACCACAACTAGAAAAAGGGTTTTCCAGGAAACAACCCAAGCTTGGGGCCCACATTGGGATCAAACATCCTGCAACAGACAATGTTACCCCACCAAGTGTATGACTAAAGAGGAGACAATATAGAAGAAACCTAGGTATTCCTCCTGATACCTGTGACCCTAGCTAGTTCTTTGAAAGTTCAGTCCAAGGCCATTATGTCTAAACCAGAATCCCAGTAATTGTGATGTTTTTAAAGCCTCAGATAAAGGGCCTGGTGGGTAATAACTCTCTCTGAGCATGGATGGTGCATGTTTATGATATGTTCATACTCAAAACTCTTCTCTACTCTTCAAAAACTCTCTTTACTCAAGTGTCCAAAATAGTTTCCAAGTAACACAACTCAAATGGTCTGGATAATTCACTTTTTCCGCTTTTTTATTTGATTTATATACTGCATTTTGACCTGTTTTATATCAATTCGCAAATCATATTCTAAAACAACATTCCTTGGGACATGACAACTTTATGAGGTGCTACCCTGAGCCAAAATGACTCAAACACTGACAATGTGAAATTAATAGACCCTGCCCATCTTCTTAGAGCATTATGTCTGTGGCTCTTGCTTTAGGATAATGGAAGCTGATGATCATTTGCATTGATAAGAATCAGCTATTAGAGAAAAGACCCAAGAAGCTGAAGGTCTTTCAGGCCCTTAGGACAAACAACAATATGAACTAACTAATATCATCAGAACTCCCATGGACTAAACCACCAACCAAAGAGTACACATGGTGGGTGGGACTAATGGCTCCAGCAGCATATGTATAACAGAGGATGGCCTAGTAAGTCATCAAGGGTAGGAGATGGTCCAGTGAAGGTTCTATGCCCCAGTGTAGGGGAATGCCAGGGCCAGGGTGCGGGAGAGGGTGGGTTGGTGAGCAGGGGAAGAGGGGAGGGAGCAGGGTTTTTTGTTATGGATGTTGTTGTTGTTGTTGTTGTTGTTTCTTTTTTTCGGAGGGGAAATTGGGAAAGGAGATATCATATGACATGTAAATAAAAAAACTTCTAATAAACAAAAGGGGAAAAACAAATAAAAGAAAAAGAAATAAAAACAATGAGAGGCTTCAGAGTGGGGAAACACAGGAACTCAACTAATTTTTAAAAATATCTAACAGTAATATATTCAGTTACCTCTCCCTTCTGGGTCTGGGTCACCTCACTCAGGATGATCTTTTCTATTTCAATCCATTTGCCTGCAGATTTCATGAAGTCCTTATTAATAACTGGGTAGAAATCCATTGTGTAAATAAACTAGTTGTATTTATCAAAAGAAAAAAGAATCAGCTATTAGAAAGTTTCACTTGGGTTCATGCACACTAATTTGAAAGTATGAGTGGATTTCACTATTCATCACCGAGTCCTGGGACCTCACAGCAGCTTCCTTGTCTCTCTGCCTTGTGGAGGCTCTGAGAGTGGATTCCCCTCCTCTCACATTCACTTAGAGCATAGCTATAATGAGACACGATAGTTTCCAATGAGCCTTATACAAGGTTTGAATGAGGAATTTCAAGAACTCTTTCTTATGAAAGTCAGTGTTTATAATTGTGGCTCATCTCTGTCTTGAGCATGAAGGGATGCTATTGAGTTATCAGGTGTCTTACTGCCATGGGGTACACTAAGTAGACAGAAGAGAGAGTCAGGGACTCAGAGTTGGAGGTCTTCCTAGGAGCAGAACTCAGTCCTTTTCCTAGTTTCTGATACTTCATCCACATGTCTAGTTACTTGAGTCAGTTACCTATTTCTCTCAGCCAAATGCATCCCTAAGAAATAGGAAATAATGCCATCCTCAAGAGTGTGCCTGGTCACCCTGATAACAGAGGTAACTACCTAATGCTACCAGTGTCATTCATTCACTTCTGACTCCTTTGGTAAGAACACTAACCAGAGAGACCTCCTGGCCAGTGAATTAATTGTCTCTCTGAAAATAGTACTTTCCAGAAGAAGCTCCCTTGGATAGCATTAAAAAGAGCCATCACCAAACTTCCCATGCTCATCAGCTTCCTGTTACTGAAGGAAACCCTTGAGACATATTGACTTATGGTTTCATGGGATTCAGCCCATGATCATTTGGTCTTATTATTCCTGGGTCTGTGACAAGGCAGCAGCTTATCACAGTGGCAGCACGTGGTAGAAAAAGCTTCTCTACTCGTGACAGCCGAAAAACAAAACAAAACAAAACAAAAAAAACTTTTCTGCTTTTTGCAAGAAGACAGAATTCCAATATCCCTTTCAAGCATACAATCTCAAGGACAATACTTGGTTAGATTAGACCTGACCTATTGAAAATTCATTACCTCCCAAGAACACCCCTCTGAGGACCAAGCCTTCAGGAGAGATTCATGTTCTAAGCTGTGACAAACCTCAATCATTTACCATGTACTCCAATTTTCATAACATTTATCAATACTTACCTAAATATAATTGTATTTGTTTATGTACCTTTCATGTATGTGTGTGTGTGTTTGTGCATGTGTATGTGTGTGTGTGTCTTGTCACAGATGTATCAACTAGAATATTAGTCTATAAATAGATATGGGAAAGACATTAACTGACATGATGAAATGTTTCCTCTTCTCAATTTCACTTATTCCCAATAAATTGTAGGAATGACATCTCTCCTGGTTTTTCTTACCCATTTTTTAAGGTCTGCACAAAGATGCCTTTAAATCCTCACCCCTGATGGACAGAGGCTCATGTAGCCTTCCAGGTATCTTACAATAATAAGAATAATTTGATGCCGACAGAGGATTTGTCTTGGGGAGTTCCATTCTGCAGAACCAGGGCACTTAGTTTAGAAAGCAGAAGCCGATCTAGGTATTTCAAGATGTAATTCAGTGACAGACATTGGCTATGTGAATGGAGAAGAAAATAAGAGAGTAACCAGTAGTGAAATAATCCAGATGCTACCAAAATAATGTGACTTTACCACCCTAGGTATGAAGAGGGAAAAAAATCAGGAAAAGGATGCCAGGTATCAGGAGTATAAACTTCAGGGAGTCTGCACAACGGGGTGACTGCAGGTCATTTTTTGAGGCTGAAAGAAAACACTGCTGAGAGCAGAGATGAGGAAAAAGATATTTTAAGTGCTTAAGAAGTTCAACACTGGTGAAGAAGCTATAGGGCAGAAAGAAGTTAACATCTAAGTCATCACAAACATGGAAGCATGCGGAAGGCCTGAGAGTAAGCATCAACAAGAAGAAAGAATGGAGAATGCATAGAAGAAAATGTCTGTCCTACCACCCATGTGATACAAAGTAAGTAATTATGAGAGATACTCCAACAACTTCTTCTAGGTTTTTGATGACGCTCCCATGAGCCCAGTGTTTTCCATGGTAATGAGATAAGCTTGCAAATGCCCTTGTGCACAGGTGGGAGAGCACCCAGCATGGAAGCCAGTCCCTCCCTGCACAGTCCCACCGGCAGTAGCTGGCTGCTCTGTCTCTGTCGTGGAAAGCATAGCTCATTGAGACGTATAGACCAGACATTATATTAAAAAGAAAAAGAGCAACCTTCCTAGGGCCCCAATAGCACAAAATCATCATGATCAGGAAGAATAAGGGGTAAGAAGTGTTAGGCCAGGAGAATAAATGTATTCTAAAGAAGAAAAATACCTACAAGCCAAGTCTCTCCATGGATCTGATTGTTTTGCTTTTGGACTTGAAAAAAACACCCCCTACTTTTATCCATTTGATAAAAAAAAAAACAAAAAACAAAAAACAAACAAAAAATTTAACCTCTAAAAAAGAAGTAAATATGAGCCGTGAGAAATTATTTTACATTCATGCCCAAATTTCTTCTTGGAGAGATATTTGAAACTAATATGAAATAAAGAAAAATGTGAATTACTTTGGGGAAAGATGGATACATAAGCTGTGGCTATAAAGGTTTACAAAATTGTAGCCATAGAACCATGTTTAACAAGTTAAAATTCTTTAGAAAATAATGAATTAATTCCCACTCTTTTCCTAGGAGAAAAGGGAAATTAATGGCCAACCAAATATGAGATAGAGTGTATCGGCCACTTCTTTTCTCCTATGACATAATACCAGACAGAAATAACCCCAAAAAAGAAGGATTTGTTCTGACTCACTGTTTTAGAGGGCTCAGTCCGTGATCATGTGGTCCCATGAACTTGGGCAGAGCATGGGAGTATACAGCTGAGTTCTTTGCCTTATTGTAGGTTGGCTTCAGACATTGAGATATAAAGAAGGGAAGAATAGATATAGCCTCAAGGACACATCCCCAGTGACCTGCTTCCCGCAGCCACACCTCCTGATGTTACTGCAGTTTCCTAAAAGGTGCCATCGACACGTGAGCCTATGGAGGACATGAAGTTTTCAAATTATAACAAACTTACCTATAGGTGTCTGTAGTCATCTTCGAATGAAGGATGCAAGTGACTAAGAGGGAAAAGTTCGAATCACAGTGAACATCACACAGTATTTTTACTACTGTTACTTTGATTGTCTGTGACCTGGTTGCAAGAAATGCTTAGCTTTTTAGCTACTGTTCTTTAAAAGTCAAGTTTGTGAGGTAGGGAGTGGGTAGTCCAGCTAGAAATGTTCTGTCTTCCATTCTTTTCTGCAGAGATCACTTGCTTTCACATAGTAATTATCTTATTAATTTGAGAAGTAGAAAAAACATTTTGATTTATCTCAAAAAATCATTAAGTTTGTTCATTTTGTGGGCTGCTGAAGAGATGGTTCATCAGTTAAAACCACTGCTGCTTTGGCAAAGGAACCAATTTGGTTCCCAGCATGCAAAAGGACATTCACAATTATCAATCATTCTACTTCCAGAGGTTCTGACACCTCTGTTGGTCTCTGTGGGCATTGCATGCATATGGGGCACAAAGGCACATGGAGGCAAACATATGTGAAAGAAACAAACATCTAAGAATTTTGTTCATCTTAAAAGTGTTTGGTTACCAAGCATAAATGTTGTTTTACAAAGAGTTTAAATAAATGATTCAATGGCTTTAGAAAACATTTAAATCCTTTTACAAAGTTTGTAAATATCTTTAAGTCCCATAAAAGAGCTGACTTATACAATTACCTTTAATAGCTTTATTAAAATTAGCCTTGTCAAGTTGCCAAGGGAGATCCTTGATTCTTTACTTTACTTACCTAGCCACCATGCAAACGTTCTTTAAGATTTGGCATGCACTTACAAATAACAAATTATTGCAAAACTAAAAAAGGAAAAATTATTTATTTCATCTGGAGAATAATTATTCGAACACAGCATTTAAGATGACTAGAACATTGATCTATGAAGATAGTTTCATGTATTCTGTACTAACAAACACAAGGTACCAGTGTCCTCATATTATAGAAAGAAGATGGGATCTGGTTTCACTCAGGAATGAAATGAAATGTCAGTCTGGTGAGTAAATAGCTTAGCTGTTTCTTAATTATCTACTTGTCTGCATTACTTTTAGAAACACATTGAATAAATAAGAAAGTGTATATCAAACTGTAAATGATGGCGATAGTGTTCACACAGAATGCTATACTGTAGACTGGTCTATTCCCACATCAAGCTCTAAGATTTACTCTTATAGAGATGATGATTCAGGAAGTAGGAAATAATCCATTACCTTTCATTTTCTGTGCCTGCTTGCTATCCACTAGGAGCAGCAAACTAGCTACTCCTAGAAGCAGTGGAGAAGCAGGTTGTAACTGTTCATGTTCTAAGTTAACAGAGAAAGTTAAGCTTGGACTAGAAACAATATACTGCCCCCTCCCCCCAATTCTCTGTTTGAATACAATACTAGTTAGCATGGCTATTTGAATGATTGACAAGAAAGCCAACCTATCAAACAATATCACCAATGATGGAAACCACGCGGTTTATATACAGAAGTATGACTTAGGTCCTTCTTGAATACGCAGCAGCTGCTCTCCAGCTCTTCTCAGACCCTGTTGCTTTCATCCTTCAGTTCCCAAAATCTCCTAACATCGCATTCCCTTCCAGTCTGTCTTACCACTCTTTCAATAAATTCACATTTAATTCCCACAACTTGTATCACTCCTGGGATAAAACAGTTAAGCACAGAGCCATGCTACCTACCTTGTGTTCACTGACGTTTCTCTATTGACAATTTCCAACTTGCTCAGTAACTAGTCCTCTCTTCATCACTCAGTCTAATGCTTATAAGTTTTCCTTGACTACCTGGCTAGAATATGGATTTCCTAGGGCTAATGTCCACTGGTGCTTATTCATTTATTTAATAAGTCAGTGCATGAGCTTCTGACTGAATCAGGCATCAACTCCTAAGCACCAGAAAGGCAGGACAAGAATAAGGTCATGGATGTCTAATACACCTTGTAGGCATAACAGAAATACAGTAATGACTTCTTGACTTACTGAAGCCTAAAATGTGTGGATTCTGTTTTCCTCAAAAGAAAATTTTGTCTGAAAAAGGAATGTGTATCACCTTTTCTATTAAATGATAAAACTATTCTTAAACAAAACTAACTTTGTATTTTAAGTGATCATAACTAATATTATAATGAGCTTCTCTGTGTCCTCTAACGAGAGAGAACACAGTCAGACAAGTTTATCTTCCTTGAGTTATGTTTTACTTTAGTTTTTATATTATTGAATGTTATTTTAATTTGTTGAATTTATGTTATTTTGTTATGCAAGTAAGTGCAAAATTTTAGCAGTTATGATAATGTAGGCATTCAAAACTCAATTAATTAAATACTCAAGAATATTCCAAATTGTATTTATTAATTTGGCTTATCAGTCTTAGCATAACTTCACTTTAGTGAGCTCACTTATGAACAAAATACTCCCATGTATTTCACAACTAAAATGAATTTAATAAGCTAAACTTATAAATGCAGTGGTTCCCAGGCTCCCCTAAACATTCCAGTCCCATGGTATGTAGTGATCATATGTCAATCAATTTAAAGTAACAGGTCTAATTTAATTTTGCAAATGCACGTTTTAATTTAGAACCATGAGTTTATTCCCTGAGTATTCTGTGTGTCAGATTCTTTTAAGTGTTATAATTACTCAGAATGTGAAATAAAAACAAATTTTCCCTATCAACCAAAAAAATGTATTGATACTATGGTAGCTTTTTAAATGTACTCTATCCTTAATTCTAAACCTTCACAGTGAATATAAAGATTATACTCACTCAAGCAGAGAAAGTCACCTAATGAAATAGCAGAATGTCAGATATATGGTGCTAAATGTGTGGGAATCTTTTCCTCACACCAACCAACCTTCCACATCCCTGGAAACAGCTGAATATCCTATACTTCCAATCAAAACTAAGGCAGATTTACAGCTTAAGTTTTCAGGTCAGAAACAAAGAATTCTCAACTGAGGAATACCTAATGGCTGAGAAGCACCTAAAGAAATGTTCAACATCCTTAGTCACTAGGGAAATGCAAATCAAAACAACCCTGAGATTCCACCTCATACCAGTCAGAATGACTAAGATGAAAAACTCAGGTGACAAGTATGTGGAGAAAGAGGAACACGCCTCCATTGTTGGTGGGATTGCAACCACTCTGGAAATCAGTTTGGCGGTTCCTCAGAAAATTGGGCATAGTACTACCTGAGGACCCAGCTACACCACTCCTGGGCATACACCCAGAAGATGCTCCAACATGTAATAAGAACACATACTCCTAGCCCAGAAGTTTGGAATTACAGGAAGAACAACCCACATTACACAAGGAACTCAAGAAGAAAGAAG
>NW_022196913.1:11864968-11867116 GCF_008632895.1 Mastomys coucha | reverse complement strand
AATTTTCAGCTCTGGGAAAAAAAAAAAAAGAACACATACTCCACTATGTTCATAGCTGCCTTATTTTATAATAGCCAGAAGCTGGAAAGAACTCAGATGTCCCTCAACAGAGGAATGAATACAGAAAATGTGGTACATTTACACAATTGTGTAGTACTCAGCTATTAAAAACAAAGAATTCATGAAGTTCTTAGGCAAATGTATGGAACTAGAAAATATCCTGAGTGAAGTAACCCAATCACAAAAGAACATACAGGGCATGCACTCTCTGATAAGTGGATATTAGCCCAGAAGTTCAGAATACCCAAGATACAATTCACAGACCACATGAAGCTCAAGAAGAAGGAAGACCACAGTGTGGATACTTTGGTCCTTCTAAGAAAGGGGATCAAAATACCCATGGTAGGAAGTACAGAGACAAAGTTTGGGGTAGAAAATGAAGGAAAGGCCATCCAGTGACGGTCCCACCTAGGGATCCATTCCATATACAGTTACCAAACCCAGACACTATTGTGGATGCCAACAAGTGCTTACTGACAGGAGCTTAATATAACTGTCTCCTGAGAGGCTGTGCCTGACTAATACAGAAGTGGATGCTCACAGCCATCCATTGGACTGAGCACAAAGTCCCCAACGAAGAAGCTAGAGAAAGAACCCAAGGAGCTAAAGGGATTTGCAGCCACATAGGAAGAACAACAATATGAACGAACCAGTACACCCAGAGCTCCCAGCGTCTAAACCACCAGCCAAAGAGTACACGTGGAGGGACCCATGGCTCCAGCTGCATATGTAGCAGAGGATGGTCTTGTGGGACATCAATAAGAGGAGAGGCCCTTGGTCTCGTGAAGGCTTGATACACCAGTGTAGGAGAATGCCAGGACAGGGAAGCAGGAGCGGGTGGGTTAGTGACCAGGGAGAGGGGGGATGGGATGGGGGCGGTTTCGGAAGGGATAAAATTTGCAATGTAAAAGAAAACATCTAATAAAAAAAAATTTTAAAGCTTTCAGCTCAGAATCTGCCCCCTACTTCAGGTCTCAAAAAACAGGAACTCACAGACCTCTAAACAAATAAATGAATTCATCAGTTCCCAGAAAAAACCCATTCGAGGCCAGGTACTGGCCAGAATGAAGAGAAATATTCTATTTAGGTGTAGTAGTTTATTGCACAAAGGATGTTATAAATGGCTTGGGAGAGAGCACAGTCAGTAAAGTGCTTGTCATGAAAGTATAAAAGTCAGAATTTTATCCACAGAATTCACATTAAAAAAAAAATGGATGTGGTAGTGCATGCTTGTAATACTAGTGGAGGAGAGAACAGATAGGCTCTTCACTCAGTCAGTCTAAATGAATTGGTGAATTCCAGGCCAGTGAGAGATCCTGTCTCAGAAACTTGAGGTGAGTGTGGTTGCCTCCAAAGGAAAACCTGACATTATCCTCTAGACTCCACAGGTGTTCTCTCTCTCACACACATGCACGAGTGCGTGCACACATACACACACACACACACACACACACACACACACACGTTTATACACATGCATACATACACACATGAGATTCAAGATTAGGCATAGGTCCTGAGTGCTGGACTTTTGTCCCTGAAGAGTTGGGACGTTTCATCCTTACTTCCAAAACATCAATGTACTTACAACCCTAAAAGCTTCTCTGTTATTAAGGAATCTTAGGAGCCTTCTTTATATTGAACAGTTGCAACTAACAGAACCATTTACTGTTGGCAGTTAACTGCTGATGCAGATCTTCCTTCTTCGGGACAAAGACTGGGCTAAGGCTTCAGCACTGTTGCTGCCCCTTGATGTTTCTGCAATGCATCCACATCTGGAAGTCATATAAGGACCTCCTGGGCCCAAGTCATTTCCCAGGCAGACAAAGGTCACACTACTCATCACTTGAGATACCCACGGTCTTAGAAGCTCTTAAACAAGCAACTGGCCAGAGATCAAATATCATAACTCCATTCTAGAAATAAAATGAGTTTCTGGGGGGCTCTGTGCCAGAAACCAGATAAAGAGCAAACATATCTTTTGCTTCTATCACAGTGTCACGGGCTCTTTATCAGCTAGCAGTTTGGAGTGGAAATGCTGACATCTCTGGAGATTTTTTCCTGTAACCTGATTGTCACTGTGAGCCA
>NW_022196913.1:11854532-11864958 GCF_008632895.1 Mastomys coucha | reverse complement strand
AAATACAGAACACTTGCTGTACCAAAAGCTCTTGAACCAAACCCTCAAACAGGGTGATTTGATAATCCTTTCTTCTTTAGGTCTCAGTTGTTTCTGACCCAATTCTTCTAAAACTCTTTCAACACCATTGCCTTACCTAGGCGTGTGGAATGCCGTGATCCTTGCTGGGATGCAAGCTGTGATTCACTGAACTCAACCAACCTATTTTAGAGATCAGTTGTGAGGAGTCTACTCCTAGATATTCTTTTCCTAGGTTTCTTTAATGATAAAAAAAAAGTGTTATTTCAAGATTTTATTTTCTTTCAAAATGATATAAGTGGCACAAAAATTGAGTTACACAGCTAAGCATGACTCTCACCTGCCTGGTCTTGATATCCCCTAGAAGAAAAAGAAAAGATGTGTTGTCTCCATCCCCAAGTGACTTCTCTACTTAGAGCTAATTAATTTCAAGATGGAAAACATTCTTTCCTTATCTACAAAGAAATCTTTCACAGCCAAGCACTGAATAACCTCTTCAGAACTCTCTGTGGTGGGTCGTGGGGAGCACTCAGTGACTTTCAAAACTTCCCTAGTGTGACTTTATTTTAAGTTTCTCAAACAGGCAGAAGCTCATTCTTCAGGAAGCTTGCATCTGTGGGCTGAGAAAATGACCCAGTAAACAGAGTGCTTACTGGGCAAGTATGAGACCCTGAGTGAAAGACAGGCATGGTAGTGCACATGTGTTTCCTAGTACATGGGGCAGGGACAAAAGGGGAGTCTCAGGGGATTATTAGCCGACCCAACTAGTTGAAGTACTGAACTCTAGGTTCAGTGAGAGACCCTGTATTAAAAAAAAAGTAGAAAGTGATTGAAGACATCTACTTCAAGCCTTTATGCACAGGCAGGTGCACATGCATGTGCAAACACACACACTTCTAAAAGTCTTCATGTTCACACTTCGGAAGAATATCCATTCATCAGGGGTAGGGCTGCACACTTGTAACTCTAGCACTCTGGAGCCTGAGGAAAGAAAGAGCTGCAGTGGATCAGCTTGGGCGACATGTCTGGGGGGTGGTCAGACTCCTGGCTATGTTCCTAATAGTTTTTCTCTCCTCAATCAGAAATGCGCTCTGAACAGTTTATACATGAAAGAGGGGAAAGGTAAAAGAAGAGGGGGAAGTAAGAAGAAAAGGAAGAGGAGGAGAAGGAAAATAATGATCATAGGGCTGCAGTTCCAAATCAAAGCTTGATCTGATCTTAATCTGAAGTGTCACTTGATCACTTGAAGCTTCCGCTTCCTCATCTGTAACAAACAGGTTTGAATTTAAATAGACCCAAAGGTTTCTTCTAACTAAGACATCCCCAGTCAGTAGGTTGGTCAGAGAGGAAGGAGAAGGAGGGTCAGAGAGAGAGAGAGAGAGAGAGAGAGAGGCAAAAAGAATCCAACAGCAATTATTTTTATCGTGGTGTTGTAAGTGCAATTCAGAGGAGGTTAGACTTTTTCCTTCCAAATTATTTACTTTGCTGTAGCAGTTTTTCCATAAACTGACCTGAACTTCCTGTGATAAGGAAAAATGTGAACTTTCAGGTTACCAAAATGGAATATCTCAACGGGAAATATGCTGTGAAATTTATGCTGAGATGTTTCTCCTGATGGAAAATGTGTACCGTTCTCCTTATCCTACAGAAACCACTTAAGGTCAGACAATAGCGTAGAGATGAGTGTGTTTTCAGAAGGATACACTTCTTCATTTCCCGGGACTGCTTATACAATCAGAGGCTCCAGAGATGCATGAGCAATCCCAACAGTTGCCTGATACCACAAGGCACACTTAAAGCTTAACTATCACCATGTAGATTCTTGGGAGAAACAAATATAGGTTTGTCAACAACAATTGGGAGCACATTCATCTGAATAGCATCCCAAGCATGTAGAATACAGTACCATAATTTGGCGAGCATTTTTTGCTATTGCCAAGATGAAGAGGCTAAGGCTGCTGAGGTAGTTCAGTTGGTAGAGTACTCTGTCTAGAGTGTGGACAGCCCTGAGTTTGATCTCCAGCATAATCTTGATCTATAATCCCAGAACTTGAGAGGCAGAAGCAAAAGGATCACAAGTTTAGCAATATCCTCAGCTACATCAAGAGTTTGAGGACATTCAGAGCAACAAAAAAATCTATCTTAAAAAAAACTAACATTAAAAAATATGTATATGGAAAACTGAGTCTAGATACCAACCTAGAAATTGGTATGTTTAAGATATGAACCCAAACTGGGCAGTCGTGGCGCATGCCTTCAATTCCAGCACTTGGGAGGCAGAAGCAGGCAGATTTCTGAGTTTGAGTCCAGCCTGGTCTACAGAGTAAGTTTCAGGACAGCCAGGGCTACACAGAGAAACCCTGTCTTGGAAAAAAAAAAAGATATGAAGCCAAAGATGCACCTAGTCCTGCAGTTAGTGGGTGGGGTGATACCCAGAGGGGGACTCCCCCCTTCTCAAAGGAGAACAAAGGGGAAGAATGGGGGGGATCTGCATGAGGTTGTACTGGGAGGAAAGGGTATGCATGAGGAAGTATTGGGATGGAAACTGAATAAATAATTTTTTTTTAAATGTATGTGTTTACATCTCAAATATTGCCCCTCTCCTTGTCCCCTTTACAGGTTCCACCTTCCTCCCCTTCACCTTTGAGAGGGTGCCCTTCCTGGTATCCACCTACCCTGGTGCATCAAGTAGCTGCAGAATTAGGCACATCCTCTTCCACTGAGACCAGACAAGGCAGCTCTCTGCTACATATGTGCTCAGGGCCTCAGACCACCCAATGCATGCTCTTTAGTTGGTGGTTCAGTCTCTGGGAGCTCCCAGGGGCCTAGGTCAATTGACACTGTTGGTCTTCTTGTGGGATTTCCATTGCCTTCAGGGCCTTCAATCCTTCCCCTAACTCTTCCATATGGTTCCTGACCTCTATCCAACGGTTTGCTGTGAATATCTGCATTTTTCTTGGTCAGCTGATGGGTAGAAATTCTCAGAGGACAGCCATGCTAGGCTCCTGTCTACAAGCACAGCATAGTATTAATAACAGTGTCAGAGATTGGTACATGTCCATGGGATGGGTCTCAAGTTGAGCTTGTCACTGGTCATTCATTCAGTCTCTGCTCCATTTTTGTCCCTGTATTTCTTTTAGACAGGACCAATGTGGGGTCAAAAGTTCTGTAAGTAGATTGATGTTATGCTCCTCCACTAGGGGTTCCTGTCTGGCTACTAGAGGTGGTCACTTCAGGTCCTATATCCCTTCTCCTGAATAGAACAATAGCTCAAGATCTAAGATCAACAATTGATAAATGGCACCCCAAGAAGCTGAAAAAAAAAAAAAACTTCTGTAAGGCAAAGGATACTGTCAGTAGGACAAAAAGATATCCTACTGATTGGGAAATCATCTTCACCAACCCTACATCTGACAAGCGGTTAATAACCAAAACATATAAAGAACTCAAAAAATTAGATTCCAACAAAATAAAAAAACCTAATTAAAAACAGGGTACAGAGCTAAATAGAGAATTTTCAACAGAGAAATCTCGAACAGCCAAGAAGCACTTAAGAAATGTTCAACATCATTAGTCATCAGGGAAATGTAAATCAAAACGACCATGAGATTCCACCTTACACTAATCAGACGACTAAGATCAAAAACTCAAGCTGGCTAGAACATGCTGGCTAGGATGTGAAGAAAGGGGGACACTCCTCCATTGCTGGTGGGATTGCAAACTTGTATAATCACTCTGGAAATCAATCTGGCAGTTTCTCAGAAAATCAGAAATGGTTCTACCTAAAGACCCAGCTGTACTGCTCCTAGGCATATACCTGAAAGATGTCCCACCATACTACAAGGACATATGCTCCACTAAAAAATGATATGAACCCAAGAAGTCTTACTTCTGAGCCCACTTATTATTTTCAAAATTATTGTTAATTATTATTACTATTTCTCTGTGTGTGTTTCTCTGTGTGTGTGTGTGAGTGTGTGTGTGTGTGTGTGTGTGTGTGTTAAGAGGTTAGCATGCTGCAGTGTACATGTGGAGATCAGAAGATAACTTTTGTGGACTTGGTTCATCTTTTTCACCTTTATATTGGTCTTGGGGGCCTCACTTGGGTCATCAGGCTTGCCTGGCATGTTCCTATGTGTGCTCAGCCATCTTGCTGGCCCTGAGCCCACTTCTTAATGCATCCTGCTGTCTCCCTTTCTTGGGAAAGATTGGTATACATCCATAGTGACATTCCTCAAAATAACACTTTCAAATCACATTTTCTTTTTCCTCCAAAATGCGAGTGACATAGTAAAAGTGGATGTTGTCTAATATGATGCCAACTATTTCGAAGGAGAAGTGCGTGTTTCTATTATAAAATTGTTTCACTGCAGGCTTGGTTGTACAAAATAGTAAAATTCTACTCCAGGCAGTCTAGAACAAAAAGTATGAGGGGCAAGAAGAGGGAAATTTCAGAGATGAGTAAATACCTCCTGGTATGATGTCCAGTAGCAAATGAGTAGGAGAAAAATAACTAGAATGAATATTTGGAACATCATTCTTTGACATATAGCTGCTAAAAAAGCCTTTTATCCATATTTCCTAAAGCTTGCTGCTTAGACAAATATACAGACTTAGCCTTTACAATTCCAAAAGAGACCACATTTTAAGGGAAAAAAGATAACTGTGTTCAGATGTAAATTAAGAAGGGGGAAAATGTCTTTGTGACATCCACCCACATGCCCACTGAGATCACTGTGCAAAAACAAGTTGGCGTGTAGTGGGTGGACACATGGTCTCAGGGTCAGTGTCTAAGAACTCTGTGAAGAGCAAAATCACTACCAGCTGTCACTGAATTAAGCTGCTTCTATTTTGATTCATAATACAAGGGTCTGACCTCATGTTATTTTGAAAAGTGTGTAAGCAAAACAGCTCTAAAATATGAAAATCTCCAGGGTAAAATGATTGAAGAGTCACAGTATTTTTCATCTGGAATAGTTTTGCTTTTCCAAGAAAAGGACTGGATCATTCATTTCTAATGACTACAAAAGAGCTTGAACAATGCAAACTGTCTCCCCTCTGCAGATCCATCTCCCTCAGATCTTACAGAACCATTTTGCACTACCCAACAGCCCTGGTAAATGTTAAAGAAATGTTCTCACTCTGTCCCAGTTGTCCTAAAGTGTTGTCCTCAACCCTTTGATGGCTTTGCCTTTGTGGACAACTTCTTTCTCTTCATATTATTCCATATCCAAGCTATCCTCATAAAATCCCATAAGTCTGGCTGTACACATTTATGAGAAGACACATATGCTCAATACGTCACTAGGACGTAAGAACTGCAAATAAAACAGACATCTGTCTAGACAGCACTGGTTCAATTTTAAGCCACTCAGAGTTCTGTCTGATGGTAACAGCACATACTTAATAAGTATTTCAACGACTTACTTTTTCTATTAAGTTTTTATCTGTTACTATATTGTGAGCAGGAACCATATTTCCCAAAAGCAACTTACTGAGAAATCTTTGACAACTACCTCCAACATTTTCTCACAAGCTCTACCTATGCTGTCAATACTCAGGATGCAATATTGTACACTGGAAAAATAAATAACCCATTCAACAGGTACCCCAGTAGAGCTGACGTCAAAAGAAAAAGCATGATTTCGGGGAAAATGTTATCCTCCTTGACAACGAAGTCATCCACCCAAGCTAGGCCATATCTTCCAAAGGTAAAGAGTGGGAGGAGAGCATCTCAGGGGAAGATGAGACCCAGAAGATCTGCAAATTTAAGAATTCAGAGAATGACCAGAGCCAATGCAATGAAAAGCAGAAGCCATATCCAGGCTACGAGGACAGTGCGTCCCACTCCAAAGACAGAAAAAGGTCACTGCACTTCACAATACTTTGATGATATCTGGAAAGGACTCTCATCCACTCAACTTTCACAGCACTTCTGCTCTATATTTCCGCTAGGATGCTCCTTGGATAATGAACTATGGACCAAAATGATGGTCAAGGGAGAAAACATTCCGTAAACTCTCTCCACTGCAGAATAGAGCATGGATTCTCTGAAATACATATCAGTGCCTCCTGTAAAGTTTCAGTGCATGTGTATGTATATACATTCTTCAATCCCACAGCATTGTTAAAAAAAAGAAAAGAAATGCCAGTATAGAATCTGGCAATCTGTCCTCATATAAAGGTTAATAGACAATTCTGGTGCATCACTAAGGTTAAAGACCAAGACCAATAATTCCAGAAGAAACAGACAAAGCTAGGTAAGAACTGCCATCTAAATGCACAGGAACATAACCGTAGAGACTCAGAATCTCAGGAGTAGTGTGGGTATGATACAGGCTACCTAGGGTATAAACTGGGAGAGGCAAGTAGACACTGCATGAACTTGTATGCCAAGCACAATCACAGTGGGTCAGCTTTTTCCTGTCCTATAGATCAAGGATCTGTACATTTCTCATTGAGCCCATATGGATAGGGCAGGACTTTCCCACTACCCAAGATAGAACTGCAAAGTATGGCCTAGTGACTTTGGAATCTTGTTTGAACAACACGCAGTGTAGCCATGATCACCTTAGCAGCTCACTACCTGCTTTCTTGACTCAATATATAAAGAAATACTACTTTTTCTCACACATGTGTGTGCACGTACAGTTCTATGTGTGTATATATGTGCTTGTGCATGTGGAGGCCAGAGGATCAACTAGGACGACATTACTCATGAAACATCCACCTTATTTTCTGAGACAGGTTTCTTCATTACCCTGATGCTTATGCAGTTAGGCTAGGCTGGCTGGGCATTGATCTCTGGCCATCTGCTTTTTCTTTGCCTTCATAGTACTGGTATTTACGTAAGTGCCTCCATGCCTGACTTTATTTACATAGGTTCTAGGTCCTAGGGGTAAAACTCAAGTCCTCATACCCATTATCAACTGAGATATCTCCCAGCCCTAGAAACTCTTGCTTAAAGAGAGGGCATCAAAATGTAAACTTTAAGAAAGAATGCATTTTACCTGATAATTATGAAACAAAAATGGTTTAGCTGCCTTAAGCCAAAAATGACTTCGGCCAAGGTTTTATGACAACCTGCTATACAAACTGAAGCTGGGCTCTTGGGTATGTCACGAGCACCCTCTTCTGGAAGTAGTAGGCATCACATGAGGCTGTTTCCAGGCTGGCACGCTTGCGCCAGATTCTACCACTGGGCAACAGCCCTCTCTTACACCGGTGCTGCTTTGCAATGGGAAGTAAGCCTGGGACTGCTACAGATCTAGGAAGAGAAAGCCTCAGAAACAAAGGACCATCTGTTTAGTTGTTCTCAATTAGGCAATTTTGTGAGAAAATTGAGAAAACGATCAGTTTGACACTGCAATTACCCAAAATAACTAAATTCTGTCTTCTCTTCTTCCTATGTCAAATCATTTTAATTTACAAGAGAAAGGGAGACATTAACAACTTTTAATTACCAGGACTCTGATTTGTTTGTTCCCTCTGAAGCAGTGAGACATTGAAAGTTGAGATGCAGCACAGGTCACAATCACAGTCTCTCCGGGTGGGGGTGGCAGCCGAACTTGAAAGGTGCTCAGATTCACTTTAATCACCTCCTCTCTTGAGATTCCAGGCAGAGTGGCTCTGATTTTCCTGCTCTCCTTCTCACAGGGGACTCTTGGGAATTTAGATGGAGACGTCTGAACTTTCTTAACTTTTTTTTTTCTTCTGCAAACAGAGTACGGCTATGACTGTTCTCTTTGCACATTTTAGATGTTCTATTACTTGAAAGATGTGACTTTGGCAGCAAAATGTCACCAGTTCCCTTGAGCCATTAAATCCTCGGGCATTTAAAGAGTTGAATCACACAAGGTTAGTAACCAGGAAGTATGATGCACTGGTTCATCTGGTTCAAAGAGCTCCCTTGTAAGGTTCGAAGCATTTGTGGAAAAAACTAGCACAGTGGCCTCATCAAACAATCACTGCAGGTCAGACAATGGCATACTCAGTAGTTAGCCTTATAATCCACATCATCCCACATTACCTTCTCCATGGGGTTATGGTGTGTTGTACCACCATCCCGGTTTTCTGGATAAATGTATGAAGATTCGGAATAGTAAGCCATCTCTTGCAACTGAAGACAGGGGTCAGCCTTCCTCCCTGGGATGCCTTCTGCATATATTTTTTACCTTATTCCTCAAACCCAAGCACCTTCAAAGGTACTGCAAGAACAAGCTGGAGAACCATTTTTATTTGTTTTTTTTTTCTTTTGTGGTTCTAAGTATCAAGCTCATAGAGAGCAGCATGCTGCCACTAAACTTTATAACCCTAGCAAGCCACACCTTGACTTGTTTGATTAAAAAATAGTCGTCTTCGTTCTGAGAAGTATACAGCTCTAGCACTGCCTGTAGATATGCTCACATGTTCACTATCTGCTACAATCATTATTTACCCAGAAAGTTATTGAAAACAAAAGAAATGAGAGACAGGCATGGTAATATAGATCTGAATTCCCAATACTCACAAGATAGAAGCCATAGGATCAAGAGTTCAAGGCCAACCTGGAAGTCATAGAGAGTTCAGGGAGAGCGTCAGATATATCAAAACCTGTCTCAAAAGAGAGATGGAGTGAGGATAGAGCTTTAACTCAGTGGCAGAGCATTTTTTCTGATGTGTTCTTGAAGCCCTAAATTCAATTCCAAATATAGCTCAGCGGTACTTGCTTAGCTTACACAGAGTTCTGAGCTCAACTTCATGGTGCTACACACACTCAAACACTCATGCTCACATATTCACTCTTAAATACTGACTTACACACACTTTCATTCACAGATACTCACAAACATTCAAACACATTCACACATACACACACACATACACTTTCATTTTCACACACACACAAAAATAAATGAAAAAGTTGATTCCACACCAGTCAAGATAACATCCAAGATTAAGCTCCTTTGTCATTAAGACAGAGAAATCAATCAAGCTGATATCTTTTTAGCTTAGGAAATATGATTCCAAACATGAGGCTGGTGTTTAAGTTTCACACATGGACAGCTTCCAGTTGCAATTTCTCTTAGTTGTAAATTGAGTCCCTAAGCAATGTAGCATAGATGGCTTTTCCACTCCCCCTCCTTAAACTGTTGTACTACATGGCAGTTTGACTTACAGCCTTGATTAAAAGTAGGGCTTTCCAAGGAAAGTCTTCAATTTCCCCTTGTGTTATTCTGTTCCTGCAATAATTTGCACCGTCTTTACTTAAAGGCTTTCCTAATTGAACAGGTGCAAAAAAACAAAAGTTCCCAGTAGCTATATTTGTACTAAGTGTCACAGTACAGCCACCACCATAAACAGTTATTGAGTTATGTTTTTCCCCACTGTAGCTGATTTGCAAAAGATCAGATGCCAGGAGGAGGAGCAGTCTGGCATAGCAGTTGTATGCCCAAGTCAGCCGCTGGTTGTGTTTGTTCCAAACACTCTCTGATTAAAGCCATCTTCAGATGTGTTGTTCCAGATTCCATATTAAGATCCTGCTACTACTTACACTTCCAGAAACCAGGAGACCACCTTATAGATATTCTTGAGGTTTGCTACTAAAAACTCATGGCTATAATTCTCCTTTCCAGATGGTGTTTTCCAAAAGCAATTCACATTGGCTAAGCGCAGTTCAAAGTAGGTTGATAGCATAAGCCGGAAGAATGTCAATGAAACTCTCATCTTGGATCCTCAAAGGCATAGTATAGTGACCCAAGATCCAAGGATACTGAGGAACTATGACTGTGGAGTGATTTATTTTCTTTGACTATTTTATTATGATACTATCACATTTTCCAAAAATAAAAGATGCTCAAATGTTACTGTTATTCTACCAAGATACGGCATCTCAGCCACATGGCCACACGTGGATAAAATTAATATCAGAAATCATGTTTCTTCAGCTCCTGATTCCTAGAAACATCATTCAAGCAAGGTCTGAGCCTGGAGGATGCCTGCAGGCTGAACACACACTTTGTAAGTGATGATCTGCAGTAAAGCAAGAATAATTGATCCCAGTCTAGATGTGTGTGTATGTGTGTACCCCTAGCACTAAGATTATATTTGCACACAACTGTATTCAACTACATCCAGCCTTTTACATGAGTTTTGCAAATCAAACTCAGGTCCACAAGCTGTGAGTCAATCATTTTACCAAACAAACTGTCTCCCTCTCTCTCTATCCCTCATCTAAATGTATTAAGGGGTTCAAATAAGACACCAAATAAGGTTCACACTCCCAAAACCCAAACACTATTCATGTCTTTTGATGAAGTAACTCAAGAACACTAGTTTTGCCAGGTGGTGGTGGCACACGTCTTTAATCCCAGCACTTGGGAGACAGAGGCAGGCGGATTTCTGAGTTCGAGGCCAGCCTAGTCTACAG
>NW_022196913.1:11848087-11853980 GCF_008632895.1 Mastomys coucha | reverse complement strand
CTTGAGTCCTGTCGTCTCTCTCGCCCATTCTTTATTCACAGGTTGTGACTCTCCTCGTTCCCCCGAATTACTGGACCTGCAGGCCAGGTCATACATCAGTTTAATAGAACCCATGTGTCATGAAAGTAGAAAAGAAGCTTCATGGGGTGTGGTAGAAGGCTACAAAGGGGGTCAAGAGGATGAGAGTAAAAAGGAGGGGAGAATCAACAAAAACAAATTAAGTTTGTAAATGCTATAATCAAATCTCATACTCTATAGTCTAATTGGAAATATAAAAAATAGTATTTCTAAAAATAATAGTACAATTCCCCTGAACATCCAAAAATACACATATATAAGCAAATTACATCAATAACTGACCAGAGAAGCAGCATGAGACTAAAACAAATATTCATTAAAGAAAAGCTAACATAATGAACTATTTATATGTTTCTGCTATTGTTTTATATATATGAAGGCACTTATATCTTAGTTGACAAAAAGAATACTAAAGACCATGTCAGTTAAGTACTCTCTTAAGGGCTGGCAGCACCAAGGCTCATCATCCATCTGGTCCCTTACTGGGTACTGTCTTGGGATCGCTGACTTAGCTGTTCCATTTCTTAGCTCATTGACTGGAACTCCTAATTCAGTGAAGGTGCGTTATTAAACTCTAAGATGCAGAAACATGAAAGTTCACTGTTTTCAATGCAGAATTAGCAAAAATAATGGAAGTGAGGAGAGAAAGAAAGGAGCGGAAGGAGACGAGAAGAAAAAATAAGACAGGAGGGGAGTGAAGGGAAACAACATACACATTCCATGTATAGAGTGATCAAGAACCATAGTTTGAGGAAGACAAGCATTTCTTCCCTATAAAAATATATGACCAATACCTGTCAATGAACATGTTTAACTCACTAATAAGTGAGAGAAGTAATGAAATATCGATTCATTCAACCTAAAATGTGAACAAAGGTATGTCTAGACACTCAGAATGCTAAATCAATTTGCTAAGAGGTAGAAAACTCCTAAAAGTCCTATTGACAGATATAAGAATAATGTCCCTGGTTCTGTCTTCTATAGAAAGAAAATCAATTGTGTCCCTGACAGAGAAAACTCATTTGCATTGCTACAAACAAAAACCATTTGCAATACTATCAGTTTTCCATCCTTTCACTTCTGTCATTGCTGATCTAAAGAGAGATCCAGTGGAAGGAGCATCCAAAGAACAGATTAACCTTGGGAAACCATACCAGGCTCTCTCCTGAACACAGCCTTTAGCACCAATTACCTATCCCGCAGAATGATAGGGTGACAGTTTCTGTTAAAAGCAGTTCAGTGTTCACACAAGGAAATCTAAGCAACTGAACTTTGGAGTCTTGTTTCCTTACTTTGCTTTCCGATGCTGTGATTAGACACTGACCAAAAGCAAAAACAATATGGGAAAAATAAGTTTATTTCAGTTCACAGGTTACAGTCCATCGCCAAAGTAAGCCAAGGCAGGAATTGAAAGCAGGAACTGAAGAGACCATGGAGGAATACTGCTGCTAACTATCACTTCATGGCTTACTTACACAACCGAGAACCAACTGCTTACAGGTTGCACTACCGCAGTGGGCAGGACACCTCCCATATCAATCATTAATCAAGAAAATGTCTTGCAATGCCAGGATGGACAGGGAAATCCCCACAAGTCCTCAATCCTACACAAAGAACTACAGGCAACTGACCAAAGCTAGGAGCTCAAGAGGTGCTCTTTCTCCAGGAAGAGCATGCCAGGTGGCTGTCTAGTGCGGAATCATCAGCCCTGACAACAACCATCCAAGTAATGTTACATGTACTTAATAGGTAGTACTTAGGAATACAATATACATATATGTATGTATACATATACATATATATATATGCTTGCAGTAAGAAGTGGGAGGGCTGTATAAGAGAGTGTGGAGGGAAGAAAGGAAGGGAAAAATGTTGTAATCAAAGTGTAATCTTAGAAATTAAACCCTCCTGATAATCTGGTAGAAACAATTCCCCAGTGAAGTTTACTCTTCTCAAGTGACTATAGTTTGTGTCAACTCGACACAAGCTAACCAGTACACATGCTGCCAAGAGACAGAAATAGTCTGAAACCTAAATAGTGACCCCTACTTGGAATTTGCTAGTTAATGGATTAATTCTTTTTAAATCCTGGAAGGAAAGCCTTCACACTGTGGAGAACCCAGACCATCCTGCCCTACATACTCAGCAACTATCTTGGCAATTCACTGCATTCTGATTAGAAAAATAAACCATTTCTAAACCAAGGGTAAAAAGGGAGAAAACAGGAATAGAAAGAAAGAAAGGAGAAGGAAAGGAGGAAGGCAAGGAAGGACACCTGATTTGGAGTGTCTCTATCTCATGATTCTCCAAATGTAGCTGAAAAAACTACCTACACTGTTAAGAACTTGATTTTACTTTTTAAAAAGTGATATGCCAAGTTAGTATAGTTCATCATACCTCAATTATGTACAAAAATATCAAGGTAAAATTTTTGTGCAGAATTGGAATCGTTTCTACACTGCCAGAAGCCAAAAAGTAGAGGTGTTGCAATTAACTAAAATAAATTTTTAAAATGAGATGCTTTACCTATCAGTAAGTGCACGAAAGTCCAATGGAGAGCCCCAATCTAGTTGTTACCCAGTCTGCCATGATTAAACTAAATGGGACTCAAAACAAAACCAGAAGCCACATTCTAAGAAACAGGCTGAGGAGGAGGAGGGGGTGGGAAGAAGATGGGAAAGGAGTAGGGGAGAGAAAGTGATCCTAATCCATTAAATACATGTATAAAATTGTCAAAGAACACATTCAAGTTAATTTTAATAATAGAATAATAAAATGAACCACAAACAAATAGCTCTGCTCTCTTAAGCAGAGCCAGGGATTAAATAATCTCCTACCTAATTTGATTTCAAAAATCTTCATATCAGTTCTTGAGAGCAGTTTGTATCTAGATGGGTCATTGTGGGGTATGATTTGTGACTATGGGACAGGCAAAAGGAACTCAGAGTGGTGATATACAGAAGAAGAGAAAGAGAAGAAAGCTAAACAGGAAATCAAGCCAGTGTCTTCTCCCACTGAAATGGCAGAACTAAATGTAATTCATCAGCCAGGCACATTTTCCCAAGTGTCTTTAAAATAGGATCATCCTAAAACAATTCCATTGGAAAGACTAACCAGGGAAGTACTCCCAACTGCCCAGTGATGGGACTGTTTCAGGGAGCAGGGGAAGGTCAAATGCATTTGAATGACATTGTACAATGGATTGATTACAAATGACACACGTAGATGTGCAAAGTCCATTTGGAAAACCTGCCAGTTCTCAGGAAGGCAGTTGACAGCAGCATAGGGGTCTGAATTTGTATTTACCAGCAGACATCTCCAGCTGTGCCCAACCTTCCTGGATGCTGCTTCCTTCTGTCCTGAAAGCTCCCTGACTGCAAAGCACTCTCATGCATTTTGCATCCCTGGAAGATAAAACTCTTGTGCACAGCATCCAATTTATAGAGAACCCATGGAATACAAGTGGGGATATTGGTGAATGTCTCATGTATTTTGTATACAAGCAAATCTGTTCTGTCCATATGAACATCTATAGGCACAGTCAGGCATGTTATTATCACAACTGTAAAATCACAGTACAAACATACTTTGAAAGGTTTCAAGCAATGCTTACAAATTTCTTAAAGTTGTGATGCCATTAAAAAAAAGTCATGGATAGACAGGATGAAATGCCTTCCTGTCAAGCATAAATGGATGTAGCTCAAATTAGCCCATGGAAATCATTCCATCACTGTGTGAAACCTCATTTAGAACATGGACTCCATTTACTGTGGGCAGTCTGATTATACCCAGGCTGCAGACAGGCGAAAATGAGGGCTTTCAGGCCAGAGAGAAGAAATGAACTCCCTTTCCTCTACAAAACAGTGAAAATGTACATTATCATAGGTCATAAGACCTCAAAAGAAAAGAATTCCACTTTAAAACAAAGCAAAAGGTATAATATGCTTTATACATAAAACACAAGAACTCTTAGAAAGAGTGAAGGCAAACATATCAGCTGTTGGAGCCTTATTTATTTCTTATTCTTATAAGTTTTTTACTTCTTTCAAATTATTTTTCTACTTGTAGTCTCTAATTTAAAAAGAATTAAGGCTGGGCTGGCGAGATGGCTCATTGGGTAAGAGTACTGACTGCTATTCCAACAGTCCTGGAGTTCAAATCCCAGCAACCACATGGTAGCTCACAACTACCAATAATGAGATCTGACGCCCTCTTCTGGTGTGTCTGAAGACAGCCATAGTGTACTTACGTATAATAATAAGTAAAGATTAAAAAAAAAGAATTAAGGCTTAAGGTAATTGAAACAGAAAGGAATAAAACCTCTAAGACTAGATGTTGGCTCATGATTTATAAACATGTTATTGTGTCAGATAGCAATGTGGGATTTCCAATTAATCCACAAATACTCAGTATACTATTATCAATTAAATGCTTTAAAAAAAAACTTTTATTGCATTATGATGAGAAAAGTAACATAATTTCAATTTGTTTGATTTATTAACATTTAAAAACATATTTTAATTAAATAGAATTGAATCACAATCTTGTTTCCCTTTTGTACCACCGCTCCTCCCAGAGACCCCCCTTCAATACCTAAAATATCTTTTTGTCATATTCCTTAAAATTTATAAAATATTATAACAATAAAAATAAGTATTATAAAAGTTGTTTGATATAAAACAACAATCAATTTAACAGTCTTATGTAGATGCTTGTCTACAGCAATAGTGAAAATACATTTTTCTCAATATAAATTTTAAATAACTCCAAACATATTAACTGTATACTTAAAAATAATACATCACTACTAGTATTTTCTTAAATGAACATGAATATATAAAGTCTTTTTGTTTGTTTTGTATTTAGTAGAGTTTAAAATCTTGGCTCTTACTGTGGTACAAGCCCACAATAAGAACAATTTTTAGACATTGGGTTTCATTGTAATAAGGCTGTATTTCAATGACCCTCACATCACCAAAGGATTTTACCTCCATTGTAGCTAAGCAAGGATTTTACTTCCATCATAGCTAAGCAATTCATTTCTTGGTTCTGCTGCACCAAGAAATGAATTGTAGGCTCAATTTTTGGATACAGACTCCCTGCTGTGGTCAAAGCTATTTGACTTGAGTGAATGACTTCATTCTCAGCCCACAGAGAACAGGTCACATTCATTTAAGAAATGGTGTAGGTATTAAGATAGTCTATCCATAAAGTCATTCACCAACTGTTTCAATGAACAATGGTTCTGCTTGGAGGATGGCACAGACATTAGGTGAGGGTAAGAATTTGGTTCATTAGCTGTGATATTTTGGAAAAGCATTCATCTCAGAGAAAGAGTAACTTATAAAGTCCTCTTCTTCAAACTTGATACAAGAGTTACAAATGTCAAGCAAAGCATTCAGTCTCACTTTGTTCTCATACAAGCCACCTCCCTAGTTAATCCTCTATGTTTCTTTTGAGTATATAAATACTTTTGAAATATATAAGCTGTTCTGAAAACCATAGTATAGTGTAAAAACATGAAATAAACAATACTACTAATAGAGATGCTGAGATAGGAGAAGCAAGATTTCAAGACCCTTATGTTGCCCACAGCCAGACACTGTCACAAACATACAAGCTAACAGTGTATACAGATTGTACAATGTTGGACCTATTTCTCCAATTACCAAATTAGAGAAACCATTGGATGACAATCAACAAATTTCCAATTCCTCACTTTACTGGATTTCAATCGATTAGGATATATAGGTAATATTAATTTTCAAATTAATATATTAAGAAAAAGTAATTGTCACTTCCTGTTGTTTTTGTT
>NW_022196913.1:11828745-11846761 GCF_008632895.1 Mastomys coucha | reverse complement strand
AATTGGGTTCCGATGATGGTAAGTGACCTTGATTTGTGTTGTTTATTTTCTTGCGCTTGCACCCCAACATCTGGTTAACTCTAGTGATACCTGCCCTTGCTAAATCTGACTGCAGCCTGTCCTTCCTGTGATCCTGGTTGTGTCAGAACTCTTCAGAGTCAAGCTGTCTCTGTGATCCTGTGATTCTGGGATCCTGGGATCCTGGGCTTGTTAGATCACCTGGGAGTGTGGCTTTCTCTGTGTGTTGTGGGACTGGCTGCAGAGTTTGTGCCCAAGGTCTGCTCAGAATACTAACCCAGACAGACCAGAAGGAACCTGAGTCACTGGGCTGGTGGAGTTCCTGTGTGCCTGGTTCCACTGGTCCCAGTTACTCCCAGTGTTGGGACGGATGTTGGTTCCTGCTCATCTCTGATCCTGGGTGTGTCAGACTGCCTGGGAGTGGAGCTTCCTCTGGGTGTTGTGAGCATCAATTAACTTCTTGATGACCTGTTTGAAGTGAAAGAAGCAGAAGGTCGGAAAATAAGGATGGAGGGCAGAGAGGGATGAAAGGAAGGGTAATTTGTAAATGCAAAGCAAAAATAACAGTGTCAAAAGAGTAGACAATAGATCTCATTACTAAGTTCACTTTGTCTTACTTATTTTAGTTGACCTATGGCTTCATGATGACCAACCTTGTTACCTTGACACATCTAAGAAAAGGAAACCATATATAAGTATCACCTCCATCATACCGGCCTGTTGGCATGTCTGTGAAGAATTATCATGATCGGTAATTGATGTAGATGAACACAGACAATTATGGGTGTATAGGTAAAACTGTAGTCCATTAACGGTGAGTCTGGGAGCATTCCTTCACAGTACTCTGTTTCTCCTCTTTCCTTGGCTTCCTTAATGATGCTCTAAGTTGGGATAAACCTTTTGTGCCAAGATCCTTTGGTCTATAGCATTCATCACAGCAACAGGAAACAAGCTAGAACAATTGGAATTCCAAAATGTTTTTCATTAAATACACCACCAGAAAGTGCAGTAAATTCCAACTCCTTTCTTTCTTGCACCTAACATGATCTCATAACCAGGGAAAGGCATTTTCCAATACTCTACATAGTGTGTTCACTCTATTTAGAGTAGTACCTACCCCAGCTCACGCTGAAACCTGGTTAAGAGCACTGCCGTCTTTTTATTTGGGAATTGCATCCATTGATGTTAAGAGATATTAAGGAATAATGATTGCTGTTTCATGTTATTTTTGTTGTTAGAGGTGGAACTATGTTTGTGTGGGTATCTTTTTTGGGGTTTGTTGAGAGAAGATTACTTTCTCACTTTTTCAGGTTATAGTTTTCCTCCTTATGTTGGAGTTTTCCATCTATTATTTTTTGTAGGGCTGGATTTGTAGAAAGATATTGTGTAAATTTTGTTTTGTCATGGAATATCTTGGTTTCTCCATCTATGGTAATTGAGAGTTTTGGTGGGTATAGTAGCCTAGGCTGGCATTTGTGTTCTCTTAGGATTTGTATGATATCTGCCCAGGATCTTTTAGCTTTCATCATCTCTGGTGAGAAGTATGGTATAATTTTGATAGGCCTGTCTTTATATGTTACTTGACCTTTTTCTCTTACTGCTTTTAATATTCTTTCTTTGTTTTGTGCATTTAATGTTCTGACTATTATGTGATGGAAGGAATTTCTTTTCTGATCCAATCTATTTGGAGTTCTATAGGCTTCTTGTATGTTCATGGGCATCTCTTTCTTTAGGATAGGGAAGTTTTCTTCTACAATTTTGTTGAAGATATTTACTGGCCCTTTAAGTTGGGAATCTTTACTCTCTTCTGTACCTATTATTCTTAGGTTTGGTCTTCTCATTGTGTCCTGGATTTCCTGGGATTGCAAGTTTCCAGAGTAGTTACTCTGGAAATCAGTCTGGTGGTTCCTCAGAAAATTGGACATAGTATTACCTGAGGATCCAGCTATACCACTCGTGGGCATATACCCCGAAGATGCTCCAATGTGTAATAAGGACACATGCTCCACTATGTTCATAGCAGCCAGATTTATAATAGCCAGAAGCTAGAAACACCACAGATGTCCTTCAACAGAAGAATGGATACAGAAAATGTGGTATGTTTACACAATGGAATACTACTCAGCTACTAAAAACAGTGACTTCATGAAATTCTTAGGCAAATAGATAGAACTTGAAAAAAGCCCAGTCACAAAAGAACACACATGGTATGCACTCACTAATAAGTGGGTATTAACCCAAAAGCTCAGAATACCCAAGATATAATTCACAGACCATATGAAGCTCATGGAGAAGGCCAAAGTGTGGATGCTTCAGTGCTTCTTAGAAAAGGGAACAAAATACAGGAGGAAGTATGGAGACAAAGTGTGGAACAGAGACTGAAGGAAAGGTCATACAAAGACTGCCCCACCTGGGGATCCATTTCATATACAGTCAGCAAATAAGGACACTATTGTGGATGCCAGGAAGTACTTGCTGACAGGAACCTGATATGGCTGTCTCCTGAGAGAGTCTGCCAGAGCCTGACAAATGCAAAGGTGGATGTTCATAGCCAACCTTTGGACTGAATGCAGGGTCCCCATGAAGGAGTTGGAGAATGGACTGAGGAGCTGAGGGGGTTTGGAGCCCTGTGTGGGGAGCAATAGTGTCAACCCACCAGACCTCCAGAGCTCTTTGGGACTGGACAACCAACCTTAGAATATACATGGAGGGACCCATGGCTCCTGCAGCATATGTGGCAGAGGATGGCTTGTTGGATATCAGTGGGAAGAGAGAGTCCCTTGGCCCTGTGGGGGTTCAATGCACCAGTGTAGGGGAATGCCAGGGTGGGAAGGCAGGTGTGGGTGGGTGGGTGGGTGGAGGAGCACCCTCATAGAGGCACAGGGAGGGGGAATGGGATAACATTTGGGAGGGGAGACCTGAAAACGGGGTAACATTTGAAATTTAAATAAAGAAAATATCTAATAAAGGAAAGAAAGAGCACTGCCGTCTTCTACAGGGTCTGTTTCATCTGCATCTCCTTCCAATAGCATTTCCTCTTCCACACTGGCTTAGATCTCCAAAGCATAGCAGACTATTGCTTGGGTGCTGTGAGTAGAGAAACCCAAAGCTAATCTTCAAGAACTCAGAGTTGTCTTCTTAGTCTACTATCCCCAGCTTGGCCTTAATTATAAACACAGTAATTCTCCATCACATTCATTGGAAATTTTCCTCTGTGATGTGGACAGCTTGCAAGATGGCCTCCAGAGTCCTCTTGCTTTGGGAACTCATATTCTTGTGTGGCTTCTTATCCTTTAACATTATACGGAAAATGTGTGCTCCATACATTTTCAGTATTAACTAGAAAAGGAGACAGATCTGATTTATCTGCATTGTCCCAGATTTATGTTCATCTACTATGGTAAAAGTCATGCTAAAGTGCCTCTGAAGAAAGCCCCCTCATGTCAAGAGCCAAAGTTTGCTCATAGCCCAGAGATGAAATCAGAAATGAATTGTTTTGTTTTTCCCAGCATGCACTGCCAGCTGTCATCAGAGATTGTATTCCACTGCACTGACCACTGGATAAAAAAAAAAAAAAATGTAAAAAAACTAAGAGAGTCGAATGTCAGCCTGAATACATGAACACAAGTTAGTATTCTGCATCAACGGACCAAGAACAAAGGTTACAAATAGATGGATCATGCCTCCTATGTCCACAAGGATGTAGAAATGAATTATATTTTGAATTATACTATTTTTTTTTTATTTGGTGAATGTGAAAATGGCTGTGCATGCATCGCTGTATACATGTGGAGTCAGAGGACAGATTAGAGGAAACCCAAGTCTCTCCTTTCACCTGTGATTCTGGGGCTTGAGCTCAGGTTCTCCAGCTTGACTTGGAGGCAGTCTAACTTTTTTCTTTCCTCTTGAAACCAAGTTTCTTGTATCCTAAACTGGGCTCAAACACACAACAGGGATGAGAATGACACTACACTCCTGGTCCTCTGGCCTCCACTTCCTGAGTGGAGGAATAATGAGTAAGTACCTTCAAGCCTAGTGTAGCCAGTGCTGAAAAACTGAAGCCAAAGCCTCCTATGTGCTAGGCAAACAAATACAAGCTGCATTCTCAGCTCTATATGTCCTTCTTAAACCATCACATGAGAATAGCTCTGGCCAACATCCTGCCTCTAACCTGATCAATAGACCACTGCCTGGTAACTCACTTACAAATTACCCCTTACCCTTATGAACTGTGTGAGGTAATATGTGTCAGTGTCAAGCAGTAGATGAAAGAGTAACTTTTTACTCAGGAACAAAGCAAGACATGCTTGTGTCAAGCCCTATGTTTTTTTCCCGGAAGTTGTACATGCTCTCATTCTCCTCACTGCTGTTCACAGTGGGCTTGAGTCTATCACCATACCTTTCAAGTAGTTTCCTGGACTTCACTACCTCTCATTACCTCAAACTTGAGTGCTTTCACAAGATCATAATCTTTTACCCAGACTTTCAGCTCTGTACATATTCTCCAAAAATGTCACTGGCGCATCAAAACTTTAAGTCTAAATTCATTTTTGCTACTTTTATCAATGACCTTTTTAGTTCTCTTATTTTAAAAAGGCATGTGTTTTTTAATTAATAACAATTATCAATAATAATGGCATTTTAAGTAATAACAGAGATTAGCATTTGGCATTTACAAAACTGATCTCATATAGGTTAATTCTATTTGCTCTTTAATTCAACCCAGGATCAAATATGTTATTTAAAATGTCAAATCTCATCAGAGCTGAAATGCTAGAGAGAACTACTTCAGTTGTCAGTGATACAAATCGAGCTCTTTCTCACCTAGAAGGGAATAAAGGGATATGTCTGTGCGTCTTTATGTCACTTTTTGCCATATCTCTGACCCATCCCTCCGTACACTTATCTTATTTTCAAAGCAATAAGATTCATAGATGCACACACAATTGGGAAAAGCTCAATCGTAATTTTAAAGCTTTGACCAAAAGAAGAACACCTTTCCACATCCCTGCAAACTTAGAATTTTTAGTTGTTTAGCAAAGATTACTGCCCCATATCATAGAGGGTCCATGTTGCCCAGATGGGAATATAAGCACATTAGGAGATGGAAGGTGACAATGGGGGTGACCAATGAAAAGGACCAAGGGAAGAGGAGGTTGCCATCTTCAACAGTAAGAAGTAGAGGTAAGCAAACAAGGCTGCCAGCTGCTGACATCAGGAAAAAGGGCAAAGTACTCCACTACAAGTACTAGACTGCCTGTATCTGTAATAATGCCGTGTATTATCTAACCTGTTTTCACTCTGTTGACTATTTAGGATCTAAACATGGTTTATTCCTCTTGCAAGGAATCTCTATATCCCATCAGTCCATGAACCAAGACTGATCATCTCTCCAACTGGTTCAAGGTCCTTAATTCCCTCACCAGCTGTGTGCCCTCTGTGTTACTTTCTTTTTAAAAACTATAGTTCTAGTAGATTCCTTTTAAATTGTGTATGTATGTATAATTGTATATATATATATATATATATGTGTGTGTGTACATACTACATATATAAATATATATACATACATATATGTGATGTGTATGTGCTAAATATATAAATACTATATAGATAAGATAGGCTCAGTCCATATAGTGTTACTCATATGCATATGATTTTAGGGATGACTACTTGATCTTGGGTAACCAATTTGGGATTTCTTTCTTAGGAAAGACTCTTGCTTCTACTCTCAGCATTCCTTGGTTGCTTTAGTTATTTGGCTACAGTTTGAACTCCAAAAGTTTCCTCTCTTCACATTAGCATGTCTATTATTGGTGTCATTCCTGTTTGGGTTTTGTTTAGGCAGCCATGATGAGGAGACTTCCTGAATGAAGCTTTTCTGTCATTTTTAAGAGGTGCTGTTGGGAGGACTCTCAAATGGCTGAGAAGCACTTAAAGCACTGTTCAAAGTCCTTATTCATCAGTGAAATGCAAATCAAAACAACTCTGAGGTTCCATCATATATCCACCAAAATGGCTAAGATCAAAACCTCAAGAGATAGCATATGCTAGGCGTTATATTGTGGGTATACTGGCTGCCACTGATCATCATACCATACTTGGTTTTGTGATGTGTTTTCTGTAATGATCTCTATCTGTTGCAAGGAGGCCCATCTTTAATGAAGGCTGAGACCTATACTTATCTGTGGATATAAAGACAAATACTTATAATGTATTTATGTTTAGTAAAGTGTGGTTCTAGGTTCTCCTCCAAAATCCATAACTTCACTAGCCCCAGGTAGTTGGCTAGGTTTCCAGTTACAGGTATGATTTTCCTCTTATTGGGGTGGCATCAGGTTTAATTAAGAAGCTGTCAGTTAGCACGAAAGTATGTCTGCTACTACTGCACCATTAGAATTATTGTGCCATCCTAGTCACTTGTGGTTCATAAGCATCTGAGATGGCCAGGAATATTGCTTGCTTCCCCTCCTGGGAAGCTTCCATGGTACCATGACAGCTAAACCACAGAAAGAATGCTTTCAGGTCAGTCCCTGCTCAGATCATCCACGTCCTGCGTCTCAAGAATGTGATGTTTTCAGCAATATGAACTTATCTCCTTCTCCTGGGAGGTAACCAAGGGCAATAATGGTAGCTTACAACATTTGGGGGAATCTCTTAGAAAATCCTGACCAAAACAATCAAAGGAGGGTTTTTTTTTCATACCTGCTATTGAGGGTTTTGTGTTCTACAGTGCCTTAGGGAGCATTGCAATTTTCCCATATAAGTTTTAAATTTTTAACGTGATCTAATATAAATATAAAATCCAAATCTGGGCTGTCAAAAGTTCTTACTGCCCAGAATATTTACTGTGAGTTCCATTCCCAGTATCCAAATAAAAGAGAATTGACTCCACAAATCACCCTCTGACCTCCACATTCATGATATGATATACACATCCACACACATACACGCACACCTATAGGTAAATAGATGATGATGATTATAGACAGACAGACAGACAGATAGGATAGAGAGAGAGAGAGAAAGAGAGAGAGAGAGAGACAGAGACAGAGACAGAGACAGAGATGAGAGAGAGATTTTAAGATAACCTAAACCAACTATCCTTTGACATTAGGGTTATACTTCTGCAATTAGATAATGAAGAAGTTGCCATTACAGAGATCTGAACAGAGTAGGCTGGCAGGGGCAAGTCGCAGACTCTGATATATTTTGTGTGGAAAGGTGTTATTTGGTTAGTTAATTCCTTGGTTTGGATTTGCTTATTCACTGTGTTACCCAGCAGGCCCTGAATCACTCTATAATTTGAGCTAGCCTCAAACCCATAACAATTCTCCAGTTTCAACCTTTCAAGTACTGGAATTTCAGCTGGGAACTACCACCTCCAGTAATGATGCTGATTTGGGGGAAGAGTAAATGCTATGCAGCCATGTTTATTAGAAAAAAAATTTGCAAAATATTTCTGGTGCCTACAGTGTTTATCTCTCCCACTATTCTGAATGCAGTATGACAAAAATTTTCATGTTAGCATCTCCATAGTTTCTTTGGGACTAGGAAATTGATCAGATAAAAAATTAGACAAAGAACGATAAAGACAGACCCCCAGCCCTGAAGCAGGCAAGTTACCCTGAGAGAGGAGAATCATAGGAAAACAGACCACTGCAAACATGTGCTTAAGTCACTAGGATGTTTGCAAGTGCTAACGGAAAATGGCTTAAATGTTAGCATCTATAATCCACACCAGATATTTTCATTATTTACTTATAGTTTGTAAACCAAATCAATTCTTTGGAACAAGTTTTTATAAAAACAGGTCAATATTTAGCTCTTAATAGAAGGACCCACTACAGGAGAGCTGATGGACTGGCCAGCTCAGCTACCACCCAGGCCCAGATCCAGGCCCACCCTAACACCTACCTCATCTATGATCTGCTCAAGCACATAAAGAGAGGTAAAAGCAGGGGGGCTACTCTGGGCTACATCATGAGTTCAAAGTTGAGCTGCACTTCATGAGACCATGAATCAAATAAACAGAAGTGTAAAAAGATACAGTAGCCTGCCTAAGAATTGTGTGATATTGAATCAACCTACCGACATGAATCATGGGGGAACATATGAGCTACCACCACTAGCTAATGATCTATTGACAGTTGATGGCTGGGAAAGAAATTTGGTTTTCATTAAGGGTATGTTCCTTGGTAGATTGACCATGCTACAGTAGACCAACCCCACATAATGCATATATAGGTGTCACTAATATGACTCTAGGGTTTATTTTTTTAAAAAAATGAAAAATAATCAAAGGATATTTGAAAGGGAAGAATCACAAAAATGTGCTATACACATATAAAATTCTCAAGGAAAATGTTAAAAACACAAAAGACAACAGCATAGAATCAAGTGTAGTCTAAAATATAGGCAATTGGACCTTCATCTAAAAAAGAATGTTCTGATAACTATAATGAAAAACTGAGCAATGAATAAACATTATAAGTAATGGGACAGTTATTTTTCAAATCATTTGGAGGAAAAGAAATGGATGGGACAATCATCTCTTTTCTCCAGCAGAGCTGTTAGTAAGAAATGCTACTCAGTCTTTAGAATAAAAAAATGTATATAGGTCTGGAGAGATGGTTTAGCAGTTAAGAGCTCTTGATAATCCTGCAAGAGAACCAGAGTTCCATTCCTAACACCATGTTGTACAGTTCAGAATCTCCTGTAGCTCCATCTTTAGGAGATCTGATGCCCTCTTGTGCACCTGAACACATAGGCACACACACACACACACACACACACACACACACACACACACACACACAAAGTGAGATAGATGCACATGAATAAAAGTAAAATTAATCTTAAAAATATTAAATAAATATGGGACTAGACACATTGCCACCAAGATGGTAGCACATCCAAAACATGCCAAGAACCTTTCCTCTTAGTGATATGAGAGAAGGTTTTTCTGCTCCATGTGGGGAAAGAAGAAATGGGAACAATCTCAATGTCATAGCCACTAACCATCAATATATAAAAGAGAGCAAGAGAAGATGGATAGATACCAGGAAGTCCCCTGGACAGCCTTAAATTCGGTTCATGGAATACTTAAGGAGTTTTATTGAAGAGACTAATGATGATAACTGAGAAAATGACATGCTTTTCTGGAAACTGCTGTGGAAGCAGAAATGAATGGCAGGATGCTCAGTCACTGTAAGGGGACAGGTCCCACTGTTGCAGAGGACACAAACGAGTAGTCACATTCCCAGTCTGACCATAGAAAAACTGCCACAGCTAGATTTGCTATAGGGATTGCTAAAATATTGCTTTAATTATGTGTCTGTGTCTGTGTCTGTGTGTGTGTGTGTGTGTGTGTGTGTGTGTGTGAGAGAGAGAGAGAGAGAGAGAGAGAGAGAGAGAGAGAGAGAGAGAGAGAGAGAGAGAGAGAAGGTATTTGTGTATATGGATATGGTCTCCATGGACTCCTGAAGAGTATCTGCTGGA
Organism: Mastomys coucha; assembly: GCF_008632895.1. Classification (NCBI taxonomy): domain Eukaryota; kingdom Metazoa; phylum Chordata; class Mammalia; order Rodentia; family Muridae; genus Mastomys; species Mastomys coucha. Next base: position 11,837,242 of record NW_022196913.1, on the reverse strand, counting down.
GTTATAGGAGGTGGTGAACTGCCCAACTTGGTGCTCAGAACTAAACACAAGTTCTTTGCAACAGCAGTATGTGCTCTTAACTGGAGAGCCATCTTTCCAGATTCTACTACAAAAAATTTAACAAAATCTGATTACCCACCCTTGCAAATTTGAATGTTTTCACTCTTAAGACAAAATGCCAATCACTTACATTACTCAGGCTTTGGAAACAAAGAACTTCTGAGGCATGATTCCAGCCCCATTTTTCTAAACTCATGCCCTGCCTTGGTGTCACATATTTGAAGTAAATCATTTAAAGATGCAGTATTGGGAGTTTCACGTTTTCTCAACTTCTTCAGCTGCCAATGTTTCTAGGAGAAGCAGTAAGTTACAGTGATATTATCTCTCTCAGAGGTCAAAATCTGCTTAGTTTTGGACAACTCATCAAGTATAGTCTTGCTAACTTGGAGACCATTAGACTGAAGTCCATACAGGTGGGTTTATGTTTACAATAGAAAATCTTGTCTTATTTCAAAACTCATCTTGTGTCTTCTACCATCACAAACCAAGATATGTATAAGTGCTGTATATCACAGAGCAGACAGTACCTGTACTCCAAGAGGAATACTTCTCTAATACCTGTGTCCATAGCTGGTCATTGCCCAAGCCCACTCCAGGCAATAACTGGAGTCTTTCTCTGCCCTCTCCCAGTCAAGTTCATATTCTATCACAAAGATCATGAACTCATAGTGTAGCTAAAGGTTGACATGTTGGCCATGTTAATCTGCATGCCCTCATGCTTGATCTCTGTCCATCACCCTTCTTGTCAGCCAAAAAAGACTAGTTTGATTTACCACTGACCACAAAAATCACCCATCACCATCTATAGCAAAGAGCATTGATAAGTTTTACCAACTTATACTATAAGTTGAGTTTACAAACTTTTGAAGGTGGTATCCAGATACTGTTGCTTTCCCATGAGAAATGTTTCCCATGCATCTATCAGACCTTGAAAAGATAAACATAGCCTTAATTAGCCCTGGGGCAGCCACCTTCATCACTCTTCCAGTCCACTGCCTAGTACAGACATTCGACCTTACCATCTCTGGCTTTCAGCAGTCACTGTGCTAACACCATCTCTGCCAAAATCTAATTGGGACTGTGGGATACTGCCAAGCCATATTTGACAATATGCACAGTAAATCATCCTCTCTGAGAGTCCACATGTCAAGTATCTATAGGCACATCTGTTTTCACAATTAATCTACTTTGGGAAATATATTACACAAAAAGACAAAAGGTGAGCTAGAAAGTTGTTTTTAAACATGAATGTTCTGTGTAGCAACACCAAGAGGAGTGGAGATGGGGAGAGAATAAAGAAGAAAAGAAGAAGAAAAGAGACAAAACATAGATGTAGAGCATGGCCAATTTCAAATGATTTCCCCTTAGAGAGACCTAGTAGAATAATAAAGTCCCTCAGCACAGACTTGCACAAGGACATCCACATTTTAAAACACAAGAACTAAGAATCGAATGTAATAAATAATTTTCTCTTTTCTGCATTTCATTTGCAGAGTCAACAGAATGGAGAACACCCATGGGCTCGTTCTCCACAGAAGCTGCTGAAAGACTGACTGGTCACTGCAGAAGGCCCATGGGACTCCATGAATGACCAGGAGGCTAACAGTGCTGTGATTTCATCATGGCAAGAGACTCCACCTCTTCCATTAAAAACAGAGGTCAGACTGCAAAGAGCACACAAAACTCAATACTCCAGTGCACTGTGATGGGCATGGAAAACTTTTCTACCCATGAGTCCCTGCCTACTCTCCTCTACCCCACAGTCATTTTATTTTCCAATCTTCTGCCATTAAATTTTCAAGAAGGATCCTAGAATCTTACACCTTGTCAGGGATATAATATTCAAAATAAACACTGTTATGATCAACCTTCTAATTATAAAGTCTGAGAGAATCTAAGAAACTCTAGAAAAAGAAGCAGCAGGGAAGCCAGATAATATAGAGCCACTCTAGTTCAGCTCAGGTCATTTAGGTGTACAGCAACATGGCCCTGTCCAACACAGGCTGATGAGGAGTATGTACTGGGTGGAGGAAAGGCCAATAACATACCAAAGAAATGACAGTGAAAAACAGAATGTCTCACCTCCAACTATGACCCCTTCCCAAATGGGTTCTGTACATTAAATTCAACTCTATTCTTATGAATTCTATGGGCTCTTACCTTTTCATTATAATAAACACAATGTCCTGAGAAGTATGTAATAAGGCACACTTGAATTTACTGTGCTCAGGAAGGGGGTGGAGTAAGGGGGAGAATCCTGAACTACATAGTAAGTTAAAGTTCAGCCTGGGCTACACAAGACCTTATCTCAAAATAGAGATGAGGAGGCTAAGTGAATGTAAGCCATAATTACAACAAATCTTTGTGCTTACATTGCATACATTTGTGTTTGTTATCAGCTATGCATGAAGGTTTATGCTATAACTAGTGGAGTTTGTTCTACAGCAGAAAGAACTGTAAACTTGAAGGAAAGTGGCTGGCAAGATGACTTAGTGGGTAAAGGTGCTTACTGCCAAGTCTGATAACTTGAGTGAGTTCAGTCCCAAGGAACCACCTGGTAAAAACGAGAACTGACCCTGAAGAGTTTTGTCCTCTGACCCTTACACATGAATGTGGGTGTACCAATACCCATTTCCATAGATGATAGGTAGATAGATAGATAGATAGATAGATAGATAGATAGATAGATAGATAGATAGACAGATAGATAGACAGACAGATAGATAGATATGCCTAAACTTTAGATCAGACTAACCAGATTCAAATCAAATCCTAGTGTGACAACTAGATTTGCTATTTCAAAATTTTCATCTCTCTGATTCTCAGTTTCCTCATCAGTAAAATGGAGTTAAATATTTAGTGAGTGGGTTATATGAGAATGTGTTCAATATTCAATGATGATAGCCAATGTATCCAGCCTTCTGGTTATTCTCTCCTACCACTCCAAGGAATGGTTCAAAACTCTTGATTGCCCAAATGGTCCTAGTTAAACTCAGTGGATCAAAAGATAAAAACAAAGAGGCCTGACTTAGAAGGGGCTTATGAAGATGAGAGTTTGTTGACAGGAGTGCAGAGAAGACGGGAAAATTTGAGAGGTGTAAACAGAATGCACTATATACATATATGAAACTGTCAAAAAAGAAAATTAATAAAAGTTATGTAAGTAGATATATACAAAAATGATACTCAAAAATCAGATTTCTTGTAATCATAAATTTGAACACTGTTCTCATGTAACCTGTGTTCTGTGTTGACAACTTTCCTAGTAGAATAAACTCTAGAGAATTATTGATGGTGGAAATTTACTCTACAAAAATATAAACTTTCTAAAGAATGTTGAGAGGATATGGACTCAGCTGTCATTCCCCCCTTAAGGCCATTGGTCAGCGATGTATGCAGCCCTTCAAAAAGAGAATCAGGAAAGAAAATGTTAAACAAATATTCAAGATATGTGTGCCCTTCTCCAGGAATGCTAAAGGCTTGGCCTGTTTCAGCTAAAAAAATCCATTAGAATGTATTATGTTGAACTTAACTAGAGCCTGTTTGACCACATTCCTGACTAAATCCATTTCCATGTGATAAATGTTTAATGCCTGGGTCATTTTTTCTATTGTAGTTGGTGTCTTGGTTGCTATGTACATAATAAAAATGTATGTTGACATGGGTTTGATTAGCATGGCTGATATTATGTCTCTGTTGCCTAAATATTTTTTGATAGTAGTTGAACATATAAATTACTTCTTTTTCATCAGTATTCAAGTGTGCAATAAATTACTCAATTTGAGGTATGCTGTGTGTGTACGTGTGCTTGTGTATGTGCATGTGTGTGCATATGTGTGTGTGTGTGTGTGTGTATGTGTGTTAGATATCTTCCTCAGCTTTTCCCCAGTTTACTTTTTGAAACATGGCCTCTCACTGGACTGGAGGTCACTAATTTGAATGAACTGGCTGCTCAGGAAGCCCCAGGGATCCCCTTGTCTCTGCCTGTGAACAGTGGGGTTACAGATGTCACCATCATTCTTGGCATTTTATGTGGCTTCTGAGCACTGAAGTCAGTTCCTCATACTTGAGCAACAAGCACATTTCTGAACTTCACTGCCACAACTACCTCTCTGGGCTCTCAATACGACTTTGTACAAAGCTCAATCAATCTTGTGTTAGGGGAGAAAGAAATGTGAATGCGATCTCACCCCTGCCCTCAGATAAACTTCTAAAAACAGAGTTAAGACCAAATAAAATATACTCACTGAATAAATACTATCATTAGATTATCATAGACAATGTGACAAACTCTTAAACAACTCAGTGGGATTGGCATATGAGTTTTTCTCTAAAGAATATTTTCAAATTCTATGTACACATCTTTTAAAATGGTACATTTAGCAGAGGGATCAGCAAGACAGAAGACAGAGCCTGAAAAACTGGACTAAAGAAGGAGCAACATGATGGGAGTGGTAGCCAAAATGTTCTCATCTCCTAATTCAGTCACCTGGGTCTTTTCTCAGTCCATTTGAGATTTTGGCTGTCATTGTACAGTGTATAATTTCCTTCTCTAAATGTGTGGCGATTTAATGGTTTCATACTTTGTGGTCTGGTTGGTTAGTTGGTTTTGTTGGATACTGAATGTATTTATACCCTAATAATAATATTTTTATTTTTGAAGACACACTTTAATTTCTACACAACAATGTAATTTTTATATTAAATAATACTACAACAGAATGATTTTATATAGTTCTAACAGAGTAAAAAGGGGGATATTTCAGATTACAAAGCCTGTCCTTGTTGCACACTTTCTTTTTTACAAAACCACTTTTTTTCTTTGTGTCCCCTAACTTCTTGAGGTTAAACAACAATTATGTGTATGAGTGTTTTACTTGAATGTATGTTTGTGCATCATGTGTGTACCATGTCTACAGAAGCCAGAAGACGTCAGATCTCCTAGAACTGGAGCTACAGACAGTTTGAGTCACCACACAGGTGCTGAGAATTGCACCTGGACTCTCAGAAAGAGCAGTGTTCTTAACTGCTGAGCCATCTCTTCAGCCCTCAAAATAATGTTTTCTACGAAGAGTCAACATAGCAAGTGTAGTCACTCACTAGTCCTGTCTAATTCTGATCACACTAATGTCCAATGGAATTAGGAACACTCACCTGTCACAGTCACTCTTTCAACAGAAGGACACATGTTGGGTTCTACTGTAATAAAATAAAAAGAATATTTTCTACAATAAATATTCTAAGTGCATTTGTTTCTAGGGTGTAGTACATTTCTTAGAAACATCTAATCTTTTTTTCTTTTGAGCTTTGTGGTTCTTGGATTTATTATTATTATTATTATTATTATTATTATTATTATTATTATTATTATTATTGAAAATAGGCTCTTCTCTCATAAATTACATCCTGAACACAATTTCCCCCTCTACTCCTATCAGCATCTTCAAAACATTATCACCAGATCTTTTTCTCTTTCCAAGACCCAACCTCCCTCCATTTTCCTTCAGAAAAGTTCAGTCCTCCAAGAGACAACAAGCAAACATGACAAAACAAGATGCAATGAGACAAGGCAGAAGCCCTCATGTATTAAGATAAGAGAAATATTAATTATAGAGTCAACATTGCCCCACACCTGAGGTAGGGGACAGACTTTCTCAATAAGAAATAGTGAGTTTTACAATCACTAGTAGGCATAGGCACCATCAATGAATGATTGATAATTGACTGATTCTATTCCATTCCAGCAGTACTTTTTCTTCTGGGAAGGTTTCCTATCATATGTGTACCATTCTGAAATCCTCTAAACATTCCAGAAGAAATAGCCTGAGCTGGAGGACTGAACTTTTCTGAAGGGAAATGGAGGGGGATTGAATCTGGGAAAGAGAGAACACTCTGATGATAATGCTCTGTTTACTCAGTTCTCTCTAGCACTCTTCATGGATTTTTTGCTTTCCTAGCTTTCCCATGGTATAGGCTGTGCTCTTCATGTCATGGGGACTGCAGGACTCTGCTTCCCTTTCTTGTCTTTCACCTCATTCTGGAAACCTTCTCGAGACAGCAAGTGTGACCAATCACAGGATGCTTTCTAATGTTCCTTCTCCCACAAACCACTGCCCAGCCTCAGCATCAAATCTGGGAAGCTCGTTTTAGTTCAAGAAAGTAAATCAAGTTGTTGTTTTCTTCTTTTCTGTCCTAAACCACCCAATGTGATCACATTTTGTGTCTATGTTTGTTTTTCTTGTTTTAAAGAGGTTAGGTTTTTCTAATTTTTTTTTTTTTTTTTTTTTTTTTTTTTTTTTTTTTTTTTTTGGTTTTTGGTTTTTTGAGACAGGGTTTCTCTGTATAGCCCTGGCTGTCCTTGAACTCACTCTGTAGACCAGGCTGGCCTCGAACTCAGGAATCCACCTGCCTCTGCCTCCCAAGTGCTGGGATTAAAGCCGTATGCCACCACTGCCCGGCTTTCTAATTATTTTAAAGACAACAATTTTAGAGTAATTTTAGGCTTGGGGGAGAACTAAAGGAGGGTTACAAAGATCTCTCATACCCTACCTGCCCTCATACATGTGAAACTTCCACTACCAACACATCTCCTGCCAGAATGGAAGATTTATTACAATTTATCAACTTATATCAAGACATTATCACCTGAAATCCAGAGTCTGCATAAGCCTTCCCTCATGGTGTAGACCTGCTATGGCTTCTGACAACATCACAGTATGTATCAACTGTTTTTGTAAAACAATGTGATCACTATTGAAACATGTTATATAGTGCCTACTTTATACCTACCATAATAGCTACAGAAGTTCACTGTTAATGGGATAAAGAACAAAATGTCTTATTGGGCCAATAAGTGGGAGAGAGTGGGGTGGCAAGCAGGGGGATGGGGAAGGCAACAGGAGTTAGTTCTTGTTGTTTTGGGGGGGGTTGGTCTGTTTTGTTGTTGTTGTTGTTGTTGTTTTGAGGGGAAACTGGGAAAGGAGAAATCATATGACATGTAAATAAGGAAAATAAAATTAATACTGTAAAAAAAAGAACAAAATGTCTAAGAACATGCAATACTATACTTATCTTCTTCATTGTCAGCTTGTATGTCCAGTTTCTCCTTGTTCAAGGGTGTTCTTGAACAAGTGTTTCCTCCTGGAAAAGGCATTTTGCACATATTCTTCCCTTTTTAGAACTACTGTGGATACTCACTCAGTTTCTAATTAATCTCTACTTTTCATTTAGATGTTAATTGGACAACCCCTTCCAGAATGCATCCTTCATTTTTTTAAGCTACTCATCCTAGGACATATCAAATTCTTTCATAGCATTGTATCTTCAAACCTATCTTTCTTTCCATGGTATTCTTTCTTTGATTTGCCATCAAAAGTCAACGGTGCAGTTATTGGGGGTTTTATTCATTTTCTACATCAGACTGCTGATACATAAGAGTGCTAGCCATGGCCATCTTGGTTAATCATGATATTCTCGGTACCTATTGAATACATTTAGGAAATCTTGACCAAATAAGTGAATGGCTCCTATACTACAAAACCAATGTTAGACCCTTGAATTCTACAGAATAAAAAGAGAGATCTTCAAAGTAGCCTGTGCAGTGTGAGGAAAGAGCGGAGGTAAAAGGCTGAACTGCAGCAAAGGAGATCAGAAGCAAATGCTTTTCAAATGTTTCTTCCTGCCCTTGTGTCTATCTCTGGTCCTTCTATGTTGTTACAATTCTCCTTACTAATGAGGACGAAGTCTGTGCACTTTGATATGTTCATAAGCATCATGTTCTCCTGAATTTGCAAGGAAGTACAGAGGAGGAAAAACTGGAAATGATATTCCAATGGAAGACATCTTTAAAATGAGAATTTCTATGAGAAAAAGAATTAATATTTGATGGAGACAATTTCCTACCATCTGTATTTGTGGGTAAAATAAAGTTGTGACCTAAATTCTCATCACAGTCCACTGTCTTAGTCACTGTTTTATTGCATTGAAGGGACACCATGACCAAGGCAACTTTTACAAAAGAAAGCATTAAAGTGAGGGCTTGCTTAGAGTTTCAGAGGTCTAATCCATTGTCATCACATCAGGGGCATAGCTGGAACATGCTAATTACATCCAGACCTGGAAGCAGCAGACAGGAAGTGATCCCCAAACTCAAAAGCTCTTCTCCAGTGACCCATTTCCTCCAAAAAGGCCACATGTCCTAATCTTTTAATCCTTTCCCAAATAGTTCTCCCCCCTGATGACTAAATATTCAAATATATGAGCCTATGGGAACCATCCTTATTCAAACAATCATAGTCACTATATTTTCTTTGTTTTATATTTTCCTATGTGTGTGGTAATTTAAAAGACATCCACAAAAGAGTGCCCTAAGGCATATACCCAAAAGATACTGCAACATGTAAGAAGGACACATGCTCCACCATGTTCATAGCAGCCT
>NW_022196913.1:11786967-11828131 GCF_008632895.1 Mastomys coucha | reverse complement strand
GGGTCTGATTGTTCAGGCAGCATGTGTATGGTAGAGGATTGTAAAGTCGATCATCAATAGGAGGAGAGGATCTCGGCCCTTTTAAGGTTCTGAGCCCCGGTGTCGGGGAATGCCAGGGCCAGAAAGTGGGAGAGGGCGGGGTGGCAGGCATGGGGAAGGGGGAGGCAACAGGGGTTTGGTTTTGTTGTTTTTGTTTGTTTCTTTGTTTTTTGGAGGGGAAACTGGGAATGGAGAAATTCGCATGTAAATAAAGAAAATATCTAAAATAAATTAAAAAAAAATAAGCATAGTGATTTTTCCTTCCATACACAGTATGCTCATTGGTGGGTGTCCCAACAAAATAGAGATGAACCATAAAAAATAAGCAGAGTTTGATAGCATGCATAAATATATTTAGCATATAATACTTCTTTTAGAAATGATTGGCCAGGCAGTGGTGGCGCATGCCTTTAATCCCAGCACTTGGGAGGCAGAGGCAGGCGGATTCCAGAGTTCGAGGCCAGCCTGGTCTACAGAGTGAGTTCCAGGACAGCCAGGGCTATTCAGAGAAACCCTGTCTCAAAAAGCCAAAAGAAGAAAAAAGATAAAAGAAAAAGGAAAAAAAAGAAAAAAAGAAATGATTGTGCTGTCTTATAAAAACCAAGTGAATTAACAGGTGATACAGAAATTCATATGTACTATTTTACACACACACACACACACACACACACACACACACACATACACAATCAAGATACACTCATGTGTAAAGTTTGTTTTGAAAATACCCAAAAGAACCAATTTAAAAAGCAGAATGATTTACTTCAGCTTCTGAATGCAGGTTCTAGTCCAAGACCAGACTGATCCATTACTTTAAGCTTAAAGTGAAGCAGAATATCATGGCAATAAGAGCTACTAAACGAGGCTTCTCAACTAATGGTGACCAAAAAGCTACTGAAACCAAGAAGAGGTTGGGGCTATGATGTATCTACCTCCAAAGATCCGCTTTCTCCAGGTAGGCTCCTCCTACCACAAGGGTCCATTCACATTTTGAATCCATCAATGGACTAAACTATTAAGAGTTCAGTGTCTCACAATCTGTTTTTTTTTTTTCTGGAAATGTCTTCACAGACACACTGAAAGATGTTCTCTCCCAATCTCCTAAGTGTATTAAAAATCCAGGCAAGTTGAAATTCAAGTTTGTCCTTCACACTAAGAATAAATATGTAATTCTCAAAGAGGCGGCTCAGAGTTGGGGATTATAGATTGTCTTCGAGAAGCAAACAGCAGATTTCAGAGGAATAACCAGACAAAGAGGAGAGACCTCAGAGAACCAAGATTTGCACGGAAGCAGATGTCTGCTAATTGTATAGATGCCTGTGGTGCTGGCTTGAGGTGAAGAAACTCCAGCATTTCTTCAATGATCAACCTGAGTCCTCTGAGGCAGAAAGAGGAAGCATGCCCTTGCCTTCCTGAATCTGTTTACTGCTTTCAGCCAAATAGGGAATGAGCCAGAAAGCTTTTCTTCTTTCCTCTCAGCTTCTCTAGTGCATTCTGCCCATGTTTTGGAATGGTATCTCTCTCCTTTCCACAGCTCTTTAGAAAATATCTCTGCTGTTGGGGGAGTGTCAAGTAGAATTAGTCCCCAACCTGTGTGTCAACATGCAGAGTCTCTAAGCCCTGGGAAAGAAAGAGCTGCCACCCATTGGGTGTTCTGAGGACTCCACATACCTGTAGGCTCCCTCTGCTACATCACAGAAACCCAAGTTCTTTCCACACTTCTTCCTGTGTTTCCTTTGTGAAAGAAAAATGACCCTTTAGCTAAAATGTAGACCCTGTAGTGCAAGAAAAACAACATCTGGAGCCTTAGCCAGAAGCAATGCAAGTCTAAGCAGGCTAGGGTGTCCAGTGGGTATCAACCTATGCGATCTGGCATGTGGCACAGCAAGCTGCCACCAACAACATATGTTTACATGCTAATGAAAGTTGGGCTCATTTAGAATAAATTTGCATCCATCAAAGTCCAGTGAGCAGAATGTTTTGTTATGTGGGAAATGGCCTATGGGATTCTGGGGAGACTGTGAACTAAGTTACCTGTTCAACTTCTAAGATATCCTAGATTGAAAATGTGAACAGAAAAATTGCTGAGCTGAAAGTCATTTGTTGTCTCAGATGCCTGCAGTGGCCTTGGGTGTAATCCAAAGTCTCACTCTTAAAAGTAGTATCAAAGGGAGGGAAGAAAAGAACTGCAGGAAAGAGAGGCCTTGGGGGAGGGGAGCAGGTAGATCTTCTTTCTGTCGGAGGATACAGAGGAACTCTGCTCTGTGTCTAATAAAGCCTGATTTTCTCTTGCTTTTACAGCGTCACTTCTCATCCCTGAACCTTACCAGCTTCATCTGTAAGCAGAATGTCCAAGAAGCTTTAATGTCACTCCATCTGCAAGAATAAATAACTTTCAGTTAGGACCAAACACTTTGTTTCAATAACTTAAGAAAACTAGGTTTATCTCTGTATCAGCCAAGGTCCTTCCAGAAAACATCACACACAAAGGGACAATTAGAGTCACTTAAGTAATTATTTAGAGATGGATGGACAGGGGTAAAAGGACATGAGAACTGCACTCACATAATTAGTAAAAGAAACTCCTAAAGGAGCTAAGGAGCTGCTCACAAAGACAATGTAAGAGGTAAGGAGAGATGGGGACATGGCTCCCTCTACCTCACCATCTTTCACTTTTACCTCCTGCCTGTGCTGGACTCATACCAAAAGTCCTAATCAAGAGAGCCACAGAAACCTCCTCAGCTTAGAGACAGGGAGGAAAGACATGGGGCACCCCAAAAGTCACTCATCTCCCTTTCGACACTATCTTATAGATTACATAAGAATTTTAATGAGAATACCTCAAGCAACATTCAAAACAAGCCTATTTCCAAGGCATGCCTTACATAGGATTCCATTTTGCAATGCTCTGGGGCTCACCAGGAATCATGACAGCATAGGGTTGGCCTATTCTGCAAGCATCCTTGTTGACTGTGACCTCCGTCTTTCAGAGACCTGGCAGCTGTAAGTAGTCCTCTTTGCTTTTTAATCATCCTAACTTCTTTCCTTCACTCTTTAAGCAACCAATAACCTTTGTACACAGGGAAACTGAAGGCTATATTAGTACATTGTGTACAACCAAGTGAACATCATCAGCCTTCAAGAAGGAGCTGAGAGCTCCCTGAAGAAATGCAGTAGCTTCAGTGATGTCATCTGTGATAATGTGGATGGTCCTTCAAAATCACATGGTAAAGCTTTAACCCCCAATATCTATGACTGTGTCATACTGGGAACAGTGTCTTTTATGGAGTAATTAAGCTAAAATGAGGTCATTAGGGTGGGTCCCATCTTAAGACACAGAAAGAAGACTGCTACTGACAAGCAAAAGAGACAGGCCTCAAGAAAACACTCAACCTGTCCAAATCTTTATCTCAACCTTCAGAACCACAAAAGGCCGAAGAGAAAGTGTAGTTAGTGAAGTACTTGTCTTGCAAGCACAAAGATATAAGTCCCATGCTCAGAACCCATGCTTAAAAGCTGTGTGTGATGGTGAACACATAATCCCAGCTCTGGGGAGGTAGACAGGTTTATCCTGAGGCTCACTTGTCAGCCAGTCTAGCCTAATCAGGGATCCTAGATCCCAGTGAGAGATCCTATCTCAATCAACTAGGTGGACAGCATCTGAGGGATGACGCTATAGCCATCTTTTGGACTTCAAAAGCAGAGCTCATGAGTATGTACATACCTGCACACCACACACATATATGTATATTGCACACATATATGCACAACACAAACACACTATGAAACAATAACTCACTATTATTTGAGTTCGTATGATATCTCAGAAGGGACAATTTATTATCATTGTATTCACAATTCAACTCCTAATTTCCATGTAACTGGCAGAACTTTATATAGTGTGTAAATCTCCAATGTGCAATTCATGTTAAGAAAGAGAACTGGTAATCTGAAAAAGATCTGCACAGGGATAAGCATACACTTTACAGGAGGAAAAGACAAAAGAAAGCAGATGCTCTACAGGAATAGACTACTGCAATCTTACTGTATAGGCACTGATTAGCATTAAGCTTTACTCTCATGCTACTTTGCTGTATATTTTTGTCTAGGGCTCTTACACATCCAGGCTCAAGTACGTTCTGTTTCCAAGAGTAGTGTGACTCTGACTCTCAGTCCTGCCTCTCTGTTGCATAGTCTGACCCAAAAAGCAGATTAATATTTCTGAATGTATAATTCTGGTGCCCCATTCCCATTACTAGCCATCCTTGTTCCCTAAGTGTTTGCCTATATACTACAATCGATATGTTTTTGCATATTCACTTTTTAATTCCTCCAGTTAACACATAACCCCATTAGAATTTAGGATCCTTTAAAAGCAATGGCCATATCCATCCTGTCTTCTATATGCCTAGCAGCCCAACTCTATGCCTACTGCACATTAGACACAATAATTTTTAATAAATTCAAACCAGGTTTTAAATTTTCACAAGATTGTATTAGATAGCACCGAATACGACACCATTAGTGACATTCCCCAAATTTTGTGAATCTGAGCTCTGGTCTAGAATTCTATCTCAGTGTCTGAAAATATTAGCCTTGCCCTTCCTCATTCAATGGATCAGAGCTCACACTTCATCTTCATAACCACAATTAAAAAGATTCATATTCTGGAAGAAAGCTAAATTGTTCATTTGTGTTAACTCAGCACTTGGGACCAATAATCTCATGGAAAGAAAGCAAAGCTACATTTTGTCTTTTGAAAATGAGCCCTCAGTTGCTGCCTGCAGAACAATTCTATGCCATTGGGATGCAGGCTACTGTCTTGTTTAAAAAAATAGAAAAGCTGTTCTTCCCAACTAAACATATTTGTACATGGTGCCACTTATAGGTTGTAATTTTGGGCAAAAATTGGGGAAACTTAGACTTGGCTGAAAGAAAGAAAGAGAGAGAGAGAGAGAGAGAGAAAGGAAGGAAGAAAGAAAGAAAGAGAGAGAGAGAAGAAGGAAGGAAGGAAGGAAGAATGGAGATAAGTAGATAATAAAAGAATAAAGATAGACATAGATAGATAGATAGATAGATAGATAGATAGATAGATAGATAGATATAACTGGATAAAAAATAGAGATAATAGGTATGATAGGTGGATAAATAGGTTAATAGATAGATGATATATGATAAATATAGACAGCAGACAAATAAATGATAGATAGATGATAAATAAATAAATGGGTAGATTAATAGATAGATAGATAGATAGATAGATAGATAGATAGATAGATAGATAGATAGAGTAGGTAAATCTAAGATTACACTTGGTCCTAAATCATAAATTTATTCTAGCTAAATACAACTCACTGATTCAAGTTTAAAAGCTTAAGAAGATAAATAAGCAGAGCAAACAAACTATATATGTGTATATGGAAATAACAGTGAATATCATTAATTTGTACAATTAATATGTACTTCTTAATTACAAATTTTAAAAAATCTGAGAAAGACCATCTGTTTTACCCATTCGTTTTTATTTATCCAGTAAGTAGGATACACATAAACTTTATGCATTGTTTGCAAGAATGGATATCCATCTATGCCTTTGAATAGCTAAATATTCCAAAGTTCAAAGCCATAAACACTATTTGTCTTCTTTTCCAAACTGGCATATAATTTCAGAGGACTTTTACTTATACTCAGCCATGTTGCTGTCTTATAAGTCATTTTCCACCTTCATTATTCTTCTCCATTTATAAGGCTCAAAACAGACCCCCATCCACCCACTTTCATTATTTTGTCTACTCAAGAATGTGGAGGCCTGATTTTTTTCCTCAGATAACAATTACCTCCTTTTCTATAATAGAGTTGAGTAGATGTTTTTTCCATACAAGTGTCTAGCTGTTGCTTTCCCTGAAGTTTCAAGAAATTGAACTTTAACCTCTAAAATGAACGAATTTATACCATATTTCAAAGAGAAAGAAAGGAAAGGGGAAAAGAAGAGAGAATGTGGAAAGAGAAGAATGAAGGAAACGGAGGAAAGAGAGCCAGAGAAGGAGGGTGGGATACGGAAGATGGGATTGAATAGACTGAGTAGAGAAAGAAGGAAAGGAGGCTTAGGGACTGGAATGGAGGAGGGATAAAGAAGGGGCTCCATAAGCCTTGCAGGACACATGCTGAATCTACAGAGAATGCATCACTGATATATGATAACTGAGATAAAAGATCACTGTCCTGTTGCTTGTCCTGAATATTTTGAACATCAAGTTATAAAGCCACTTGTGTTGCCCCAGGAAATGCCTCTAAGACAAGGACACCTCATCAACCTCATGCTCCACAAAAAGAGAGACAGGTTCAGGGTGACCTACAAAGGACAAAGCAAGTGAGACAAAACAAAAACACTCTCTGCTGCCCATGGTCCCACTGGGAAGGAGCTGTCCAGTAGGAGCTCTTACCTATCCATACATGAGGGTTAAAATAGGCTAAAACTTCCCAGTCAGATGAAGGCACTGATTCTGTGCTGATTCACCACACCATGGGCTTTAAACTCTATCACAATGACACACACATGCTCACACACAAATATACCATGTCAGATTACCCATAATGACACTTTGGAAAGGTATTTGCCTAAAAGTGATTATAACCAAACCCCTAAGACTCAAGGATTCGGCAATCAGTGCCAGGCGGGATGGCGTGTCATTCTGCATCAATTGGAATGATGAATCTTTTACATAATGTGAATTGCTGTCTAATTGTGGCTCTGATTGCACCTACCATCATCAGTGCACACTTCTACAGCTCCACCAGTCTTTGGAGATGTTAAGGGAATAAGAAGAAAATTACAAAGCTCCAAGCTTTTTACGTTATGAAAAGAAAACTACCAATGTGTGATCAGAGTAGAAAGCCCAGAAAACTGAACATACCCAGCATGAAAGAGGAACAGAAGCATGAGAAATGTGTCATGTCACCCATTCATACACAATCTATCTGCTAGTTGATATGGTATATAGTGAGACATCCAAGTACTCGTGTTTAGTAGCACTGAAGTCAAACCATGACTCTGTTCCATCCTAATTGGAATTTGCTGCAGGTTCCATGTATTTTATCTTTTAGACTAGTCTAGATCAAATGTTATAAGATATTTATATTGGTATGTTATAAGATATTTAGAACCAATAATATTGATTAATATTCAATGAATGGTAATTGCTGTTCTTTTACATCATATAAACCAAATCTAGGGCCAAAGAGATGGCTCAGCAGACAAGAGCACTTGCTGCTCTTCCAGAGGAACAGAGTTCAGTTCCCTGCACCATGTTAGGTAGCTTACAACCTCCCCCAACTTTAGCTCCTGAGGAACTAATGCCCTCTTCTAGCCTTTACATGCACCCACAACACATGGCAGGTACACACAAACTCCAGGACATTAGAGGAGTAAAAATAGACCTTCCATGCATTTTTGACTGAGCAAACACCAAGTATTTGACTTCATTGCTCCTACCTTCTACACCACCTGACATGTTGGCTGACTTCATTCCAAGCCATGTGATATCTGAGGGCGACACTGCTGAGGGAAGACAAGTTGAGCTGAGCAGCCTGAGCTGACACCTGAGGCCATGGAAATATTTGGGCCCAGGCTGCTGCGTGGGTCCATGTCTATGTCGATGGTTCAATGGCAGGGGGATCTATATTGATGTTCCAGGCTCATGAGACCACCAAAGGTAACAAAGATGTCCCTGGTCTTGACTGTCACCTGAGACATTGTAATGAGCTGGACCCACCCCTCACCTGGACAGCATAGTAGAGCTGACCTTGAACCCTGGGGTCCAGGTAAGCAGGCCCCAAAAGCATGAACGTGGGAGAGCTGATCCCACTCCTAGTCTGCCGTGGGGTGGCTTAGAAGAGGGAGAGACAACCTTCCCCAGCCCCTGACTGCCTTTAAAGGTGGGAGAGCTGGGATGGCCCCTAGGTCCTGAGAGAGGGAGAGCTGGCCCCTTCCCCTCAGCACCTTGGGTATCAGCATGGGAGAGCTGGCCCGGGCTCTCGGCTTTAGTTTGCTGTGGGGTGGCTTAGATGAAATCGTGAGGCTCCTCCCCAGCCCCTTGCTGCCTGCTGCAGGTGGGAGAAATGAGATGGCCCCAAGGTCCTGAGAGCAGAACTTGCTGCAGCTCTCGGAAAAGTGAGTCCTGCATCTTGCCTGGACAGCACAGAACAGACGGCCCATGTGGGGAAGGCTCAGGTGAGCCAGCTCCAGGACATGAGAGCAGAAAAGCTGTTCTTGCCCCTTGCCAGACGCATGATTGGATGAGCTAATCACGGAAGTGCTAGAGAGCTCATCCTGGTGACAGGCCGTAGGAAAACTGGTGGGCTAATCATCTGAGCTGCCTCCCAGGCCCAGATCTAGGGCTTTGAGTTGGCCAACCTCAAAATCTACCCCATCTATGATGTGCTGAGGCACATGAAAGGGCAGGTTCTGCAGATTCAAAGCTGCCGGATCTCTGTGACCCAGGGCAACAACAGGATATCTGAGAGGAGTCCCAGTAAGGATTGAGTATTGATAGTGTAACAGAAGCCAGAGGGGTTGAAACAGATCAATGACTCAGTGCAACGAACATTTGCAAGTCTGGACAAAAGGCCATACTTCCTGACACACTGTAACACAGTGCAGTTTTCACAAGATTTGTTTTATTCTATTTTATTTTGGAGCGGGAGGCTGAAAAAGAGGTGGGCAGACAAAAAGGGACAAGGAGATGGGTGGAATCAGGGTACATGATGTGAAATTCACAAAGAATCAATAAAAAGTTTTTTAAAATGTTTGCAGCCCCTTAGGACGAACAGCTATGAACTAACTAGTACCCTCAGAGCTCCCAGGGTCTCAACCACCAACCAAAGACTGCACATGGAGGGGTCTGATTGTTCAGGCAGCATGTGTATAGTAAAGGATTGCAATTTGATAATCAATAGGAGGAGAAGAGCTCAGCCCTGTGAAGGTTCTGTGCCCCAGTGTAGGGGAATGCCAGGGCCAGAAAGTGGGAGAGGGCGTTGTGGCAGGCATGGGGAGGGGGGGAGGAAACAGGGGTTTGTTTTTGTTGGTTTTGTTTGTTTCTTTGTTTTTTGGAGGGGAAACTAGGAATGGAGAAATTTACATGTAAATAAAGAAAATATCTAAAAAAAATGTATTTGGGAAACACATACAGACAAAAATGGCTGTTAAAAAATGGAAGAAGAATTTTTTAGTCTAAATTTGGAAAATATCTCAGCAATGAATTTCAGACAGACTCAGACACATTGTCAATTCTTTTCTGTCTCTTTTCAAGTCCAATTGACAGTGATCCTGTATTTTTCCAATAAGTAAAGGGGAAGGAGGAGAAGGGCGAAGCTGGACTTGAGGTTATAAAGAGTAGCTTTAATGCAAAAAGAAGTAATATCCACAATTCTTACCCAAGGAATGTCTCTCTGATCACTTTGTCTGTTCAAGTAACTACTGTACTTTCATTTCTCTCTACACCCAGTAGTTCCTTATAACCAGAAATATATCAAATACCAAAGAATATGACACAGAAATTTTTATTTAAATTATTTCATGCTACTTGTCTCCCTTGTGGTCATGAGTAAGTATTGCAGGTAGGTTTATGGAAGTGCTGAAGGGTATATGTATAGGACTGATAACAGCTCACATCACAAGTGACTATGGCCAGGAGCTGGCATGCTTTGCTCATCATGCACTAAGTATATTTAATAATTCCATGCATATCTCTCTCATTTCTTTAATAATTAACTTAAAAATCTCTTGAGCCTTATAAGTATCCATGTTCATTCATTACAAGTTCTACCTTCCACAAAACTTTAGAGAATATAATTCAGCAAAAGTCAAGTTCTTTGTCATTAGATTGCCATTCCTTCAGTTCCCCATTAACTGGTCCTCATTGCCTTCAGAGGTAGTATTTCTTCCAACATATTGTTCAAATAATGCATAAATTCTCTAAAATGATAGAGACTTTATTTCCAGATCTCTTTACTTCTTTCTTAGTCTTCGAAAGGTTTACCTTTGACATCTATATTTCTGTCAACAATGCTTTCACAGGAGCCTAACACTATCCTAGCACGTATTTAATACATTTTTTACATCAACCCATTATCTAGCTTTAAAGCCACTTCAACATCTTAAGATATTTGTTACAGTAGCCACCCAAAATATCTATATTGGTCTGTTCTACCTACCACTAAAGTAGATAGATAGATAGATAGATAGATAGATAGATAGATAGATAGATAGATAGACAGACAGACAGATAGATAGATAGGTAGATAGATAGATAGATAGATAGATAATTTTTTTAAGTTGTAGAGGCAGAAAAGGCTAAGATCAGGGTGTCTGGACACCATAGCATGGACAGTTTCTGATAAGGAACTTCTTCTTTGTATACATGTCTATCATCTTTGGATTCAGAATCCAGAGTGCTGACTATACAGCATAAGGCCAAGTGAATGGCCCTGTGCTTGCTATAGCTCACATAGAGAATCCAAGATTAATCTGGTGTGTCTCTCTCAATGGACACTAATTCTATCATGTTAGGCCCCTGTGATTTCTTGTATATGCTCAGCCGAGGGAGTGGCACAATTAGAAGGTGTGGCCCTGTTGGAGTAGGTGTGTCACTGTGGGTGTGGGCTTTAAGACCCTCATCCTAGCTGCCTGGAAGCCAGTGTTCTGCTAGCAGCCTTCAGATGAAGATGTGGAACTCTCAGTTCCTCCTGTACCATGCCTGCCTAGATGCTACTACATTCCCACCTTACTGATAATAGACTGAACCTCTGAACCTGTAAGCCAGCCCAAATTAAATATTGTCCTTATAAGTGTTGCCTTGGGGACTGGAGAGATGGATCAGTGGTTAAGAGCACTGGCTCTTCTTCCAGAAGTCCTGAGTTCAATTCCCAGCAACCACATGGTGACTCACAACCATCTGCAATAGGATCTGATGCCCTCCTCTGGTATGTCCAAGGAGAACCACAATGTACTCACATATATAGAATAAATAAATCTTAAAAAAAAAAAGAAAAAAGAAAAAAGAGTTGCTTTGGTCATGGTGTCTGATCACAGCAGTAAAAACCTAAGTAAGACAGTCCCCAACATGTTACCTATAATAAACCTTAATTATGTCTGCTGCTAATATAATCAGATATAGGAGTGTTAGCACCTTCATCATATGAGTTTGGTGATGAGAGGAACACACATTCAACCATAACAGTGCATTAGCTATATAATCTTTGATATATCATTTAATGCATCTGAGTGTCTTCAAAGAGGCCACTGTAGCTTTTGTGTACTTTACAGGCTTTCTGTAAGGGTCAGCCAAAATGTAACCATTTTCAAAAACCATTAGAAAGTGTCCACATATCAGCTAAATAAAGGAGAAAAAGGACAGAATTCAGACTGCTATACAAGGTAAGGATTGTATCACACATTGGACTAGAATCATTTATTAGTTGGTATTTTTGTGTGCTTCTCTTTTAGAAGAAAAAGAAAGGCAAATATCTGCAGAAGAGAAATCATATTTTTGTAAAGGATCTAGGGTAACAGCATGACTTCTCCTTGGTCAATTTCCCATGTTTCCTTCCAGACAATGGGAAATGAGGTCAGTCTTCTACTGAAATTATTACAATAATAACAAGGTTCAATAGGTTGAAAGTGGACAGAGTCAGCTTTAAATGTTTCATAACCCAGATTGAGATAAGAGGCTGTTTCTATCTAATGAGAAAACACAGCTAATGCCAATATCTCATGACTTAAGCATTCTAATGGAATCCAGCTATGTTACTGTCTTTGTGTTTCTGTCAGACCTAAAAGTTCCCAAGGAAGACAGCTTTTGAACACTCATAACAACTTTTTGAGAGTGAACATTTCTAAGATACTTCCCTTATCTATCTCTCTTTTGATCATTACCTTTGTGAAAATAGAATATACCAATCCTGTTTTCTTATTATTACATGGAGTCCATTTTACCTCTTCAGAAAAAGAGTGACATATCATAGGTGAGACACAGGACTGTTAGCCAGCTCTGGCCTGTAAGAACTAGAATTCATAATATTAAGCAAAGTAATCATAATGCCAAAAGACAAATAAAGCATGTTCTTTCTCACAGATGATACCTATGTTTGACATGTGCACACACAGAAAGAATGGATGGCTGAAAGGGGAAGGGGATTACCAAGAGAGGGGACAGGAGGAGTGACTGTGGGTAGGCACAGAAGGAGTACTTTTTGCACCTGAATGAAAGAGTCATTGTGAGAACTGGGAGACGGCTTAGTGAGGAAGCGCACCTGACACCCAGGACCTACATGGCAGGAGGAGACAACTGACTCCTGCAAGCTGTCCTCTCATCTCCACATGCGTGGTGGGTTATGTGCATACATATATGTGCACATACACGCACAAATTCCTACAAAATGTTTAATGTTATTATGAACTAATCACAATACATATACACTAACGCATTTTTAAATAGTACCTTCCAGGAAGTACATCAAAGCAGAATGAATACTATGAAATTAGGCAGAAAGCTCAGGCTACGCCATGAGCATCTTCGAATTTATGGGAATTGCTCAATGTCATCTCAGGCAAGCTCAGAGATAATTTCTTTGAGGTTTTGATTTTATTCATACAAAATAACTATTTTCAAGAGAATGTTATTGAAGTGAACTCCTGAGAGGAGTCATATTCCCCCATGAATCTACATGTATATCAAGTGTAATATTATTGTTGACCAAAAAGCTAAATAATTGATGGTTCTTGACTCAAGCATGGAGGACAGTTTCTCAAGGGGAAATAAGAAAGAAAACCCTAAAGAATGTGTACTTCCTCCATGCAGTGCATAAGCAATAGAATTTTATTCAGCCACAAAGAAAAACAAAGTTATAAAATTTGCCAAAAGAAAAAAAATGGATGCACCTGGAGAGCATTTGATTCCATAAGTTAAGACAAATTCTGTATGTTCTTTCTCATATATGGTCCCTCACATCTAATGGGTTTATCAGGTGTATCTAAAATGGAAGTAAATGTAGTAAAAGCCAAGCCCCAGAAAGTGGCCTGTGAGACAATAGGCAGAAAAAGGCTTCAAAGGATGGAGGTGGGAAGCAGGATGGATGGGAACAGCAGGGAAATGGGTGGGGCAGGAAGAAGGGGTGGAGCATGGAGAGTCAGCCAAAAGAAGTGTGTAATGAAAATGCCACAGAGAACCTGATACTTTGTAAATAAATATAAAAATATAAATAACGATGGACAGACATGTTCCACATGATACAGGTCAGATTCTATCACAGTCAACCCCAGAAGGCAGCTATGCACTAAGTTTAGGTGAGAAAAACAAAAACCTGTGTGTACAAAGACATCAGTGTCAATGTTTTCACACTATGTTTTTAAATCAAAGCTAATGTAAAAATCTCATCAACATGGAATAACGGTACATGATTTTAATCCAAGCACTTTGGAGGCAAAGACAAGCAGGTCTGAGTTCTAGGTCAGCCTGGTCTATATAGCAAGTTCTAGGCCAGCCAAGGATACACAGTGAAACTGTGTCTCAAAAAGAAGAGAAAAGAAAAAAAAAGAAAAGAAAAGAGAAAAGAAGAAAGGAAAAGAAAAGAAAAGAAAAGAAAAAAAAAGAAAAGAAAAGAGAAAAGAAGAAAGGAAAAGAAAAGAAAAGAAAAGAAAGGAAAAGAAAAGAAGAGAAAAGAAAAGAAGAGGAATGAGGCCTGCCCAAGCTCTAGCCTGTTTGTGGCTATGGACTGCTATCTGCCTCAGAAAGCAAGTGGAAGGTTGTCTTTTGGGAAGGCCGCATGGTCTTCCCCCTTGTCAAGGCCTCCCACACTGTTGGCAAAAGAAAAAAGAAAATGAAAAAAGTTTATTATAATGAACCTTTTTTTTTTTCAAAAAAGAAATCTCTTATTTCTACAAGGACACAAATTAGAGCCTGAGGTAAGAGAGATATGTCCCATATGCATACGTCTCTATTTTTTTCTTCTTAAAATGTTTTTAATAAGCCTGTAGTGTGTGAGGTATCATTTGTGACATTTGGGGAAAGGTTCACTCATATCCATATGTTTGTGGGATGTTTTTCCTTTACATTTATTACAAGGTCTTACTAACATATGTTCATTGTGTATAGTGATGGGTTTCATAATGACATTTCACTCAGGTATATCATGTACTCTGACCCTATCCATCCTCATCATCTTCTCATGTTCCTTCTCCTGCTGGTCTACTTTCTTTCTCCAAATAGACTCATTCTACTTTCATGTGATAGATTATGTCTATGTAGGTAGATGGAAGGAAAAGAGCGAGGGAGGGAGGAAAGGAAGGAGGGAGGGAGGAAAGAAAGAAGGGAGAGAAGAAAGAAAGAAGGGAGGGAGGAAAGAAAGAAGGGAGGGAGGAAGGAAAGAAAGGAAGGAGGGTGGAAAGGAGGGAGGGAGCGATGAAGGAAGGAAATCTGGTCCTTTCACTTAACAAGATGGTCTTCTCATTTTCCTTTATCCACTCATTTGTTGACAGATACCTAGGTAGAATCTCTGAGTTGCTATTGTAAATAGCGTAACACTAGATATTGATAATAAGGTGTCTTTGGAATATGCTGACTTAGACTCCTTTTTTTTTTAAAGCCTACAGCACCCACTATTCCCAGACAGTCTTTGATCCAAGTACTAACCAGGCACGACCCTGCTAAGCTTCCAAGATCAGACGAGAGCAGACGAGTTCAGGGTAGTATGGCCGTAGACTGACTTAGACTCCTTTAGTACATTCCCAAGACAGGTATATCTTTACTTTGTGGTAGTTCCATAGTTTTTGAGAAACATGCATGGTTTCTATGAGGGCTGTACCATTACTTTCCCACCAGCAATAAGTAGAATTCCTCTTTCGTCACATCCTATTGGTTGTTATTTGTTAACTTGATTCTATCTTCTTTCTAGGGTGAAGTAGAATGTCAGCATAGCTTAGGATTGCATTTCATGGATGGCTAAGGATGCTGAGCTCTCACATATATTGACTATTTGTACTTTGTCTTTTGAGAATGACCTGTTCATTTCACTTGCCCATTTTTAATGAACTATTGGTCTGCAATATATTTAAGTTCTTTATACATTCTAAATGCGAATCCTCTGCCAGAATTGCAGTTTGAAATGATTTTCTCAAATTCTGTATGCTGTCTCTTCAGGCAAATAATTGTTTCCTTTGCTGGACAGAAACTTTTAAATTTCATTCTACCTCATTTTTACATTTTTCCTCTTCTTCCCTGAGTTTTGGAACCATATTCAGAGACTCCTTGCGTGTGTCCATGTCTTGAAAACTTCCTATATGTTCTCCTTCAACAGTTCCAAAGCTTTAAGGGATAAATGAAGAGATTTTGAATTCTATTAATGGTTGTTTTGTAAGACACATTTATTCAGCATCATGATCAGACTATTACATTTAGCAATCAACATCTCTTTTTCTTTCTTACTTGATAACATAGGCTGTCCCTGATTATGTGAACCTCTTGCTTCCACCTCCTGAGTGCTGGGGATCGTAGCTATACACTCCCATGCCAGGATAATTTACTGAAATTCCTACAAGATACTTGTCATAATTGAGGTTTTATTGTTGTGATGAAACACCATGACCATAGCAACTTGGGATGGAAAGGGTTTATTTCACTCTCAGTTCCATATAGCAGTTCATCATCAAAAGCAGTGAGGTAGAAACTCATGCAGGGCAGGAACCTAGAGGCAGGATCTGATACAGAGGCCATGATAGGGTACTACTTACTAACTTCCTTCCCATGGCTTACTCAGCCTTCTATCTTTTAAAAACCAAGGCCATCAACCTGGGGATGGCCTGACCCTCAATGGGCTGGGCCCTCCCTCATCAATCACTAATTAAGAAAATTCCTTACAAGCTTGCCTACAGCCTAATCAGATTGCTTGTGTCAAGCTGACATAAAACTAGCCAACACAGTACTATTGTGATCCATATGATTTTAAAAAACATTAAAGTCAAAATTGTGATAAAACATCCCAACCAAAACTCTTAAATGACTTTTCAGAGAGGAAAATATGTTGATCATATATTGGAGTTATTGACATTGCCTGCTGCTTAAAGCATACTATGTCAGAATTTAAGTCAGCATGTTTGAAAATGAAGCCCCAAGGCTGGTTTTGAAAATCAGATATATTCATATAGAACAAGAGTTTGGAGTTAAAAATTCAAAATCTTATGACGATTTGTTTAATTTTATATTTTTTTTTCCATTTCAAATTTTGAATTGGGCCATTTATAACCTCCTAAATTTCTAGTTGCTATCCACTTTTCCTGTAATAGAACTCTCTTCTAACTTTTTCATCTTTTTTCTTCATTCATCTTTAAATTCAAGAGGAATATTCATGCAGTTTGCTAATGTTTTAAATGCATCCAACATGATTTTAAAGTTACCTTCTCTCATTTGGTTTAATTCACAAGGTTTAACTGAAAACAAGGTGAATAAGAAATGAAGCCATTTTGGGAGATATAATTCATGGCTCTGCTTTCCTCTGAGCCTATAAGATAAAATCATAATAAATTCTGATTTGAGCATGAAAATAAGATATTTCAATTCAAAATTATGTTTAAGACTTTATAGTCTTACTTTTAAAATTTGCAATATTTGATTTATTTAATGTTCTGGAAAAAACCCAACTGTTGAAAATGTGTAAAAAGTGTGGTTATCTTTGCATAACTGAAGGGTATTGGTGCTAAGATCGCCACAGATGCTGAATAAAACAAAAACAAAACAAAACAACAAAAGAAGGCAAAACAAAAAGTGCTTGATCAGTTCCTCATTATACACTGACCTACATTCCAATACAATCTACTTATATCCTTCTATATTCTTGAACTCATCAATGCTTACAGTACCTAACTCTAGTGGTTTGAATGAAAATGGCCCCCAGAGGCTCACAAGGAGTGCCATTATTTGAAAGAATTTGAACATGTGGCCTTGGTGAAGTAGGTATGGCTTTGCTGGACAAAGTGTCACTGGGAGTAGGCTTTGAGGTTTCACAACCTCAAGGCAAAAACATCTCTCTCTCTCTCTCTCTCTCTCTCTCTCTCTCTCTCTCTCTCTCTCTCTCTCTCTCTCTCTCTCTCTCTCTCTCTCTCTCTCTCTCTCTCTCTCTCTCTCCTTCCCTTCCTCCCTCCCTCCCTCCCTCATCCTTCCTTTCTTCCCTTCCTCCATCCCTCCCTTCCTCCATCCCTCCCTTCCTCCCTCCCCTACTTCCTGTTGCCTGGTATCCAGAAGCAGAACTCTTGGATCCTTCTCAAAGACTATGTCTATCTCTGTGCCACCATGTTTTCCTCCATGATAGGAATGGATAAATCTCTAAACTGTAAGCCAGCCTTGATTAAATGCTTTTCTTCATAAGAGTTGCCATGGTCATGGCATCTCTTCCCATTAACAAAACCATAACTAAGACACTAATACAATGTACATTCTATTGAATCAATCATTATACCATAGTACTTATGGAATATTGCCAGGAAAATTTCTGAGACAGATGCAGTTTTTAACTTGCATGTATTCATTGTAAACATGATACATTTTAGAAAAACAGTTTATATATATATAATATATATATATAGTATATATATATGTATATAATATATATATATATATATATATATATATTCATTCAATGTATATGAGTACACTGTTGCTGTCTTCAGACACCAGAAGAGGGCATCAGATCCCATTACAGATGGTTGTGAACCACCATGTCATTGCTGGGAATTGAACTCAGGACCTCTGGAAGGGTAGTCAATGCTCTTAACCACTGAGCCATCTCTCCAGCCCTATAAAAAAAACATTTTCATATGAGAATATCATGTACTTTTAATTCATGCCCTCTCTTTTCTCCAGGTTGTGGGACACACTTAAGAGTTCTCTAGCAGAATAAAAACAAATACCTGTGTGTATATATGAAAATAATTATGATAAAAGATTGGCTCACACACTGATAGTGGCTGGCAGCTCCAAACTCTGCAGGGTAGGACAGCAGACTGGAGACACAGGCAAGAGAATTATTCCAGGTGAAGATTATGGCCACCTGCTGATAGAATTCCTTCCTGCTCAGGAGAGAGCATCTCTTCTACTAAGGCCTTCAGTGGATGGAATGAATACAACCTACATGCAGAAGGCATTCTGCATTTCTCAAATGTATAAGCTTAGATTTAACGAACAAACAATCAAGCAAAAAACCCACAAAGAATAAGAAAACAGAATTAGAGCGTGACCAACTATCTGGCCAGCCTACTTGACACTCAAGATTAATCACCACCCAAGACATTCTTCAAGTTGGTTGCACCAAAGATGGAGGTGACCAAGTAGGACCTAAGAGGCATATGCTATACATGAGTGTTTTTTACCAATTAAAAAAAAAATGTAATCAGCTTTGAAAAGAAATGTCATCAGATAACTAAGAAAATGTGACAGAGGAAGGGATGTTAGTTAATATAAAGGAAGGGCTGGAGACATAGCTTGTTTACTAAAGTGCTTGCTGTACACCCATGAAACCTGGAGTTTGATTCCTGGGAACCTATATTAAGATAAACAAGTAAAGCCTTCTACCATGATAGTGGATGCCTGTATTCCCAGCACTGGAGAGGTTGATCCCTGGGACTTGCTGACCAGCCAGCCAACTGAGTCCACTTAGAGAGTTCCAAGCCAGAGAGAAGTCCTGTCTTAAAATTAAAAAATTTTTAAAAAGAGTACCATTTATCAAGATTGATACTTGCAGTTGGCCTCTGGCATCCACATGCTCAGGCACACATTTGTGCACCTGCACACACATGAAAATTCAGAGACTGCTCCACCTGGGAATCCTTCCCATATCCAGTCATCAAACCCAGACACTATTGTGGATGCCAGTAAGTACTGACTGACAGAAGCCTGATATAGCTGTCTCCTGAAAGGTTCTGCCAGTGCCCAACTAATACAGAAGTAGAGGCTCGCAGCCATCCATTGGACTAAGCACACAGTCTCTAATGAAGGAGCTAGAGAAAGGACCCAAGGAGCTGAAGGGTTGCAACCCCTTAGGATGAACAACAATATTAACTAACCAGTACCCCCAGAGCTCTCAGGGACTAAACCACCAACCAAAGAGTACACATGGTGGGACTCATGGCTCCAGCTGCATATGTAGCAGAGGATGGCCAAGTTGGTCATCAATGGGAGGAGAGGCCCTTGGTCCTGTGAAGGCTCTGTGCCCTAGTGTAGGGGAATGCCAGGGTCAAGATGTGGGAGAGGGTGGATTGGTGAGCAGGGCGTGGAGGGAGGGAACAGAGGTTTTGTGGGGGAGGGGAACTGGGATAGGGGATATCATTGAAATGTAAATAAAGAAAATATCTAATAAAAAAATAAAAGAAAATACAAGCAGTTGAGAACCAAAATCATGCTTGGTTATGCTGACTACAATGCTATGATTGTGAAATTTAGATAGATAGATAGATAGATAGATAGATAGATAGATGGAATTGATAGATGATAGATAATGATGCATATATACATACATACATACATACATACATACATACATACATAGGAAGATAGATAAATAGATAGATAGATAGATAGATAGATAGATGATAGAACATGTTATTTAAAGATGCACAATTAAATATGTATGTGTAAAATGACTTTTAATGAGAACTGTGTTTAATTAATTCCAAAAGAAAATGAAAGAAACATTAGAACCTGGTGTTTGTTTAAATGATAGTGTGCTACACTCCTCTCTGTTTTAGATAATTTGTAAAGCTATTTGGATAGTGTATAGACATGATATAAGTTATGGCTGTAGTGTGTCCATGCTGAGAATATATTTACCTGCAAATCTATCATAATTCTTTAATTATCTTCATAGATTCTCTCAGTGTTCTCTCCCCCTTCCAGATTCATGAGTGCAAAATAGTAAAACTGCTTCCAATCTCTCGCCACATAAAAGCAATCGGATTTGGAATTATGTTAATTTAGTTTACCCAAGTTCTAGGGAGAGCATTTGCAAATCCCTGCCGTGCAAGTATTTCTAAATATTAGCAAAACATCAGGTGGCAGGGAAATGCACGCAAGGGCTTTTGAAAGTGTGTTAATAGTAGGCTTGAGAACAACTGGAAAGTGTGGTCGAAAGATGTTCTAGTACTATTTTTATCTTACTTCACATTTTATTCAGAACACAAGGAAAGATAGCAATATCATGTAAATTCCAGGATTCTTCACACTGGCCCTGAATGCACTATTATTTTGGAAATCCTTCAAGGGTAAATAGCTATTTCACAGTTGTACATAGAGCTGTGAATGTAGCAAATGTGTGGTAGAAGAACATGTGTGGATAGCTCTTTTTAATATTTATTTTTAATTTTTAACTTTGTGTGTGTGCACATGTGCACATGTAAATGTGCAGATATGTGCATGTGAGTACAGGTGCCCCTGGAAGCCATAGGTGTCAGAACCGCTGGAGCTGGTTCAGTTATGAACAACCCAGTCTGGGAACTAGGATCCAAACTCTAGTCCTAAGCACAAACAGAATACGTTCTTAATATCTGAGCCATCTCTTCAGCTTTTTCAGGAAGGCTTTTTTTATTTCTTTCTTCTTGTTTTGTATGTATGTGTGAGTGTACACATGTATGTGTAAGTGGTTATATGTGTAAGCGCCAGCACACATGGGCAAAGGTAGACATTTGGAGGCCAGCAGACAGTTGTTGGTCAACTGTCCTCATCTTCCACCTTGCCTGAAGCGGAGTCTTTAGCACTTCCTAAGCCAGGCTGGTGGCTGAGGTGCTGAAGGAGACTCACTTGGCTCCCCTTCCATGTCCTCTAGAGGAGACATTGGGTGTGGACACACTTGACTACTTCACCTTATGTGGCTTTAGGGGATCTGAACTCAGCTCATCAGAATTGCACACCAAATGCTTTTACCCAGGGAACTGTCTCCTCAACCCATGTCGTATATTTTCATGTGTCCAAATAGCACGCACACAGTAAGGTTTGCAATAAGGGACATGCAGAATTCTCATGAAGCTCTAACTCCTGTGTAGGTTCTAAATGTTTTCTAATGAAATTTAAAGAGAAGTGAATGAGCTCTTCTTTGTTTAAAAATGAAAGTTTTTCCTTAATAATAAATTTTTACATTAATATGCAGTAAGCTTTCTTTTGAATTAAATGGTAGGTAGATAAATACATAGATAGATGATGGAGAAGTAAATAATAGATAAATACATGATTGATAGATGATAGAAAGATAGATAAATTGATAAATGATAGATTCATTGATAAATGATAGGTATAAAATTGATAGATAAATTATAATTGATAGATGGTAGATAACTGATACATAGGTGATAGATAAATTGATGATTGATAGGTAGACAAATGATAAATGAATAGATAGATAGATAGATAGATAGATAGATAGATAGATAGATAGATAGATCTCTCAGTTGCACAGATAGCAAAATTTCACAATATAATTTCTATGCCCACAGGGCTCAATTCTCTCCTAAGCTACATGTCTCTATGCTCTCAAACCACCACACCACAAACATGGATAGGGCAATGCAGGAGCCAAGTCAGGAGTTTGTAAAGGACTCAATTCGGCTGGTTAAAAAATGCACCAAACCCAACAGAAAAAAGTTCCAGAAGGTCACCATGGCCACAGTGATAAGCTTTGCTATCATGGGATTCATTGGCTTCTTCGTGAAACTGATCCATATCCCTAACATTATTGTGGGTGGCTGAGTCCTTTCTCATCATGGGACAAGTGAACCACCGAGGGGGTGACAAGCTCATGAAGTAAAACGTTGCCTGGATGCTTTGTGGTTTTTGTTTCTTTCCTCCTTCCTATGAGGTTTTCTATTTCTAAATTAAAATAATTTGAAAATAAACTATTTCCATAACAGATATTTATCAAAAAAGTTTCTATGCCCACATGTCTAATCCATGCTAGTTATTCACATGCAAAATATTATAATTTAGATATTTGAGACACAAAGATCTGGAGAAGTAGAGACCTTTTCCCATTATCTTGGGATGGAGGCTAACCTCCTCTCTATAGCCATGTCTGACCCTGGCCCATCTATTTTCAGTCACAGTAAGAAATATAGACCTATACATTATGAAATTGTTATAATCTAAACATCTTAAAGTTTGGCACAAGAAGTAAGTCAGTTGGTAAAATGCTTGCCACACATGCATAAGGACTTGAGATCAATCCCTCAGCACCTACCTGAAAACGTGACACGTTTGTAATTCCATCACTAGGAAAATGGTGACAAGCAGCTCCCCTGCACTCATCAGCCAGTCATTCTAGCCTAATTGGATAAGCCCCATTTTTTCCAGTAAGAGAACTTATTTCAGAAATCAGGGTGGACAGTTCCTGAGGAACAACACCAAAGATTGACCTCCAGCACACATACCCTCACAGACACACACACACACACACACACACACACACACACACAGACAGACCTCAGAGTTTAAATTCCAGAAGTAAAGGCAGTTTGATCTCTGAGTTCAAGGCCAGCCTGGTCTACAGATCTAGTTCTAGAACAACCAATGCTACACAGAGAAACCTATCTCAAAATAGCAAAGATATATATATATATATATATATATATATATATATATATATATATATATATATCTCCTTTATAATTATAAGATTAGATACAGATACAGATATAGATATAATCAGGAATAGGACACTTCCCACATCCCCACATGGTGGTAGTGCAGGATAATAAGCCAGCACTTGGGAGGTAGAGACCAGAGAATTAGTTCAAGGTCATTCTTATCTCTAGAGCAAGTTCTAGGTCACTTGGACTACACAAGACTCTGTCTCAGAAAACCAAAACCAGCATAAGAAAAAACAATAACAACAACAATGTTGTCTTGTGATTATATTCTTCCACTATATGGATTTTCAAATATTTGACTGTTTTCCATCAGGCATTTTTACATAAGTAGCTAAATGTTTTAATGCTCAACTGTAAAAGTTGTTGAATTAACTGAAAATGAACAAATTATAGTTTTCTTTCTTTAAACTTGTTAAAGGCTAAATGATATAAACTATCTTATGAACTCTTCAGCCAAAGCCATGGCTAGTATGCTGTTCAGGAGCTATATTCCTATTTCGGGGCTAGAAAGAGGGCTCAGTAGCTGATAGCTTCAACTCCTGTACAGAACCAGAGCTTGGTAGTCAGCATCCACATCTGTCGGCCTATACCCACCTGTAACTCCTGCTCCAGGGATCTACTACCCTCTTCTGGCCTCCATGAATACTCATGATAGGCACTCACACAGAAACACAGATATATACATAGATGAAAATTAAAAACTAAGTCTTTAAAACTCCCGTATCTGTGAGAAGCTCGTCCATCTTGACATGCCATCAGGATGATGAAGGAATCCATGTTATCCAGGGCCTTCCTGATAAAATTTCCATACTGCTGTCATGCACACATTAAGCTACCCTTCCCAGAGCACCACAATGCCATACACAGGTCATTCGAAGCTGCGTTCATTATTAACATTGAACATGAGTCATTGGGCACATTAAGTAGATTTTGTCTCATTATCTAACTAGAAAAGAGCCATCCATCCTTTAGTTGACCTGCGAGGGTCATATAAAGAGTTGTTAAATATAATGACAGGAAACATTCTAAATGAAAGCCAGCAAGATTCATGTTTCCTTGTGGTCCTTGGAGACATGAACCAAAGCTCCCTGCTCTCCCTGTGAGCTCTCCTCCTTTCTGGGAAGAGGGCTGTGCCTTACAGAGTGTGAATGCGTCATAGCCCTGGGCAAGAAGGGACGCGGAAATTGGACACCCGCTATGAATCACAACTATGCCTCTGCTCGTGTTCCATAAATTTCTAGTAAATAAAAATAAAATGTAAAGTCTTACTCACATTTTTATGGACTCTAAGAGCTCTCTTCTTTTTTTTTATGGTTTTGCTCTCAGCACTGTGCATATGTGGGGGAGGGTGGAGCACGTATGAAAGACGAAAGATTAATCGCCCTGGGGAAGATCAAGGCCTTCCGATTAGCTCTCCCCTCACAGGCACTCGTCCATCACTCATCTAAAACACCTTATAATAGTCTGATTGAATGGGAGGGTGGTTTTTATGGTGTGAGTTAAATGAAAATTAGGAGGACTTTTGAAACTCTAACATATGGCTCTATTGATGACTTTTCCCAACAAATTTTTCATGCAGTCATAACCTAAATTTACATAAGAGGCTACTAGGAAGAAACGCTAAAGTTTTCATACCCAGCACCCTCAGGCCTCCCCCAAGGGCACTAAAAATCAGATATTTTAAAGTCAAGAGAGAAACCGAAGCAAGTAGAAAATTAACCGCCATGAAAAAAAGAAAAAAAGGAAAAAAAAAAAAAAAAAACTACCTCCGAGAAAGAGGAGCCCAGTAAGCAAGTGTCTTTCTTAACAATGGTTTTCTTCCACACTGAGATTGACAGCAGAGATTCCTGATAAAGTTGCAGCCAATGTTGCTGCAAGTTTCCTTGAGAAAAGGTTCGCTAGGCAGTGAGCACAAACCGACATAAAAAGGGGGCTTTAATTGAGGCCACAGGGCCTTCCAGAACATACCTCCTGATAAGAAGTGTGCAGTGAGATTTTACTTAATAATCGTGGTCATCATTTTTTTATAGAAAACATGATTTTTAACTATAACTGGAACATTTTTATTGTAAAAAAAAACATTGAAAATGTACAAAAATTATGAAGTAAATATAACACTCCTTCAGAACTCCAAGACCCGGAGATAATAGTTGTTAAGTGAATATTAGCATTTTGGGATCTTCAAGTCTGATTTTAATTCTTTAAGTGCATATGTATATTTTTAATATATTCAAGTCTATGCTGCTTATAAATTGAGCATCCTCCTGTTTCCTTAATTTCAAGGACTTCACATTCTCTAGTGCTACTCAAGACTGGAAATTTCTCTTTAATACCCTAAAAAAACATATACTTATCCCCAGTGCAACTTATCTAATATCAGTACCACTCTTTAACAATTAATTATACTTTCAATTTTCCTTCTCCAGTCCCAAAGCAATAAAGAACAAACTCCACACATTTTCTTTGAGAAAAAAGTGACAAAAAAAGAATTTTAATTAAAAGTCTATGTGTGGTTTCTTAGAGCTAGAGGCATTTTAGAAGCTAGTGATCAGATCCCAAAACACTGCACCTTGTTTTGGTTTCTGATGTTTCAGTTGCTCTTAAAGAAGGCAATAGTGTGCAGAGAAATAACAATGTCCTAAATACTGAGGAAGCTCCCATCATTTTTAACCCATCACAGAGTCAGCGGGTTTCCTGAACCACTGGATATGGACATTGCATCCAAAAAGGTAAATAGGTCTTCTGAGGGAAAAGGAAGCAGAAATACCATGTGTGCAACCGAGGTCACACAAGAGACCCTAGAATACGACTCAGATTTCCCAATCATAGGGCTCTCAGCTTTGGGCCATTGAAACAAAACACCTGAAATAAACAAACCAGGAAGGAGAAAGTTTCATTTGAGCTCATGCTTTCAGAGATTTCAGTCCATGGTCAGTTGGTGCCATTGCTTTTAGTTCTGCATTGAAGCAGAACAGCATGATGCAGTGTATGGCAGAGTAGGCTATTCACTTAGGGCACCCAGGAAGCAGAGACAGAGAAAGAAAGGAGCGATGGTTTCAATATCCTCTATAGAGAGGTGCTCCCAATGTCCTAACTCCCTCCCTCCAGGCCCTACCTCCAAAGTTTCAACCAATCCCCAATAGCTCCATCGTGGTGCATCTTTTGGGTAACACTTAATATTCTAACAACATCACAGAACAATGGGGTTGTTCCACAGGAAGGTTGATGGTGTTGTGCGTGCCAAGTATTAGAATGTAGGACTTGCCCATCTTCATCACACTTGCCTTGTGTCTAAGTCTGTGGTTCAAAGCTCAAACTCCCTACCTGCTAAGGTTTTCTCTGTCAACCTCAGAAAGACCCTGTGAAGCTGCAGAGAAGAGGCATGTAGTGGTCCTATACAGTGCTATGTGCAAAAAATTCTCAATAATTTGCTGCTGTTATAGCAATGATTATTAGCAATATATTGCAATGTGAAACACATCAAAAGAGACTGCAGTTACTGTAACATTGTAGCTATTCATGATGTAATTTCTGTTTTTTTCAAGATAACAAAAAATGCCTTTATTACAAATTTCTGCAAAATAGAAAATGCAAAAGATCTATTCTAATTACCTTCTAAACCAAACCACTCCAAATTCTATTTACATTATTTCTCAGCCCCAGGCTTGAGACTTCAAGTACACAGAATACTTTGTACTCATTCTTTTGGTAAATTTAAGTCATTCACACAAATTCACATCCTATATATAATTTAAAGGTTAACAAGTTAGAAGATTCCAGCACTAGGAAAAGTTTATTCTTAAAAAACAAACAAAAGACAGCTTTCACATTTGTTGTGTGGCATCAAGAGCAAGGACAGTGTACAATTTAAACGGTCCTAATTCTTCCTGATTTTAGCATTCTCAGAAGGATTCCATCTTTGATAATGGCACAAAGTGCAGAGACATCTGAATGGCTCACTGTCCCCTTTAAACTCATTTCCTTAAGCTGTTTTTGTCTCTGCTCAATCCGAAATCGTCTCACCTTTGCTATAGGATCTTTCAGCACGGACAACAAAGTGTGGAGCCTTCTCTTGGGAAGGCGCTTTGAACTCCCCTCATGACTTTTTTACTTTTGTTCTCCACAAGCGCCCTCGCAATCCAGTGACGTAGACCGCAACGACGTGCTGACCGCCTGGCCCTGGGCTTCAGGGTTAGCTTCTTGATGACCTTTACTAGTGTTTCTGGTTGTAGGACATCTGTATCATCAGATGAACCCTCTTCATCTTTCGTCTGAGGAGTTTCTGGGTTCTCTCAACTGGGTCGACTTTCTCTGATGGCTCCCCCATGACGATTTCTCAGTCTTTGAGAAGACCTAAATCCAAGCCCAAACTAGCAGTAGGCGAAGTGAGTGTAATTGCTGTTAATAGCATAATTATTATAATAATATTATGAAACATGCTTGTGTGAATATGCAACCAGCTCTCCACATCTGTGGATTATATGTCTGAAGATAAGATCAATTGCAGAAAAAATATTCTTAAAAACAAAGATAGGAAAATTGCATCAGAATTGAATATATTTTTATGTATTTTTATCATTATTTTATGAACAGTACAATTTAACAATGGTTGCATTAAGTAATCTAGAAGTAGGTTAAAGTATATGGGAGGATGTGTGGATATTATATACAAAATTATACCATTTTATATATGAGATTTGAACATACATAGATGTTCTTATCCAAGAGTAATCCTAGAACCACATCTCATGAAGATATCTGAGGAAGATAGTATTATAGAATTTAACAATATGCTAAATTATTTAATGTTATAGACAGTATTATAGTCATTAACAACACATTATAGTATTTAATATGCAGTTACTTGTAGTATCAATAGTTCTGTTCTTAGTGTTGTACAGAGGAAAGTGGTGTGTGCTTCCTAAAGTCTTGATTGTACCTGTATAACTTGTATAATAACTTGTGTGTACTTATGGTGTATATGTATGTTTGTATGTATGTAAGTATATGTATGAATGTGTGAAAACGCGAAAGTCAGTTTAGTGGGAGGAAATCAGTGTATGTCTAAAATTAATTCTTAGGGTAAACCTAGCTCTAAAAGACTACAAAAGAGATGACAGCTTTGGAAAAGTAACTGTAAATTTCATCTTAAGGCTGATCAAACGACAAGAAATACAGAAAATACAGAATGAGAGTGCTTTAATCCTAGAGTTCGGGAGTTAAGTACTATTAGTGATGTTTTAGAAAAATTGTGAATTAGGTAGGGGAAGGATAGTTGGAAGAAAAACACAAAGTCAGTTTAGTGGGAGGAAATCAGCCTGCTCATCAATGAGAGGTCCCTTGGCATCAAAGCAGCTCTAGAACTCAATCTCCCATGATGCTTTTCACCACCACAGCTTTTAGCCTCAGCCCAGCCCCTCTTGTCTTCAGGGGGAAGGTCAGACTGCCTTCCTTACCAAACTCTGACTGAGTAGGAAACAGATCAAGGGAGCACCTGTGACTGTGCTGGGACTCAGCATATTAAGTATTACTAGAAATTATTTTTATACTTTAAGGGAGTGAAAAAAAATGAGCAAATGAAATCAAAGTGAGAAATTTAAAATGTGCATTTATTAGAAAAGCATGTGAAAGTGGGGGAAACTTATCACTTATAATCTCACCTCTCCGACCAAGGAGTGGTCCTTGGAAAAGAACAACCTCATCCCATTATCTTGAAGTGAATTTTTTTAAACTCCTGTAAAAGAAAAATAAAGCACCGCTTGCACTGGAGCTTTATAATAAATCTAAATGCTTTGCTAATTGCCTGTCACCACTACAAATAGTATGTGCTTTTCCAGGAGCTTTTTATAAAGGCCTTGGAAATAAATCAGAATTTTTAATTCATTTGAAGACAGACCAAGGAAGAGGGGGAGCTCTAGGATAACGGAATAATCTTGAACACTGTCTAAAGGGGGCTATTGTGTACTATTGGGGGCGGGATTTAATCAAAGACAACTAGGAATAATCGCCTATACAATCTAAATGCCAATTGCTTGTGCACTATTTTCTTTCAGATTTAAACGACCATGGCAAAGATACACTTTAAGGTGATACTGTTTTTAAAATTTGTGTACATATACATCATGCATGTATATATTTCTGCGTGTGAATGTTTGAGTGTCAATATTGTGTGCTTGTGGAAATCAGAGAACAATGTCAAATGCCAAACCTTGTCTTGCACCTTGTTCTTGAACAGGATCTCTTGATCAGCACTATGTAATGCCAGGCTGGCTGGCTAAGAACTTCCAGTACTCTGTTCTGTCTCTCACCTTTTCACAGACGCATAGCATCGCAGGTGCCCATACCTACACCATGCTTTATGTAGGCTCTAGGGATGATCTAAAGTCCTCATGCTAGTGCAGCAAGCCATCCCCTGAGCTCTTAAAGTGTTACTGTTGAGTATAGCATCCAGTGTCCCCATAGGATTATGGGATTGAGGCCTCTCAGCCACCCGTGCAGGGCAGAGAAATTCACTGAGGTGATTTTCATGTAGACAACTGCATTAATTATGTGTGCTTGTCAACATTTCTTTTTATTTCTAGAAAGTAAAATTTCATAGGATGAAATGGAGTTGTCTCTTCTTGTACAGTAACCTTCAATATCATTTCTAAAATTGCACCAGGTCACTCACGGTAACCACAAGCCCTACAGGAAGGGCTCCACCAGTGCCATGTCGACTTTGTCAAAGATGGCTTTCTTCAAATAAAGTAGTTAAATTTTAATTGCAGAATTTTAATTTGTTTGTTGATGACAATTATCAGAATAAAGTCACTGCGTTAGAATCATCTTATGAATTCAGGAAGAAAAATGTCAAACATTTATATAAATTTGGAGTGGAACAAAAAAAAACCACAACAAACAATTGAGAAAAGAATCATCAGAGAAGGAAGGTATTTTACAGGATTCAGACAATATTCTGTATGAAATGATGATAGTAGCATCATCTCACTGTGCACCTATACACACACACACACATACATGCACACACACATACACACACACACACGCACACACACATACATCCACACACAGGCACACACACGTGCATGCACACACACATGCATACACATGCACATACACATGCACATGCACACACATACATGCATATGTACACACACATGTACATACATGCACCACATGTACACACACATGCACACACCCACATGCATACACACACAAATGCATACACAAAAAATAAATAAATTCACTCAATTAAACAAATAAACATTGCAGATTATTAATGGATGGTCTTAAATTCCACTGACAACCAAACCAGAATGTTTTCTTTTTTACAAGCTGGAAACTCTTGCATTTATTTGTTGGTCCAAGATGGAAAAAGAATTCAGAATGCCTAGAGAAGCCCAGGGAGCTTAAGATGAACAGTCTGAAATGCAGACCCAGCTGCTGACAGTCAAGATCAGTTCCCTTGCTCTGGGGATAACTTTTACAGATCCAGTCCCTAGAGGATCTCCCTCTGGATGCTTCTCCCAGCTAGCTAGATACAACACAGTCAAATCCATTAATGTTCTCCAAGAGCCCTCTAGGACAATGAGACCCCATTTGTAGGAAAGTCACTACAGAGCAGTCTCCAAGACAACCAATACAGACATGGCATCTTTTCACTGGCCACAGAAAAAGGGACTCCTGTTTTGAGTTCTGCCAAAAGTATGGTTTTATGGGGACCAGGAAGAGGAATAATGCTGGTATATTTCTCCATTAACTTGTAACAATTCCCTTTATTTGTAAACTTACGTTTTCCTGATGAAGTGTCAGGAAAAGGATGGATGGAAGGATGATTAGGTTTAAGAGGTTTAATTATTTATTAAAAACAAACAAATAAACAAACAACTATGATGTTATGTGGCCTTTCCTAAGATAAGGAACAATCATCTACTCAAAGAGAACGCCTACAGGGCACCTAAGAAATGATTCCATTCAACTGCAGCTTGGCAAGCGAATGAGCTTATTGGGGTTACTTATAGGTGAATAAGAAAGATCAAAGATCAAAGCATTGCCCAAAAGCCC
This sequence comes from Mastomys coucha, assembly GCF_008632895.1. Taxonomy (NCBI): domain Eukaryota; kingdom Metazoa; phylum Chordata; class Mammalia; order Rodentia; family Muridae; genus Mastomys; species Mastomys coucha. The sequence goes on along the minus strand of NW_022196913.1, from coordinate 11,797,353 downwards.
ACCCCAAAAAGGGTGGGAACTCACAACCTGTATCCCAGGAAATTCTTCCCCACACAGTCGCAAGTGACCTTGCCCTAGGAATTGTATCCATTTTGAGAAGCAACCTTCTGATTCTTGGCACTTTCATGGCTTCCTGAGGCTTGTGAATGTCAATAGCTTCCTGGGTCTCCTGAGACTCCTCTTCTTCCCTCTAGAGGAGAATAATTTAATTCAGAGGCGAAAGATATACAACATGTGTAAATAACAAATGTAAGGCAATATGGTTTATTGTTATGTTGATTACAAAGAAATATTCTCTAACACCATTGTGGTATGGACAATCTCTGGCCCTTAAGCCTATCATTATCCTTATTTTATACATGAGTGAAATGAAAACATAAAATGGGTAATGCCACACTAGGACATGAGAGTGCTACCAATCTGGGTTTAAACCAAGATCTCCCTACTATATTATCTAGTACTCCAGGGCCATGTTGTTTTATTCTAGGGACAGTCATCAAGTCCAGGAACTCTTTATGTCTAGAGAGAATTAGTGCAAGCCAAGTAACTAAAGAACTCTTAAGATTATCCAATCAATCAGTTATTGTAGTCATTGTCATGACCACTTGAATCTGGACAGTAAAATAACCAATACTTAATTGAGTCCCCAAATTAATTTACCATGTTACAACTGACATTATAAAAGCTTTAAGATGAGGGACTAGAGAGATGGCTCAGCAATTAAGAGCACATACTGCTCTTGCAGAGGATTGGGTTTCGGTCCCCAGCACACACTTTTAACTCCAGCTACAGAGATCCCGTGCCCTTTTCTGGCCTCCATGAGCAAACCGCACTCACAAGCACATATCCACACACAGAGGGCATACACGTGTCAATAAAATCAGAAAGAATCAAAACTGAGAATGTATTCCTAAGCTGTGCAGACAAACTCCAAAAAAAAAAAAAAATACTCTTTTTATTATGAAAATACTGTAATCCTGTAGAAGAAAACAATTACATAGAGTGTTTCAACAGAATTGATGCTCCATTGAGGGCTCAGCACTTAAAAGTCAAATGGCTTTTAGATAAAAGACAAGCAACTATGTTTTATAAATGATGCCACTCCTGCCCTGTGTGTTGTATAATTCCCTCTACAATCTCAAAGAATCCAGCATGGCAGGGTAGTAGTGAGGGAAAGAATGACAAGAATCTATTGACATGTAGATATAAGGCTGTAGGTCACTGTAGAAAACAGCTGGGTTCCTGAGTTTATAATGCAAGATACACCTTAATAATAAAAAAACAGAAGTAGCCCAAATTAATATATATGGGGTAAAAAAATTAGCCAATATATTTAATCACCTCTGATTTGTCACCCTGAGAATGGGGGAAATTTTGGTGGCACGAAAGGGATTGTTTTAAATTATGTACACTTGATGATGTTTAAAAGGGAATAAACCTATGCTGTGAAATTCTTCAGCGTGTAGTGTGATATGTGTGCCTATGGAGTAAATGCCTGAATTTTTCAAGGAGATGGATCTTAACAGACTAGCAATGGAAAAAGCAGACCATAAATATGAAGAAGCCTCTGGGTGTCCTTAACAGGAGTCTGTAATCATAGCTTGACTGGAACTGTGCCATGAAATCAGATCCCAGGGCATCTTGTACCCAGAATCTGCCCCCACCCCTGTGCTCTCTGTCCAACCTTGATGGATTTACTGATAATTCGCATTCAGACACAGGCTTTCCCAAAACACAAGGAGGGAAAAAAGGCAAAGCTTTCCTAGTCACATTTCAGCAACGACAAATGACTTGGAGGTCACAAACCGACAGCAAAAACACATGAAAAAGCATGCTTGAGAGATTGCTCACCAATGTCTATTAAATACCTGGTGTGTTGCTCTATATGTGTATTTTACTTTTAAAAATAATAGGATGCAGAAAATGACACTAAATTTCCTGATGGTAAAAAATTAAAAGAGTGAGGCTCGAGTGTGATTTAATTTCTAAAACACATCAAACAATTACAAATAGAAGATAAAGGCATTTTGATATAGTTTCAAGTATAATGTGTCACAAACATCATTTCAATTTGTGATTGAAACAAAAAATATCAAGGTGATATGTGCATATTTTTTTGCCATATTGAGGCTTAAAATGCAGCCTGTATTTGCCACTAAGCATTCATCTTCATTTGGACAAGCTGCATTCTAAGCGTTCAGCAGCCTCACATGGCCAGAGATTGCCTTACTACTTGGTGTAAAATGATAACATCTGTTCTTACTGGGTCTCAGATAGCTAAAGTGCACTAAATTGAAAATTCAAGATAAAGCCAAAATTTGTGTGTGCATATACATATATATATATATATATATATATATTCATATACATTGTATACACACACACACACATACATATATATTGGCTCGACCTCCTGAGTATCTGGGACTTCAGACCATTACCAGGAGACCCATTTTTCTTTTGAATTTCTAAATTTTTCATGTTCAAAAAGTGAAAGAAAAGGGGCTAGCAGGGCAAAGAGTGTAGGGACAAAAGTAAGGCAGTCAGGACACTACCACTAAGATCTCACTGTGTGTCTCAGTACATTTGTCTGTCTCTGCATCTCTCTGAGCCTGTCTCCTATCTGTATCTGTGCCTGTGCCTGTGTCTGTATCTGTCTCTCTGTCTCTTTCCCTCTTTATCTTTATCTCTCATCTGTGTCTCTGTCTCTGTCTCTCTGTCTCTCATCTCTGTCTCTGTCTCTCTCTGTCTTTCTGTCTCTCTGTCTCTGTCTCTGTCTCTGTCTCTCTCTCTCTCTCTCTCTCTCTCTCTCTCTCTCTCTCTCTCTCATTTTATCTGTTTAGTGCTTCCCTCTAGTGTCAGAAATGCTGAATACAGGTTACTATTGCAACTCCAGAACCCAAGAAATTCTATTTTTAATTACAATTGTAAAAAGAACTACTAAAAACAGTGGATTAATTATCCAGGTCATATCACATCCTAACAAAATGTGGGATACTCTAGTTTATTTCAGTGTGTTTTAAACTCTAGTGCTCTTGGATATTTGGGGAAATAAATCATATCTTCACAAATACACATACAAATCCACTTGCACTGCAAACACTGAGGTATTTCTATAGCTCTGTTGAGAACTTTCTGTGTGAAACTTGGATTTATTTTATTTTATTTTATTTTATTTTATTTTATTTTCGAGACAGGGTTTCTCTGTATAGCCCTGGCTGTCCTGGAACTCACTTTGTGGACCAGGCTGGCCTCAAACTCAAAAATTGCCTGTCTCTGCCTCCCAAGTGCTGGGTTTTTATTTGATTTTTGTTTGTTTAGTTGGTTGATTTTGTTAAGAGATCTGTGTAAGGTTTGTTTCATTTATTTGCTTCCTTTTTACAATTTTATCTGGAATTCTTCTTACCTTGTTCCAGCATTGAACAACTTTGGATATTGCTGTCTATGGAATAATTGAAAGTACTAATGCATGTTGAAAGCTGTACAGCACAATACATATAAGATTGCCTCAGGCACTTCTATTTGTCAATAGAGAAGCTTATTCAGATTTTAGCCTATGTATATTATTAAACAAATCCACCACAATCAAGGTTTTGTGACATATGCCAAGAAGAGAAAACAAGCATGTTAGGATTGTGGAATTGTACACTGCAGGGTCAGCAGGCGACTCCAGTGCTGTCACCATCTCAAGAGCTTACCTGAGAACCAGAAGGTGGGAGGTGGCGGGTTTCCAAACCTGCATTCATTCTTGATTAACCTTCATTCTTTTATGTCTGCATGTGTGCCTGTGTATGTCTGCATCTGTGTATGTCTATATGTGTGTACGTGTTTTACTGTAGTGTTCTGTGTACATGTGGTCAAGTATGTGAGCACATGTGCACATTTGTAGAGACCAAAGATTGATATGAGGTGTCTTTCTCAACAGCTCTGCATCTTATTCTTTTTTGAGACAAGTTCTATTGCTGGAACTGGAGCTCAGTGGTTCTAGTAGACTCACTGGCCAGAGTCTTAGAGATGCTCCTGCCCCTGTCTCCTCAGTGCTGGGGTTACAGGAATGTGCTACCATGTCCATCATGTTATAGAGGTGCAGGGAATATGGATTCGGGTCCTAGCACTTGACCATCCCTTTACATCTTTCCACTTTCTACTTTCTGGTTAAGTGAAGGTTCTCTTAACCATACTTGGCTCTTATGATTGATCACAGGCCTTACCTAATGGGTTGTAGCAGAAATAGGAGAAAATTAACCTGGAAAAACTGCTAGAAACTGTTTTCATGTGTCCTTTGGATTGTGAGAAGGTATTGCATGAGAGCAAGGCAATAGGTTGATGCCAATAAAGACTCATCTTCTTTCTCCCACAAGAAAGCTGACACACTCATTTGCCAGACTGAAGTAAGCACTGTTTTACATCATGAACTGCTTCTCATTTCATCTTGACACCAAACATGGCTGCCTGTTCTGTGATGACCTCCACCTTGGAAGGAGGGACTTAAAGATGGACAGGCAAAGGCTTTGCCTGGGTTCACAACAGTGAAGGGACCTTCTTAGGAGGACTAAAACCAAACCTATACAAAACAGTTACCTAAAGGAAAATATACCCTGCTTTTGAGTATTTCATTGTTCTTAATTAAAGGAATAGTTATCACCTCCACTAATACACTCAGGGTGACACTAAGCGGTGTCCTTTCTGGTTCACAAAGTCTCATCACTCAGTTTGAATCATGAGTTTGCCATTCTGAAATCTCCCAGTAAAATTAGGGTAATGACCAGACTTCCTTCTTTAAATTAGTGTGTGAGCCTAACTTTAAAAGGTCTGATCAAATAGTTTGCAAACATTATGGAATTGATCAAGATTATTCAAAAGGCGAATAATAGACACCTGCCCTCCCAGTTAGCCATCGCACATGGGTAAATTCTGTACCAGTATGTGAAGACTCAGGAATTATTCTCATTAATGACTATTGCCCTGGAACCAAGGTACACAGTCAGTGTCAACAGAAATCAAAAGAAAAGGGATTGACTCTGTTAGTTCATGATTCACTATGCCCTAGATATTGACAGGCTCCATATTGTCAATCTCAACTAAATGTGTGTGAGTTACTTATGCTGAATATAGAATTGAAAAAATGGTAAAGCCCCAATGCTAACCTATCATGGCCATTGCTACCAATTTTTGTGATCTGCTTAGGAAAGTAGAGTTCATAGTACCCTATGTCATGGCCTTCAAAGTCCTCAGTTACTCTCATCCAGAAGTTCATTTAGTTCTACCATTACATATTATCTGAGGTTTCATCTCAGAACCTCAGTCGTCCAGACGTCCAGACTTCCCTTTGTTGTTCATGTTGCTATTCTTTGTAACTTTTTAAAAATTATCTTTAATCATTCTTACAGTACAGTTGTTCTCCCCCTCCCAGTCTGCCCTCTCACAGCTCCTCATCCCATACCTCCTCCCCTCCTGCGCCCCCTGTCTCCAAGAGGATGTTCCCATCCCACCTCATCAGGACTCCCCACTCCCTGGGGCATCAAGCCTTTTGAGGGTTGGGTGCATCTTCTCTCACTGAGCCCAGGCCAGGCAGTCCTCTGCTGTATATTGGGCCTCAGACCAGCTAGTGTATGCTGCCTGATTAGGTGCTCCATGTCTGAGAAATCTCAGGGGTCCAAGTTAGTTGAGACTGCCATTCTTCCTATGGGGTATACCCTCCTCCTCAACTTCTTCCAGCCTTTCCCTAATTCAACAACAGGGGTTCCTGACTTCAGTCCATTGATTTGGTGTATCTGTATCTGTCTCTGTCAGCTGCGTGCTGGGACTCTCAGAGGGCAGCCATGGTAGGCTCCTGTCTGTAAGTACACCATAGCATCAGTAACAGTGTCAGGCCTTGCAGCCCTCCCATTGAAATGGATCCCAAGTTAGACCATGTGGCAGAACCTTCTCCTAAAGAATAGATTTCAGGGGACCAATCACTGGACAGATCTGCTACCAGAAGATTTATAACTTAGAATGGCTTACAAATTAGGATGCTAGTTGCTGCGCCCAACGATTGTGTTACCTATTGATTCTAAACTAAGATTGTGTGGTGCTTTCCTTCATGCAGCAACTCAGCTGATTTCCAGAGAGAAATGTACTGCTGCAAAGCATGGGTTTTTGAGAACTGCACCCCAGCTAGCCATGTGAATTTGGAAGTGTGGGGCTGGCATGACAATGATCTACCACAGGAAAATAGCAGCCAGGTAGAGGGATTTCAGAGCTCCAGGTCAGAGACTCTGCTGGGCTAAAAACAGGCCAGGATGGTAGCATGAGATTGCTGTCTTATTTATATTCCACGCTACAGGACCAGTCATTGAACCTCCTTTCCCTCAGGCTCTTCTCCATTTTTGTCCCTGCAGTTCTTTTAGACAGGAACAATTCTGGGTCAGAGTTTTTGGCTGTGGGATGGTAAACCCATCCATCCACTTGATGCCTTGTCTTTCTTTTGGTGATGGACTCTAAAAAGTTCCCTCTCCCCATTGTTGGGCATTTCATGTAAGGACCTTTCCTTTTACGAGGGTACTGAGCCATTCTCTTCCTTGCCAATGTCTCATTTATTAAGAGTAGGATTTGGAGGACATTGGTTAGGTTTTAAATTAAGAGAAATCTTCCAACTTAATATCCATAACATTGAAATTAGATGAAGCTTCATGACAAACAAAGAAGGTTGACCCCCTCATGGGAACTGGACTCTGGGTAGTTTAGAGGTATAAGTGATTTAGGAGTCTCTTGAAGAGAGGGCATAGGCAGTGGAGGAGGCTGAGGGATAGAATAGAGAGGTGCATGAGAAATGTCTATACTCCACACTAAATAGTACTTCAGACCCAAACACTGCTAGTTCCAATGTAATGGAGAGGCTGAGGAAATAGCTCAGTTGGTAAACTGCTTGCTTTACAAGTATGAGGACCAGAACTTGAGCTCCCACAATCCATATAAAAAAGCTCAGTGTGATAACTTATAATTCCAGTTCTAGGGGAGTACAGAGACATGAGGATCTCTGGTGCTCACATATCAGCCAGCTTATCCTACTTGGTAAATTACAGGTCAGAAAGAGATCCTGTCTCAGAAAACAAAGTGCACTAGTCATGAGGAACAATACCCAAGGTTATCCTCTGGCCTTCCTAGGCGCAGTACTGTGCAAATATTCAAATTGATATGTACCTACACATAAGCAAAAACAGAGACACAAACATATATATATATATGTTTATATACATATATGCATATACACACACACAAATAGATATAATGTCTAAGTGGTTTTTTTTTATCTTGCTTCTCAATCATTTGTAATTGTTCATCAAAACACTAAACTGACTTTTATTTACAGTTTTCAGTTAATGTCATGAAGATAGAACATCTCTGTGTTTTCATCTTGATATCATGCACTTATCTGATGTTTACTCAACTTATAAAATCTCACTGAAGAATACAGAAGGCACAGGTTTGGGAAAAATCCACCCTTCAGTGAGCATTCACTGACCTGGTGGAGGAAAGTGTGCATGACTGTTTGACATGGTACCATGAACCATGTTCACTGGTGAGATGCAATGCCATGCTTTGGTGAATGGACCATTAAAAGTCTACTCACTGTGAGCACTAACATATTCCTTATCCTCCTAACTGCGCAGAAACCCTTCCAAGCACAATAGGTACCTGGATAATACACACTCTTGCATTTTCCTTCCTAAACCTTTACACATGATGTGAGCTTAGAAAATCATTGATGAATAAATATTATCAATAACCCTGACCATCTACTGTTCAGTAAAATAAACACCAGATGGAGTCTCTTTGAAGATATAAAGATTATTATTTAAGAAGTTGATTAAGTAGAGAGTTCAAATGGCACTTGCTTTCTAAGCAAAGGACTAGAGTTCATTCCTCAGAAGGCACATTTTAAAAAAAAGAAAAAGAAACTGGGCAGGGTAGCAGGTACTCTGACCATCCCAGGCCTGGAGAAACAGAGAAAGAAGGATTGTTGGGGCTTCTTAGCTGGTCATTTTAACCTACTTGGAAAGCTCCAAGCCAATGAGAGGCCCTATCTCAATGAAAAAGACAGATGGCACCTGAGAAGCAATACTTGAAGTTGTCCTCTGGCCTCCACACAGAAACATGCTTGTCTTCACACATATATTCTCACAAAAATATTAATGCACCTTATACCCACTGAATTTGCCAGGCATCAAGAGGATTCAAGAAATATTAAAGTTGAACCTCCACGTACAGGATAAATGTTAGCAATATTTATTCTGAATATCAGAAGGCAGAAGTGTATAATGGCTTTTACCCATTCCAGCACATGATTGTATGAATTGTTGGTTCTATGAAGTCCTAAGGAGCAGTCCTTACATTTTAAAACAATGCATTTAGCTTAAATATATTCTCTATATCTAAGCATTTTGATAACGAGAGCGAGTCTAAATATTTGAAAATTAAGTTGAGGAAAACATAAATCAAAGACTTAGAAAGACATTTAATGAATTTTTAAGTTTTGCAGAATCATTATATAAATAATAGCCCTCATTATTTTTAAAATCAATTTGGGAATAATGATGAGAAATTTTAATCCTAGGACTTTACTATTTATTGCTGTGCAATTTCCCAGCTTCTTGTAATGTCAGAATGTAAGCCCCTGGTTGATGCCTGTGTGTGGCACTTCAGTTTGAAATGAAGGGATTTATTTTAATTGATTGCCTTTTAATCAGAAAGGTTCTTTGAAATTAAGAATCGTCAGTGGACATTTGCACAAGCCCTACCTTGGAAGGAGTAAGTAATTCACAGGTTGTTATGAATTGAATGTAAAAATGTTCCCCTGGGGTTCATCTGTTTGGGCAGTTGGCTCTCAGACAGGGGTACTGGATGAGACAGGTGTAAAAGCATTTGGACCTTGTTGACAGATGTAGGCCCATTGAAGTGAGGCAAGAGGATTATAGCCAGCCTGGTTCCAACTTGAATTCTTTATCTCTGATTCACCAACTGATAACAGGTTTTATGGCAGGCTGTGGTCACTGTGGGTGAAGTCATGCCTCCCAGGAAAATGTGAGCTAAAAGAAGGCATTCTTCCCCTCTGTTGCTTTTGGCAAAGATTTTGGCCCAGAAACAAACAAAGGAATTAATACACAGATTCCCTTCTACTCAGCAGAGACCTGAGGCACCTGATGAAAGGTGAGATACAGTCAGGAGAGAGGTAGTTGGTTTTTTGGGACTTTGTTGTGGTTGTTGTTGTTGTAGTTTTAAATAAGAAATACAGTATGCGAAATTAGACCATTCCTCTTTGGACCATTATCCAAAGCCATTAAAAGGGCCAAAGAACACCCACCAAAAGGATAGTTACACAAAGAGAGTCAATTCTCATTACTCAAACATGATGTGTTCTGCAAAGTTACTGTGAGCACAGAAACACATCAGCAAATACTAAACCCTTGGTCCTAAGGGACACTCAAATTTAATTTCTTGTGGGTCAGGAATCACAAGGTTTCAAACTCTGGATAGCTTTGTTTTATATGAACTTCTGTTGTAAAATATATTTCAAATGCATGTGACTCATTAATATTGAATGTGTGACCAATAGCTCAGTAATGCATGTGTGATTTTTTTCATATTTTCTTTATTTACATGTCAAATAATATCTCCTTTCCCGTTTCTCCTCCAAAAAAAAAAAAAAAAAAAAAAAAAAAAAAAAAAGGAAAAGAAAAAGAAAATTTAAAAAAAAAAACCTGTTCCCTCCCCGCTTCCCCGCTCACCAACTCACCCTCTCCCACTACCTGGCCCTGGCATTCCCCTACACTGGGGCATGTGTAAACAAAGTTTATCTAATATACAAATTTTCTGACATACTCTAAGCCTCTTATACTTAGGAACTCTAGCCAGAATTTCAATACTGTGTCTTTACGTAATTACGTCTTTAAGTAATGAAATCACTATTAAAGACATACAGAGAGAGAGAGAGAAAGAGAGAGAGAGAGAGAGAGAGAGAGAGAGAGAGAATATACTTCCCCTAAAACTATTGTTCTAAATCCACCACATAGGCATAACTGTTCAGAGTACAAGAGCTTAAACAGCCACAGAGCAGAACTTAATGGTACCTTTGGAGGAGCTTCATAGAGGACATCTTGATTTTTCACTCATCTGTGTATGCTTGAGAAAGACTGCAGAAGTATCCCAAGGATAGCTGGGTCATAGAAGATCTGGAGTTAAGGTTTGGTACCTGTGTATGTACACATATCTGGACATGCTGTGTTTGTGTGTGTGTGTGTGTGTCTCTGAGTGTGTGTCTGGGTCTGTATGTATGTATGTGTGTGTGTGTGCCTCTGTGTGTATGTGTGTGCCTGTGTGTATCTGTGTGTGTGTGTGTGTGTG